>NC_062544.1:82131026-82470193 GCF_016906955.1 Phacochoerus africanus | reverse complement strand
TAGGTCACAGCTGCAGATGGGATTCAATTCCTGGCCTGGGAATTTCCATAGGCCATGGCTGTGGCCATAAAAAAAAAAGGTAAACCAAGTCAAGGAAATAAATGTAAAATTTAAGTAAATCCTTATGCTACATCTAAAACCGTGCTGAGTGTAAGGAATTAAGATATATTTATATGTTATATTATATTATATTACCTTATGTTATATTATATCATAATACAAGCAATGATAGTTCAGGTTTTATATATATATGTGTATGTGTGTGCGTGTGTGTGTATATATATATACACACACACGCACACACATACACATATATATATACACACACATACATACACATACACTCAAATATATATGTATATACATATTATATATACATACAAATGAACACACACACACATATATATATAAAAAACTATCCTTGCTCCTGAGGAGTTTACATTAAGTCAAGATTGCTTAGAATTAGCTAATATTCTAGAATAATGGATTCTCTTTAAGACCAAGCATTAGGGAAACTTGGCCTCTTCAGTCGTAGGCCACAGAATTTGAATTAGTATATAAAATAGCTCTTGTTGCCATTGAGTATATATTCAATTTTGATGTGAATTTTATATCTGAGTAGTCACAATTTGATGCATGTAAGAAGGGTGATATTAATGAAATTGTTTCACTGGAGGAACAATTACACTGTAAATATAGGAAACTTTTAAATAAACTTTTACATATTTTGGACATTCAAGCCAAAAAATGTGATGCTCGAATATGTGCTATGGGTATAAAATAGTTGAGAATTAACAGCACAGAATGACCACAAAATGATTTAAAAAAAAATACCATGCATGACTTCAAAGTAAGGTTGCTAAGTAAGGCCAGTAATTGTTTTGGAAATGAAAGAAAGAAAAAATAATCACTTGGGATTTAAATAACTGAAGAACACTTCAAGGAAGAAATGGAATTCACACCAAGCCCCTCCTTCCAGTTCCTTTAAGATAATGGTATAAACTCTTTCCCTGCCTTAAATGACACTGAAAACTCTGACCTTTGCTGATGTTTTCCAGCTTAACCTCTCTTCACTGCAAGGAACCACTTCCCTTTCCTGCCTCTTATTCATCATCTGGTTGGCTCTCAGCTGCCTGGGAACACCTTCCATAAATTCCCAAAGCTGAGCAAGGTAACCCTCCACCTCCTATATAGCCCTGGGCCCCTCCCTCCAGGTTCTCACCAGAGAAGGTTATACTGGCTTGGCCCATTCACTCGTTTATGTTCCCAAGGGACACTGAGTTAAGCACCCTATTTTTTTTATCGCTGTATCCACAGCACCCAGGATGGTACTTAAAAAGCATCCAATAAAGATTGAATGAATGAGCAAATTCACTTTGAAAGATAAATGTGGTTTAGTTTGATGGGAGGAGGAAGATTATGAACAATGACAAGGAAATAAAAGATGAAACAAAACAAACAAAAATGTGTGTGTCTACGCACTGAAGTAAGTGGGGAAATTGGAAGTGTGTGAGCAGAACTTATAAAGGGGGCAGTGTGATTGGAAACCTGAGACCAGAGTGTGAGCAGAACTTATAAGGGGTGCAGTGTGATTGGAAACCTGAGACCAGAACAAGTGTGGTGGGTTGCTGAAAAGTCTTTCTTTTAAATTAAAAAAAAATCAGAAATTAAAAAAAAACACCTTAAACCACTCTGACTTAAGCCAACTTATTGGAATATGGAGTAATCTCTAGGCAAAACTAGTAATCTCTAGGCATGCTCTCAAATATAAGCCATGAGAGTTCCTTGATGGCTCAGTGGGTCAATGGCCCGGCATTGTTACTGCTGTGGCGAAGAGTCACTGCTACAGTGCTGGTTCAATCCCTGGCTGAGGAATCTCCACATGTCACAGATGTGGCCAAAAAAAAAAAAATAGACATGCATTAAGCACACATTTTTCCAGGGACTGTCTACAGAAAAGACCCACAGTGGAGCCACTGCAGGCTTCCATGTAACAGACACTGGACTGCAGAACAGCTGGTCAGAATTACAGATGACTAAGAATCCTGTGATATCCCTGGAAAATATCTTGTGATAGTTTTAATCTGATTCCTACATCTTTTATCTGAGTGTGAGCAGTGGGGTTGAGAATTTGAACAGTCATAGCTGAAAATTTATGCAGCCCCAATGGAACTCCCTCAATTGGAACTCTTTCCATCTCTGACCCAAAACTCTGGAATTTCCTTCTGACTAAATTTCTGCTCCAGCCCTCCATCATCCACTTTGACAACCTTTGCTCCCCTACTCTCATGGGTGCTAGGATCTTAATAGGCACTCAGTAACTATTTTTCTCTGTGCAGGAAAGGATGAATGAATAAGCCCTGGCTTTCTGAGTTTGGCTGATTTCCTACTGGACTCCCTCTCTTCTCCTTGGCTTCTACTTCCCAAACTGAATTTGGATTCTGTGCTGAGAAAAAGTCTGATAAGAGCTAGAAGCTATCTTCTACACAAATGTTGCTGAGAAGGAAGTTCTCACCTTCAGTGATGAGGATAACAGCTCTGTGGGAGCCTGGCTCAAACCACAACTGTTTGCAATCTCTTACAGAAGCATATGTAAGACTCCAGGCTGATGAATGTTATAAGAATAAACTAGTAAATGGCATAAGTCATCTTTTTAATTGAAGTATAGTTGATTTCCAATGTTGTGTTTGTTTCTGCTGTACAGCAAAATGATTCAGTTATACATGCATATACATTCTTTTTCATATTCTTTTCCATTATAGTTTATTACAAGATATTGGATGTAGTTCCCTGTGCTATATAGTAGGTCCTTTTTATTTATCTATTTTATTTCTTATTTTTAAAATTATATTGGAATATAGTTGATTTACAATGCTGTGTTAATTTCCGCTGTGCAGAAAAATGATTCAGTTATATATACACATGTATGTTTGTGTGTGTATGTGTACACACACACATGCACACATACACATTCTTTTTCACATTCTTTCTATTAAGATTTATATTCAAGATATGGAATATAGTTACCTGTACTATACAGTAGGACCTTGTCATTTACCCATTCTGTATATAATAGTTTGCATCTGCTAATCCCAAGCCCCTAACCCATCCCTCCTCCACCACCCTTGGCAACCACAAATCTGTTCTCTAAGTCTGTGAGTTTGTTTTTGTGTCATAGTTATGTTGATTTGCGTCGTATATCTTTCTATCATACACATAGTAGTGTGTATCTATTAATCCACAAATCCTAATTTATCCTTCACCCATAAATCATCTTTTATCCTCTGAGTTACTAGCACTTCTAAGAAGTAGAAAGGTTTTTTATAGTATGACATAAATTGATCTACAAGTGCCCTGTGTTTCATGGTGTTAGAGGGCCACAATCTAAGCTAGCTGAAGTGTAGTTGATAATCTATGAGCCAGCATCATCAGCATCATCTGGGAGCTTTTAGAAATGCAGAATTTCTGGGCTTGGCCCCAAGGTAATTGGAGCAGGGTCTACATTTTTTTATAGAATAATTTTTAATTTTTTTCCATTATAGCTGATTTACAGTGTTCTGTCAATTTTCTACTCTACAGCATGGTGACCCAGTTACACATACATGTATATACTCCTTTTTCTCATATTATCATGCTCCGTAATAAGTGACTAGACATAGTTCCCAGTGCTACACAGCAGGACCTCATTGCTAATCCATTCCAAATGTAATAGTCTGTATCTATTAACCCCAACGTCTCCAGGTGATGTATGGGCACATCTAAGTTTGAGAAGCACTGGCCTAGAATGCACTTGCTTGAAGCTCTGCAAATGAGTAGTAGATGCATTTTCTAATTTTCAGTTCAACTTGGTGTCATATTTGGGATGGACCATATAGGATGCATTATGGCAGAGATAGGGAATGTAAAGGTAAATAAAGGCAACCTATACCCTGGGAAGACTGAGTCAGAAAGATCATTTCAATTTCATGTAGTAGCACTAAGGTAATGGTGTACAAAGAGCACTGTAGGAAAATTGAAGACTCCTTACCCCAAACTAGGCACCCAGAGGGACTTTCATCAAGCAGAGCTCCATTGTTCTGGAAGAAAATGATTGGATACAACTTAGCCAGGCAAAAGTCAGGTAAATAATCCAAAAAATAATTCATTTTTTCCCAGCACTTGGTCATTAACATCAGTTGTTGTCTAAACTATAAACTCTACTGTGTTCCTGAGGGAGGGGGGATTGACTATATGAACTCTGTGTTGCTAACCAAGTTTAGAAGTAACAGGAGATGAGGACAGAGAGGCAAGTACAGGCCAGCCACAGAGGACCATATGGACCACATTTAGATTCTGATCTGGAGGTGCCAGAGGAGGGATGTGGTTGGACTTTTATTATGGCTGGTCCTGACTGCTAAGGGAAGAGGGGAGAAGAACTAGGCACAGCACAATCAGGTAGTTATCCAGGCAGGAGTGGACAGTGGTGCTCAGGTTGGAGATGAGAGGTCACAGAAGGGAAATACCTAAAATATAAGATAAGCAGGATTGTAATTGATTAATTAGGACAGAAGATAAGGGAGAGAGCTGGGTATCTAGAACAGTGGTTCCCAGAATTGATAGTGCAAAAAGAATCTCCCAGAAGGCCTCACCCCAGAGTTTTTGATTCAGTGGTTCGGGGGTGAGGCCTGAGAATGTGCATTTCTAACAAATTCCCAGCTGATGCTGATGCTGCTTGTCCCAGGACCTGCTACTCATGTGTAATTCAGTGGTTCTTGCCTTTGACTGCTCATTAGGAACACCTGAGGAATTTTTAAAACTACTGATGCCTGACGTCACCCACAAGGATTCTGATTAAATTGATAGAGGGTGCAGTCTAAACACTGGGCATTTTTCAGGCTCTGGATGATGCTATAGTGCAGCTGAATACCAGCTAAATATCAATTAATTATATTAGGAATACAAGCAAAGGGCCATTTTGGTGTTCCTTAAGTTTATTAAAATTATTTTTTTATATTTTTCACTGTGAATGTTCTTTTCATTTTTTTGTTTTTTATTAAAGTATAAGTTGATTTACAATATTGTGCCAATTTCTGCTGTAGAGCAAAGTGACTCAGTCATACATATATATATACATCCTTTTATTTAAATTAAATTATTTCTTAATATTTTTATTTTCTTATAAAATCAGGTAATTAATCAAGCAAAAAGTAATTTCTGAGAGGTTATTTGTCCTTAAAATAAACCATAAACCTCACTGTGTTTACTGAGAAGGGGTATTGACTATATGGACACTGTGTTGAAATGCATCATTATGTGTGTCCTCACATGTGTGGGAATATTTGATCCATTTGGAAGATTAATATGATATTTGGCAATTACTATCTAAAAGGCAGATATTGAAAAGACCAAATAGACATGGTTTCCAACCTAAGGCAAGAGGAAGACGGAAAATAAAAAAATAACATATTTGTTGAGTTCTTAAACAGTGTACCAGATGCTATAATTGGTGCTTTATACATTATTTTATTTAATGCTGACAACACAGGAAGAGTAAGACATAACTATATCCATTCTAAAAGTGAGGGATCCAGGACTCAGAAGGAGATGGTCCCATCGGCCAAGGTAACAAGGGATTTAGATCTGGATTTGTCAGGTTCTTCCAAAGATTGTATTCTTTTCGCACATTCTTATGGGAAGAGAAACTGGTTATAAGGTGCAGAGAAAAACAGTCACCATTAGGCATCAGGTACTTGAATACTAGTCCTAACTCTACCCCAGACTAGTTTTGCAGACTGGAGTGAGTCACTACATCATTTTGCCTTGATTTCCGTATCAATAAAATGGGGATAAAAACCTCACCTAGCTCTATTGACAGAAGAATGGATAAAGATGTGGTACATTTTTATAAACAGTGGAATATGACTCATCTATAAAGAAGAATAAAATAAAGTCATTTGCAGCATCATGGATGGACCTAGATATGATCATACTAAGTGAAATAAGTCAGACTGAGAAAGACAAATATCATATGATTATCACTTATGTGTGAAAGCTAAAAAATGACACAAACTTATCTATGAAATAGAAACAGATGCACAGACATAGAAAACAAACTTACAGTTACCAAAAGGGATAGTGGGGCCAAGGGAGGTGAGATAAATTATGAATTTAACAGATACAGAGTACTATATATAAAATAGAGAAACAAAAAGGACCTACTGTATAGCATGGGGAAATATACTCAATAGCTTGGGGTTAATAGATGCAGGCTATTGCTTTTGGAATGGATGAGCAATAAGATCCTGCTGTGTAGCACTGGGAACTCTGTCTAGTCACTCATGACGGAACATGTGAGAAAAAAAGAGTGTATAGTATATACACGTATGTGTAACTGGGTCACCATGCTATATGACAGGGAAAAAAAGCTAAAAATATATATCTTATAACAACTTATAATGGAAAAATTATGAGAAAGAATATATATATATATATCTGAATCACTTTGCTATATACTTAAGATTAACATATCACTAAATTAACTATACATCAATAAAAATGTTTAAGTAGCAATGAGATGCAAAACCTGCTTAAATTAAAAAAAAAACTGTACCTAGCTCATTGGATTAAATGAAATAATACTTGGCACAATGCCTGACATATGGAAAATAGATAATATGAACTCTTATTCTCTTAATCCTCTTTATCACTGTCAGTAAAATGGCAGGACTGGGCTCATATTCCCTAAAATTCCCTCATTTTATAAATTTCATGATTAAGAATTGTTGGTTTGAGCACCATACACTGTTGCTCTCACTTCCCTGGGAACACACCTGCCCTGTAGCTGCCACTGCCAAATGCTCTGGGTGGCACCCAGACACTTGGTCACTGTCCCTTCCCAAGACCCTACAACCAGGAGCACCTGGTGCAGCACCTCCTTCATAGGCTAAATGGGACAAGGTGCTTCTAGCATGGTCTGCAGGTGGTGAGGGCAAACTGCCACAGTTTTCCCTGATTCCAGAGATGAGCATGGCCTGCCACCACTGGGGATACCTGAACAAAAACCACTTGCAGCCCCATCTCAGAGGGCACCACAGAGAAGACATCAAGATGGAACATTACCTGTTGTTGCTCTCACTCCCCTGGAAGCACACCTGCCCTGCTGCTGCCACTGCCAAAAACTCTGGGCAGGGCCCAATGCCTGATCACTGTCCCTACACAGGAACCTAGGAGCAGCTTCTGCAGCACCTCCTGTGGGGGCTAAGCAGGAAAAGGTGCTACTGGCATGGTCTAGAGGAGGTGGGTGCAAACCACCACAGTTGTCTCTGGATCCAGAGGTGGGAGTGGCTCGCCACCACTAGAAGTCTGTGAAGAGACACCACTTGCAGCTCCATCGCCTCAAGGGCACCACAGAGGAGGGCATTGTGACCAAACACCACCTGTTGGTGCTCTCGCACCCCTGGGAACAGATCCACCCTGCTGCTGCCATTGCCAAATGTTCTGGGTAGCATCCACACTCCTGATCTCTGTCATTTCCCAGGATCCTGCAACTAGGAGCAGCCTGTACAGCACATCCTATGTGGGCTAAGTGAGCTGGGTTTCTTCATGCATGGACTACAGGTGGCGGGGGGAAAATACCACAGTTATCGCTGAGTCTAGAGATGGTCATGGCCTGCTCCCAATAGGGGTCCCTGAACAGGCACCATGCAGTTCCAGCAATTGAAATCAAGCTGTTGTAGCTCTCACTCCCCTGAGAACTCATGCACCCTGCTGCTGTTACTGCCAAATGCTCTGGTTACCTTGAAGATTTGCCTAGATCTTATTACCACTTCCAAGGGCCCTGCACCTAGGAGCAACCTGTGTCACCTTCCTGCAGGTCCTTGTTGCTGTTGAGAGCCCAAACACCAAGCACTGACTGCTGGCCCTACCCATTGCCTCCTTCTCCCTGAAAACACACTGAGCATCCTGGGGATAACAGCCTGCTCACAGTGAAGAAAGAGACAGGAAATATTCAAAGTCCCACACCAAAAATAAATAGTAAGCCCTCCCCCAAAATACAAAGGGGTATTCTTGCATTAAAGTAGCCTTACAAGACTACAGTTTGGTTTCCCCAGACTCACAGATAAAGAAAAACACAAGCAAGATGAAGAAGCTCAGAAACCATTCCAGTTAAAGGAACAGGACAATTCACCTAAAGATGTCAACAAGGAAACAGACCCCTGCAGTCTGACAGACATTGAGTTCAAAAGCGAGATAGTGAAAATACCAAAGGAATTAAGATAGAATATGATCAGTAATGCAGATTCTTTAAAAGGAACTAGAAAATACAAGGAGGAGCCAAGAAAAACTAGAAAATTCAGTTGCAGAGATACAAACTGAGCTAAAGGCACTAAAGAGCAGAATGAATAATGCAGAGGAATGAATTAGTGATGTGGAAGATAGAATAATGGAAATCACCCATGTGGGACAGCAGACAGAAAAGCAATTGTAAAAACATGAAAGCAATATGAGACCAATGGGATAATATAAAGTGGGCCAATCTATGCACAATAGGAATTCCAGAAGGAAAAGACAAGGAAAAGGGGATTGAAAATATATTTGAAGAAACTATGGCTGAAAATTTTCCAAATTTAAGGATACTGATATCAAGATAAAGAAAGCACAGAGGGCCCCAAACAAGTTGAACCCAAAGAGGCCCACACCAAGACATAGTATAATAAAAATGGCAAAAGTTAAAGATAAAGAGAGGATCCTAAAGGCAGCAAGAGAAAAGCAGGGCGTTAATTATAAGGAAACCCCCATAAGGCTATTAGCTGATTTCTCCACAGAAACACTATAGGCCAGAAGGGAGTGGCAAGATACATTTAAAGTGCTGAAAGGAAAAAAATTGCAACCTAGAATACTTTATCCAGCAAGAATATCATTTAAAATAGAAGGGGAAATAAAGAACTTCCCCAACAAACAAAAGATAAAAGAGTACAGCAATACAAAACCCATTCCAAAAGAAATACTAAAGTCTTCCCTAAATTAAAAAAAGAGAGAGAGAGAGAAAAGAAAAAAAGAAGAATTGGGATGGAGGAAACCACAATTGGGAGGGGAGATAGGATTAAGATGGCAGAATAGAAGGAATGGAGCTCAACTTCTCTCCTAAAAACAACAAAATTCACAACTAAAGCCTGAGCAATCTTCAACCAAATGGACTGGAAACCTTAAAAAAGATATCCTACTCCAGAAGAAAAAGAGGAGGACACATCAAGAGGTAGGAGGGGTGATTTCATGATATAAACATCCCCATACCTCCTGGGTGGGAAGCCCCACAGACTGGAAACTAACTGGTTCACAGAGACTCACCTACAGGAGTGAAAGTTCTGGGACCCACATCAAACTCCCACATGTGGGCATCTGGCACTGGGAGAAAGAGCCCCTGGAGTATCTGGCATTGAAGGTGAGTGGGGCTTGTGCACTGGAGCTCCATGGGACTGGGGGAAATGGAGACCCCATTTTCAACAGGTGCACACGGATTTTCACATGCACTGGTTCTCAGGGCAGAGTGAGGTCTCCATAGGAATCTGGGTCAAACCTGACTGCAGTTCTTGGAGGACATCCTGGAAAACAGGGGTGAATGTGACTTGCAGTGGGGGAAGGTCTTGGGAATATTCCCAAGCAAAGGTCTTGGGAATATTCAGCAGTGTGCCTTTCTCTGGAGGTGACCATTTTGGGAAAATCTAGCCCCATCCATCAGTCAGCACTGAGAAGCCCCAGGGCAAAAAACAATCCAGGTAGGACCACAGCCCTGCCCCTCAGTAAACAGGCTACAGCCCTCAGGCACACAGCCACCTCTAATCCCATCCAGAGACTAAGCCCCACCCACCAGAGGGATTAGAAACAGCACCACCTACCAGTGGGCGGGCATCAGACCCTCCCATCAGGAAGTCTACAGCAAGCCCCTATACCAACTTCAGCCACAAGGGAGGCAGCCAGCAGAAGGAAGAGAGGCTATAACTCTATTATCTGTAAAAAGGTCACCACACCAAAAACCTATAAAAATGAAAAGACAGAAAACTATAACTCAGAAGAGGGAGAATGAAAAAACCCCAGAAAATCAGCTAAGTGATGAGATTCTCAGCCTCCAGGAAAAAGAGTTTAGACTGTTGATGCTGAAGATGATGCAAGTCATTGGAAATTAACTGGAGGCAAAAATGGATAACTTACAGGAAACACTGAGCAAAGAGATACAACATATAAAACTTAAACAAGAAGAGATGCAAAATACAATAACTGAAATAAAAAATTCACTAGAAGCCGCTAACAGCAGAATACAGGAGGCAGAAGGAATACATGAGGTGGAGGACAGATTAGTGGAAATTACAGATGCGGACCAGAAAAGAGAGAAAAGATTGAAAACAAATGAAGAAGATCTCAGAGAACTCTGGGACAACGTGAAGCACACCAACATCCGTATTATAGCGGTGCCAGAAGGACAAGAGAGAGAGAAGGGGATAGAAAAAATATTCCAAGGGAAAATAGCCAAAAACTTGCCTAACATGGGAAAGGAACCACTCACTCAAATCCAGGAAGCACACCGAGTACCAGATAAAATAAACCCAAGGAGGAATACACAAAGACACATATTAATCAAACTGACCCAAATTAAAGACAGAGAAAATCTTGAAAGCAGCTAGGGAAGAGAAACAAATAACATACAAGGGAACCCCAATAAGGTTTTCTGCAGATTTTTCAGCAGAAACTCTGCAGGCCAGAAGGGAGTGGCATGATATACTTAATGTGATGAAAGGAAAAAACCTCCAACCAAGATTACTCTACCCAGCAAGGCTCTCATTCAGATTTGAAGGAGAAATCAAAACCTTCACAGATAAGCAAAAGCAGAGAGAATTCAGCAACACTAAACCAGCCTTACAACAAATACTAAAGGAACTTCTATAGGCAGAAAAGAACAAGAGAAGAAGGAAAGGAAAAAGCAGCAAAAACAAATCCAAAGTAATTAATAAAATGGCAATAAGAATATACACATCAATAATTACCTTAAATATTAATGGACTAAACGCCCCAACCAAAAGACATAGACGGGCTGAATGCATACAAAAACAAGTCCCATATATATGCTGTCTTCAAGAGACCCACTTCGCTTCTAGGGACACACACAAATAGAAAGTGAGAGGATGGAAGAAAATATCCCATGCAAATGGGAATCAAAAGAAAGCTGGAGTAGCAATAGTCATATCAGACAAAATAGACTTTAAAATGAAGAATATTTTAAGGGACAAAGAAGGTCATTGCATAATGATCAAAGGATCAATCCAAGAAGAAAATATAACAATATTAAACATCTACACACCCAACATAGGTTCACCACAATACATAAGGCAACTGCTAACAACTTTAAAAGGACAAATCGACAGAAACACAATCATACTGGGGAATTTTAACACCCCACTTGCAGCAATGGACAGATCATCCAGACAGAAAATCAATAAGGAAACACAGGCCCTGAACAAAGCATCAGCCCAGATGGACTTAATAGACATTTATAGGACAGTCCATCCAAAAGCAACAGAATACACATTCTTCTCAAGTGTACATGGAACATTCTCTAAGATTGATCACATCCTGGGCTACAAATCCAACCTTGGTAACTTTAAGAAAACTGAAATCATATCAAGCATCTTTTCTGACCACAACACTATACGACTGGAAATCAACAACAAGAAAAAAATCTGCAAAAAACACAAACATGTGCAGACTAAACAACATGCTACTGAACAACCAATGGATCAAAGAAGAAATCAAAGAGGAAATGAAAAAATACCTAGAAGAAATGACAGCAAAGATAAGACACTCCAAAACCTACGGGATGCAGCAAAAGCCGTTCTAAGAAAAAAGTTTATAGCAATACAAGCCCACCTCAGGAAACAAGAAAAACCTCAAATAAACAAGCTAACTTCACATCTAAAGCAGCTTGAGAGAGAAGAACAGACAAGACCTAAAGTTAGTAGAAGGAAAGAAATCATAAAAATCAGAGCGGAAATCAATGAAATAGAAATGACGAATGATTGAAAAGATAATGAAACAAAAAGCTTGTTCTTTGAAAAGATCAACAAAATTGATAAACCCTTACCCAGACTTATCAAGCAAAAAAGAGAGAGGACTCACATCAATAAAATTAGAAATGAAAAAGGAGAAATAACAACTGACATCTCAGAAATACAAAGGATCATAAGAGACTTTCTGAGTTCTGTCAAATGACTGTCAGGTTATTTTTCAAATACTCAAATATATTAAATCCTGAGCATTTTCTTTCCTTGTTCTGAGAGACTTCACCTCCCAGAGTACCCCAGTACCCCATTCCTTTGCTCTGTGTGCACTCTTACTATTGCTTTCCTTGCTGTATTTCCTCTGACCTGGTTCCATGCCTTCCTCTTTCTTGGTCTACTTACTTGTTTGGAAAACCATATCCTCTAGTGTATTGGAGAAACTATTTTTCAGTTCTTAATACCCCCAAATGTCTTTATTTTTACCTCATACTTGGTTGATGGTTTTTAATATGTTGAAAATACCCACCCCTCAAAATTCATGTCCACCTGAAACCTCAGGATGTGACCCTATTTAGAAACAGGGTCTTCACAGATGTAATTAGTTAAGAAAGGGACATACTGCGTTAGAGTGGGCCCTAAATCTAATGATTGATGTCCTTATAATCCATGGGTAGAACAGAAATGTACAGAGAGGAAAAAAGGCCATAGGAAGAGAGAGGCAGAGATGTGAATAATGTATCTGAAGCCAAGGAACACTTGAGATTGCTGAAAACCATGGATGCCAGGGAAGAATTATGGGACAGATTTTTCTCTCAGAGCCTCTGGAAGGACTGAATCTGCCAACACCTTGATTTTGGAGTCTGGTCTCCAGAACTGTTAGGGAATATAGTTCTGTTGTTTTAATGTACCCAGTTTATAGAAATTTGTTATGGCTGTACTAGGAAACTAATACATGATTTATCTGGACATAAAATTCTATGTTAAGCATAGAATTGAACATAATTTGCTTCCTAATTATGATGGCACTATTCCATGGAGTTCTAGATTCCAGGGTTGGTTTGAGGAGTCGAGGGTCACTTTAATTCCCATTTCTTTGTATATGGAGTGCTCTTTCCATCCTAAGCTTTAGGACACTTCTTTATCCCTGGTGTCCTAAAATTCATAAAGATCTTTCTTAGGTATTTCTTTTTTAAATTAACTGAGATGGGCACATGAAGAGCCTATCAATTTGCAAATCAAGTCTTTCAGTTATAGGCTATTTTCTTGTACTACTTCTTTGAAAATTTCCCCTTCTCTATTTGTCAAAGGTTAAAATCTCCCATATTGGAGGTCCTGCTGTGGTGCAGAGGGTTAAGAATCTGGCATTACTGTAGCTGTGGAATAAGTTGCAGCTGTGGCTCAGATTTGGTTTGGATTTTGATTTGACCCGGGAACTTCCATATGCTTCAGATGTGGCTGAAACAGAAAACAAAAACAAAAACAAAAACTCCCATAATGACCTCACAAATTTCTCATGCAATTTCCTATTCCCTACTTCTCTTTTGTTCTACTTTCTTAGAGATTTCCTTTGTTTTATGTCCTCTATTTTCTTCATGTGGCTTTTTCTGTTTGTATGGGTCTTTGTCATGTTGAGAACTTTGCTCAGATGCCCAGTGATCCTTGGCTGGCTGTATTTAAAAGTGTAGGAGCAGGGATTCATAGACAAGATGGCAAGGTAGAAGGACTCAAGCTCAACTTCTTTCATAAAAACATCAAAATTACAACTAACTGATGGACAACCATCAACAAAATAGACTGGAGATGACCAAAAGAGATATTCTACATGCAAAGACAAAGAAGCTATATTGAGACTAAATTATCACAACATTGTAAATCAACTATACCTCAATAAAACTTTAAAAATTAAAAAAAAATAGAGTGTTCAGCAAATAACTGAGTGGAAACTCGCTGTGAAGTAGAGGCTTATCAACCAACTCTGGAGAGAGGAAGCAAACTGAGGTCCCAACAACTCTGCATGAAAAATTCTAGTCATTCTGAAGCTTCATGTATCATCTGCACCTTCTGCTTCATTTGCTGCTGCAGATCCTAAGCCTTCCCAAATTTTTGAGGGAAGAATCATATCTCACTCCCAAACACTCACACTCTGCTCAGAAAGCCATCACTCTCTTTGAGAGATTTCTCTCTTTAAAAAACTTCTGTTAGTTCTCATTTGTGGCTGAATGTCCTCTAAATCTCTTTGTACTTATGCATTAACACTCCTCTCTCTCTCAACCTCTTCTTCCCTTCCCTCCCTCTCCTTTCTCTCCTTTTCTCCCTCCTCCCCCTCCTCCATCCTCCCCTTCCCCTATTTTCTCCCCCTTCTTCCCCCTACTTCCTCCTCCTCCTCCTTCTTCTCCTCCTCCTCTCTCTCCTCTCATTCTCCCTCTCTCACTCAGTCCCCCATCATTTACAGTGTTTTCAAGAAGAAGGAAGATATGCATATGGTCATCCATCACATTAAACCATGTTTCCTTTATTTTTTAATGTATAACACATGGTAAATATTTCTATTATAATATTGTATTTGGAATTTGAGAAATATAAGTAGACCCCAGACCTGGTACTTACTGCACACTTAATGTTACTGAAACTCAGCTTCCTTGCCTTTGAAGGGAGATGGACACACCCACCTATGAGTAGTCATAGCTAGTGCATAGTAATTTCCTCTTGGGAATACTTAGACTTAACAGGACCACAAGTAGGAAGAAAGTCACAATAGTTTAGGCTAATTCCTCCAATGCCTAAAGACCCTCAGCATTTTTCCCCAATGTGAAATAAAATAATAACGATGGGGAATGATCCTTTAACTAATGTAACAATATCATCTCATCTCTGAAATCTTACAATGAAGAAACATCCTCAAAGATAACTCACAAACTATAATATTGCAAAGGAAAGGAAGAAAATGCCAATGAAAATTGTAAGCTCTCTCTTCCTTTGGTCCAAATGTAACTTCTTGACAAGAATAGGGCTGATTGAAAATTAGTCTTTTATGTAGTTTCCAGCAACAGTCTATCTTTTTCAAAATCTAACTGTAAAATCCCCCAAGAATTAGAAAACATTAACTCAGAGCCAAAATTCAGAAAGATAGTAACAAATTGTTCATGGCCAAAGAAAAGTGTTCAACAAATTATTCATGGCGGAAGAAGAGTTTAACAGCAAAATGTGTTGAATAGTTTTGTTTGAAATGTTAACAAATGTTTTAAAATTCCCACATGTCCATTCAGACTGACTGATTTCCTCGAATTTTAGGTACTGCCTGATGATATATTATTTCCCCCGAAAGTCTAAGGACTCTTATTCCTGAAAAGTAGAATATATGTACTATGAATGTCATGAAAGGATCACTGGAAATATTTTCATTATTTCCTGCTGCTAACGATGGCAATTTTTCTTGTCTCTATCTGTCGTTCATTCCTGATCTCGGTGCGAGCGGGTAGGGAAGGCTCTCTGTCGGGCGGGCGGGGGGATGGCGGGAGGGCGGCCAGTGCTGTGAGGGAGGTGAGGGCGGGATGGCTGGGTCTTTCGTTGCTTCCTTTCGTAAAGCAAGCAATCAGTTTTCTGTCGGGATGTAGATGCATCCCCCATTTCTTCTTTGTTCTTTCGTTCTTTTCTTTTTCTTTCTTTCTTTTTTCTTTCTTTCTTTCTTTCTTTCCTTCTTTCTTTCTTTCTTTCATGATTTTAGGGCTGCACCCACAGCATATGGAGTTTCCCAGACTAGGGGTCGAATTGGAGCTGAACGCAGCACAGGCCTACACCACGCCACAGCAGCTCAGAATCCAAGCCATGTCTGTGACCTACACACTGTCACGAGAATGTTTCTACAATATTTGAATATATGAATGTCATGAAAGGATCACTGGAAAGATTTCAGATCTGCGAAATGAGGATTTGGTCTTTCTGGGCGGCGCGGAGGTGAGCGACGGCAGAGCGGAGACGAGAGGGGAGTGAGGGAGCTTGGCTGTGAGGAGGGAGGCGGGAGGGCGGGAGGGTAGTAGGGATGTGAGTAGTCGGGGGCGTGTCCTTATTTTTCTTCGTTTTTCTTCCCGCCATACATTCCTTTCTTCTTTCTTCTTCTTGTTTTCTTTCTTTCTTCTTTCTTCTTCCTTTTCTTTATTCTTTCTTCATGATTTTAGGGCTGCACCCACAGCATATGGAGTTTCCCAGACTAGGGGTCGAATTGGAGCTGAAGCCACAGGCCTACACCACAGCCACAGCAGATCAGAATCCAAGCCATGTCTGTGACCTACACCACTGTCACGAGACATGTTTCTACAATATTTTCTTAGCCTCTTTGCTGAAAACCCCATCTTGTCCTTCTTTACTTTACCCCATCTTCCTGCTTGAAAAACACTCACGGTGATGGTAAATGACTTAAGCTTAAGAACAAAGACCTAAAGGCATAAGCTATTCATAGGGTCAGCTGAATGAGGACATAATGCTTTGGTCTAGGCATGCCGGACCTGTGCAGTTGGCACACCATTTGCACAAGCATGATATGTCCTCTAAAGAATAAGAGAAAGAGGAACCTCATGGCCAAGTGGTTTATGAGCAGTCGTTAGCAGAATATGCATTAGCAGAGAACCAAGGTGCAAATCTAGGCATGTACAAATAGGCATGCTGTTTGCAGAAGCACAGTGAAGATTGTCTGAAATGCTATGCATGGAGAGCTAACGCCAAGCTTCCTCAAATGCTAAAGATAGTTAAATGCCTAAAGGTCAGAGTAAAAACTTAACCATCTACCAGCTATGTGACTTTTAAAATAATAAAAGAACTTATAAAACAATAAAAAAAACCTATATCCTCCACCTACAGCCCCCTCCTCACTTGACATAATCCTAAAGAGCACAATAAAAACAGTGTGGTTTCTTGAGGTGGTGCTCTTGGTCCCTGAGACCTTGAGTCCCCCGGTTCCCACCTTTACTTAAGATAAATGTGCACAATAAAAGCAGTGTGGTTTCTTGAGGCGGTGCTCTTGGTCCCTGAGACCTTGAGTCCCCCAGTTCCCACCTTTACTTAAGATAAATGTCTCTGTGTCTTGTTTTACGTTAACTTTTTCTTAAATTTCACAGCACCCATTCTTCAGCCCCATCCTGCTGAGCTGGTCTCGGCACACCACAGCTCATGGCAATGCCAGATCCTTAACCCACTGAGGCCAGGGATCAAACCTGCATCTTCATGGATGCTAGTAAGATTCATTTCATCTGAGCCATGACAGGAACTCGCTTTTTTTTTCTTTTTGAAATAATATTTTTCTGATTATAAAAATAATATGCCCATTATAGAAGATTCCATAAACATATTTCACACACCATTACAGTTAAAGATTATCTCAATTAGGATGCTAAATTTTCATCAAAATTATTTAATCTACATTTAAATGTCATAATATTTAAAGTTAATGAAAGTAGACTGAGTTGAGGAGGGATGAACAGATGGAGCACAGAGGATTTTTAGGGAAGGAAAAATACTTTGTATAACACCAAAATGATGCATACACATTATGTATTTGTCAAAACCTATGGAATGTACAATATTAAGAATGAACATAAATGTAAGACTGGATACTATAAAACTTTTAAAGGAAAACATAGGTCGAATAATCACTGACATAAATTGCAGCAATATCTTCTCAGATTCACCTCCTAGAGTAATGACAATAAAAACAAAAATAAACAAATGGTTTTTGCACAGCAAAGAAAACCACAAACAAAACAAAAAGACAACCTACAGAATGGGAGAAAATATTTGCAAATGAAGCAACTGACAAGGGATTAATCTCCAAAATATACAAACACCTCCTGCAGGTCAATATGTAGAATAATACAAACAACCCAATAAAAAAATGGACAGAAGATCTAAATAGACATTTCTCTAAAGAAGATATAAGGATGGCCAAAAAACACATGAAAAGATGCTCAACATCACTAATTATTGGAGAAGTGTAAATCTAAACTACTATGAGGTACCATCTTACACCAGCCAGAATGGCCATCATCAAAAAATTCTACAAAAATATTAAATGCTGGAGAGGGTGTGAAGAAAAGGTAACCCTATTACACTGTTGGTGGGAATGTAAATTGGTGCAACCACCATGGAAAACAGTATGGAAGTTTCTCAAAAAACTGAAAATAGAACTACCATATCATCTATCCAGAAAAAAACCTTTTTTTTGTTTGTTTGTTTTTGCTTTTTAGGGCCACACCCATGGCATCTGGAGGTCCCCAGACTGGGGGTCGAATTGGAGCTACAGCTGTTGGCCTACACCAAAACCACAGCAATGCAGGATCTGAGCCACATCTGCCACCCATACCACAGCTCACTGCACTGCCGTATCCTTAACCCATTGAGTGAGGCCAGGGATTGAACCTGCAACCTCATGTTTACTAGTCAGGTTTGTTTCCACTGAGTCACAATGGGAACTCCAAAAAAACCATAATTTGAAAAGATACATGCACCCCAATGTTCACTGCAGCAGTATTTACAATATCAAAGACATGGAAATAACCTAAAGATCTATTAACAAAATAATGGATAAAAAAGACATGGTACATATATGCAATGGAATATTTATTACTCATCCATAAAAATAATGAAATAATGCCATTTAAAACAACATGTAAGGACCTAGAAATTATCATACTAAGTGAAGTTAGATAGTGAGAGACAAACATATCACCTATATGTAGAATCTAAGAAAAAAACAGTATATAAATCAACTTATTGGCAGAGCAGAAACAGACTCAGAGACTTTTTGAAAAACTTATGGTTACTGAAGGGGGCAGGTAGCAGGGTAAGGGGGATGGACTTGGGGTTTGGGATTAGCATATGCACACTGAGGTATGTGGACCTGCTGCATAATACAGAGAACTCTACTCAGTATTATGTGATAATCTATGGGGGGAAAGAACTTGAGAGAGAATAGATATGTGTATATGTATGACTGGGTCATTTTGCTGTACAGCAGAATTTATCACAACCTTCTAAATTAACTAGACTTAAGTAAAACTTAAAAAAAAATGAACCATAATGTAAACTATGGATTTGGGGTGATTATGATATGTCAGTGTAGCTTCATCAATTGGTGATAAATATGTCATCTAGTGAGGGATGCTGATAATGGGAGAGGCTATGCAAGAGGCAGGGGCAAATCGGAAATCTTTATATCATCATTTTAAATTTGCTGTGAATCTGAAACTGCCCAAAAAATAGTCTTAATTTTTAAAAGTAGATAGAAATACCCAAGATGTTTCAAATCAGTTTAAAGATTTCTGATACCTGAATTAGACATAAGCTTTTATTAAATTTAAATTTAAAGTAGTTAAATGAAATTAAAAATTCAGTTTCTCTTTCTAACTAGCCTCATCTCAAGGGCTTGAAAGCCACATATAGTTGGTGGTGATTGTATTGGACAGGACAAATATAGAAGGATAAGTATATAGATATAGGCATAGGGACAAGGATAGGGTTGTGGATATGTCACAGATGATCATTCCCCCATGACAGTATCATATCAGTTCTTCCTAACTTTATCTATAGGTTCAGCACAATCCAAATAAAAATCTCAATGGTTATTTTGCAGATACTGACAAAGCGACTTTAAAGTTTATGCAGAGGCAAAAGAGCCAAAATAGTCAACAACACAGTACTGAAGAACAAAGCTGGATGATTGACACTACTCAATTTCAAGACTGTACTTACTACAGAGGTACAGACACACCTCAGGGATATTGTGGGTTTGTTCCAAACTAACACAATAAAATGAAAGTGTCAATAAAATGAGTCACACAATTTTTTGGTTTTCCAGTGCATTTAAATTTATTTTTTTTAATTAGATAAAAAGTTAAAAAATTAGAAAATTGAAAGCAAACAAAAAAATTTATATTCGCACTATGCTGTAGACTAAGCATGCAATGACATTTTGCCTAAAAAATATACATACCTTAATTTAATAATACCTTATTGCTAAAACATTCTAACCATATCCTGAGTCTTCAGCAAGTCATAGAAGTTCTTGCCTCTATGTTGATGGCTGCTAACTCATCAAAGTAGTGGTACTGAAGGTTGGGGTGACATGGCCATTTCTCTCTCTCTGTTCTTTTTTTTTTTTGGTCTTTTTAGGGCCACACCCATGGCATATGGAAGTTCCCAGGCTAGGGGTTGAATTGGAGCTGTGGCCACCAACCTACACCACAGCCACAGCAATGCCATATCTGGGTTGCGTCTGTGACCTACACCACAGCTCACAGCAATGCCAGACCCTTAACCCACTGAGCAAGCCCAGGGATTGAACCCACAACCTCATGGTTCCTAGTCAGATTCGTTTCCACTGCACCATGATGGGAACTCCACCATGGCCATTTCTTAAAAGAAGACAACAATTGAAGTTTGACACATCAACTTCCCTGTAGCATGCAGTGTTTCTGATAGCATTTTACACACAGAACTTCTTTCACAATTGGAGTCAGTTCTCTAAAACCCTACCACTGCTTTATCAACCAAGTATAATACTCTATATTCTTTGTTGTCATTTCAACAATCTTTACATCATCTTCACCAGGAGCAGGTTCCATCTCAAGCAGCTACTGTCTTTGCTCACCCATAAGAAGAAACACCTCATCCGTTCAAGTTTTATCCTGGGATGACAGAAATTCAGTTACATCTTCAGACTCCACTAGTCCTCTTGCTATTTCCACCATATCTTTGGTTACTTCTTCCATGGAACTCTTGAACATATCAAAGTCATCTATGAGGATTGGAATTCAAATTGATGATGTTGATACTTGACTTCTTCCCATGAATCATGAATATCCTTCATGGCATCTAGAATTGTGAATGCTTTCCTAAGGGTTTTCAATTTTCTTTTCCGAGATCCATCATATCTATGGAAGCTATAGCCTTGCAAAATGTGTTTCTTAAATAATAAAACTTGAAAGTCGGAGTTCCTGTCATGGCGCAGTGGAAACGAATCCAACTAGGAATCATGAGGTTGCGGGTTCCATCCCTGGCCTCACTCAGTGGGTTAAGGATTCGGTGTTGCTGTGAGCTGCAGTGTAGGTTGCAGATGTGGCTCAGATCCTGCATTGCTGTTGCTCTGGCATAGGCCAGCGGCTACAGCTCCGATTTGACCCTTAGCCTGGGAACCTCCATATGCTGCAGGTGGGGCCCTAAAAAGACAAAAAGACACACACACAAAAAAGTTAAAATTACTCTTTGATCTATGGGCTACAGAATGGATCATGTGTTAGCAAGTACAGAAACAACATGAATCTCATTGTTCATCTCCCTCAGAGCTCTTGAATTACCAGGTGCTTTGTCAATGAGATGTTCTTTGAAAGAAATCTTTTTTTCTGTATAGTGGGTCTCAACAGTGGAATTAAAATATTCAGTAATCTATGCTGTAAACAGATGTTCTATCATCCAAATTTGTTATTCCATTTATGGAGGACAGGCAGGGTAGATTTAGCATAATTCTTAAGGGCCCTAGGATTTTCAGAATGGTAAATGATCATTGACTTCAACATAAAGTCATTAGCTGTGTTAAACCCTAACAAGAAAGTCAGCCTGTCCTGTGAAGTTTGAAGCCAGGCATTGGCTTCTCTCTAGCTCTGAAAGTACTAGCTGGCATCTTCTTGCAATAGGAGGCTGTTTCATCTACTTTGAATATCTGTTGTTTAGTGCCACCTTCGTGAGTTCTCTTAACAGGATTTTCTGGATAACTTCAATACCAGCATTTGCTACTTCACCTCGCATTTTTATATCATGGAGACTGCTTCTTTCCTTAAACCTCATGAACCAACCTCTGCTAGTTTCAGACTTTTCTTCTGAAACTTCCTCACCTCTCTCAGCTTTCATAGAATTGAAGAGAGTTAGGGCATTGCTCTGGATTAAACTTTGATTTAAGGGGATGTTGTGGCTGGTTTGATCCATCCAGACCACTCAGATTTTCTCCTTATCAGCAGTAGGCCTGTTTCACTTTCTTATCATTGGTGTGTTCATTGGAGCAGAAATTTTAATTTCTTTCAAGAACTTTTCCTTTGCCTTCACATCTTGGCTAATTTTTTGGCACAAAGGGCCTAGGTTTCTGCCTATCTTGGCTTTCCACATGCCTTCCAAACCAAGCTTAATCACTTTTAGCTATTGATTTAAAGTGAGAGACATTCAACATTTCCTTTCACTTGAGCACTTATGGGCCAGTGTGGGGTTATTAATTGGCCTAAGTTCAATATTATTTTGCCTCAGGGAATCAGGAGGCCCAAGAAGAAAGATGGAGAAATAGCCAGTCAGTGGAGCAATCAAAACACACACAACACAAGAGGAGATCAAGATGGCAATGTAGGAGTAAGCTGGGCTCACCTCCCTTTGCAAACACATCAAAACTACAACTCCATAAAGAGAGACTGTCACTGAAATTAACCTGGGAACTGGCAGAATGGCTCCTCTACAACCAAAGCTGTAAAGAAAAGTCCACATAGAGTTTGGTAGGAAGAGAGGAAAAATGGGAGCTGTACCCTTAGCAGGGTACCCAGAAGAGGAAGGGGGATATCATAGGTTCTCAGAACAAGGGATTTAAGCCACTTCAGGACCTAAGGCCAGGGGTTCAATGTCAGGAAGGCTTACCCTCATAGTTGGTTTGGAAATCAGTGGGGTTAACCGGAGGGCTCTAAGAAACCTAGACTCTACTCTTGAAGATCACTTGCTCAGACTTGCTGTCTCCATGCTGCTGAGATTGAAAATTGCCTTGAGCTTTGGCTGGCCTGCCAAGACCACACCAACCAGCCCCCAGCATGTGCAGGACTCTTGATCCGGCCCCTTTTGCTCCATCACTGCTCCCCACTAAGGTGGAGGTTACTATGGCCAACAAGAGTGTGCAAATTCAGAGGAAACAGAGACAGCTGGGCCCCCAGCTCTGCCTCTGACCAGGGTGGAGGCAGCCATTGTTAGTGTGCACTTTGGTGCACACACTCAGGAGGGAGAGAGACTAGCTTCAGGGTGGAGCCCACCACTATCAGAGTGCCTGTCCCTATGCACACTTGGGAGGGGGCCAGGACAACTCAGTGGTGTGGCACCAACCTCTTTCACCACAACCCATTCTCTAAGGTTTGCACAGAATTGCAGCCCCAAGCTCTCAAGCCACAGTCATGCCCCAAGCCAAGGCAAAGACTGCCATCATACCAGGGAGAAGCCTAACTCCCTCAGGGCTCCTGCTGCAGCCCCTTGTGCCCAACCACCCCTGATAGACCAAGGACAGCCACTGAATGTAAGGGGATTGCACCTGGCCCTGGATTCCCTCCAGCTCCAGCCCTATCTCTCACCAAGGCAGTGGCTGCCAGCACACCCAAAGGGAAGATGCTCATTTCAAATCAATGTTCCCTCCAAAGCCATGGGGCGCACACAGACTGTTTAGGGATGCTCCCACACAAGGACATGACTTTAAGACCAGGAAAGGGTACTCTTTCACTTAATTTCATAGAGACAGAGAAAGTTAACTGTGTGTTTCTAGGAATTTATCTGTTTCTTCTAGGTTGTCTAGTTTGTTGTCATATATAACTGTTCATAGTAGTCTCTTATGATTCTTTATATTTATGTGGTATCAATTGTAATTGTAGTGAATTAGAAAAAGAAGAACAAAAAAAAACCCCCTAAAGCCAGCAGAAGGAAGGAAATTTTTTCTCTTTCATTTTTAATGTTATTTATTTAGACCTCATTTTTTTTCCTTTTTTTTTTTTTTTGTCTTATTAGGGCTGCACCTGAGGTAAATGGAGGTTCCCAGGCTAGGGGTCCAAGTGGGGCAGTTGCCAGCCTATACCAGAGCCACAGCAATGCCAGATCCGAGCTTTGTCTGTGACCCACACCACAGCTCAGGGCAATGCTGATCCTTAACCCACTGAGTGAAGCCAGAGATCTAACCTGCATCCTCATGGATGCTAGCTGGATTCGCTAACCGCTAAGACACGACAGGAACTCCAGACCTCATTTTTTCTTGATGAGTCTGACTGAAAGTATGTTTTTTTACAGTCTCTATTTCCTTTATTTTCACTGATCTTTATTATTCAACTTTGGGCTTCATTTGTTCTTTTTCCAGGTTTTTTAGGTGTAAGTTAAATTGTTTATTTGAGATTTGTCTCTTGAGGTATTGTTATGAACTTCCCTCTTAGAACTGCTTTTGTTGCATCCTATAGGTTTTAGAATGTTGTTTTCCATTCTCATTTTATTTACCTTTTGATTTCTTAATGACCCATTTGTTGTTTAGTAGAATGTTGTTGAGTCTCCAGGTGATTTTAATTTTTGCTTTTCTTCTTACAACTGATTTCTAGTTTCATACCATTGTAGTTGGAAAAGATGTTTAATATAACTTCAATTTCCTTAAATTCATTGAGGCTTGCCTAGCATTTGCTTTATCCTGGAGAATGTTCGATGTACATTTGAGAGGAATGTATATGTTGTTTCTTTTGGATGGAATGTTTTATAGATATTTATTAAGTCCATCTTGCCTAATGAATCATTTAAGATCAATTTTTCTTTATTAATTTTCTGTCTGGATGATCTATCCATTGATGTAAGTGGGATATTAAAGTCCGCTACTATTATTACATTGCTATTAATTTCTTCATTTAGTTCCATTAATATTTGCTTTATATATATTTATGAGCTCTTATGTTAGGTGAATAAATATTTACAAATGTTACATCCTCTTGTTGGATTGACCCATTTATCATCATATAATGCCCTTCTTTGTCTTTTGTTAGTCTTTTTTTTCAAAGTCTATTTTATCTAGTATAAGTATTGCTACACCAACTCTCTTTTTGTTTCCATTTGCATGGGATATAAGTGAGTGTCTTGTAGGCAACATATAGATGAGTTTTGATTTTGTATTCATTCAAACACCCTATGTTTTTTAATTGGAAAATTTAGTCCCTTTACATTTGATAGGTGTGTACTTATTGCTCTTTTGTTTGTTGTTTTCTGGGTTGTTTTGTGGTTTATTTTTCTTCTCCTCTTCCCTTGTGATTTGATGACTTTCTTTAGTGTTATATTTAAATTCCTTTCTCATATATTTTTATGTGTCTGTTATAGGTATTTGCTTGGTAGTTACTATAAGGTTCACATACAATAACATATCTGTTTACATATATATGTAAACTTCAGTTTTAATGCTTTCTAAGAGCACTACATTTTTACTCTCCTTCCCATATTTTATGTCTCTGAGTCATATTTAACACCTTTTTATATTGTGTATTCCTTCAATATTATTTATTGTATTTAACTATTTACTATTGTACCTATTTATTATTGTACTTATAGTTAATTCTTCTATCTTCATTTTTTAACCTTCATACTAGTTTTGTAAATGGTTAATCCTCTGCCTTTACTATTTATTTACCAATACCAGTGAGTTTTTCTTTCATATAAATTCTTATTTCTATTTAAGGACTTTCCTTTTGAGCTTGAAGAAGTCTTTTCAACATTTCTTGTAAATCTGGCTTAGTGGTAATAAACTCCTTTAGCTTTTGAAAACTCTATCACTCCTTCAATTCTGAGTGAAAACTTTGCCAGGTATTGCAGCAAGTTTTTTTCTATGAGAACTTCTAATATATGTGCCACTCCCTTCTGACCTGGAATGCTTCTACTGAAAAATCAGCTGATATTCTTATGGGTGTTCCCTTGTATGTAACTAGTTCTTTTTTTCTTTCTGCTTTTGATATTCTTTCCTTTTCTTTAAATTTTAACATTTTATTTGTAATGTGTCTTGGTGTGGATCTCTTTGAGTTTATCTTGTTCAGGACTCTCTGTTCTTCCTGGATCTGGATGTGTTTTCTTTCCCAGGTTAGTGTGGTTTGCAATCATTATTTCTTCAAATACCTGTTCTGCCCCTTTCTCATTCTCTTCCCCTTCTGGGACCCCTATAAAGCAAATGAGTACACTTGATGTTTTCCCACAGGCCCCTTAGCTATCATCATTTTTAAAATTCTTTTTTCTTTTTGTTGTTCTATTTGGGTGATTTCCACTACCCTGTCTTTCAGGTTACTGATCTATTCTTCTACTTCATCCAGTCTGCTAATGAATCCTTCTCATGAATTTTCAGTTTTGTTACTGTATTCTTCAGTTCCGTTACTTCTGTTTGATACATTCTTATATTTTCTGTCTCTTGTTGAAGACTGTGTTCAATTCATTCTCCTCTTGAGTCAGGTGTGGATTTTCATGACGATTTTGAACTCTTTAGTAGTTGAACTGCTTTTCTTCATTTCATTAAGGTTTTTCCTGGGTTTTTAATCTTATTTCTTTATTAGGAACATGTTTCTTTGTCTCCTCTTTTTGCTTAACTCTCTGAATTTGTTTCTATGTATTATGCAGAGTGGCTCTGTGTAGGAGATGAACCTTATCATTTAACCTTGTCCTATTTTTTGGTTGTCTCTCAAATTGTCATTTTAATTGTTTCATAGCTATAGGGCCCAGAAATGCAATCTACTTTGGTCACCTGAGTCTAGCACTCAAGAGTCATTACCTGTGTAGGCTACATGTGACCCTGATTCCGTTGGGCCACACAAGCAGCATGGGCGAATAGGACTGCTTTCCTGCAATGTTTGGCAGTGCCACATAAAAATTTCACTATTATTAAACTCCATTCAAGGAACACTAAAATATACAATTGGACAATAAAACAAAATGGGAAATGAAAAAGCAAAACTGTTATTATTTTCAGATGATGTGGTTATCTATCTAGAAAACACAAGAAAAACATAATAAAATGCTACTAAATTGGAAAAATGTTCAGTAGAATGATTAGTTACAAAGATGTACAAAAAAGCTATAAATTTTTATGGCAATAATGAGGGGAGAACATTTATAATAACGACAACAATATAAAGTACCAAGGCATAAATTTAACAAGAAGTACAGAAAACTATGGAGCATGATAATGTGAGAAAAAAGAATCTGTACATGTATGTGTAACTGGGTCACCATGCTGTTCAGTAGAAAATTGACAGAACACAGTAAACCAGCTATAATGAAAAAAAATTTAAAAATTATATTAAAAAATAAAATAAAATTCTACTGAGCAATATGAAAGAAAGCAAAAGTAAACTCATTCTATATACTTAAAAGACAAAATATGTTAAAATGTCATTTCTTCCCAAAATATAATATAATTTTTAATTTTAGGGAGAGTTGGCAAGGAATTTGAGAAAATTGTTATAAATTCCATGTGGAAGAATTGCTTTAAAAACTAGCATTGGATGATTTGCTTTACCATATATTGAAACATACTATGAAGCCATATAATTTTTAAATAGGTACAAAAAAGACAAAAATGAGTCAGTGGAGTGAAACAAATTTCAAGAAAAAGATCAATAACTATACAATTTTAATATACTTTCACTTTTAGTAGCTTGCCTGAATTCTGTTGTTTGGAGGTAAAGTACACTTATGGTTCTATCCTCTGATCATTGATTATATATAAGGTCACTATGACCATCCTGATTTGCCTGAAACAGGCTTAGTTTATGCCTCTTATCTTGGCATAATTTTGATAGTGCTCTCTTTCATTCTCATAAGTGTCCCCTTTTAGATGATACATTATATTGTCACCTCAGTTTTGTGTATTATTTCTAATTTTTCCCAATTATAAGCAACACTTTAACAAATATCCTAGCAGCTAAGTCTTTATACAGAATTTTTACATGACTCAATAAAGGTATATGCATATTGTAAGTTTTTTGGTATATATTGCCTTGCCTTCCAGAAGGATTTTACCAATTTATGCTCCCGCCAGCCATTATGAGCAGAGTCATTTTTCCTAAACCTTAACAAAACTGGGGAGTACCATCATTTCAGAAAATCTTGACCAGTTTAATAAGTGAAATTTCATGTTACTGCTGTAATACAGATGTCATTATTTTGTGAGCTAAAGTGTTTAGATGAATGTTCTTTCATTGCAAGGAACAGAAAATAACTCTGGGAGATCCTGTCATGGCTCAGTGGTTAATGAATCCGACTAGGAACCATGAGGTTGCAGGTTCGATCCCTGGCCGTGCTCAGTGGGTTAAGGATCTGGCGTTGCGGTGAGCTGTGGTGTAGATTTCAGACTCGGCTCGGATCCTGCATTGCTGTGGCTCTGGTGTAGGCCGGTGGCTACAGGTCTGATTCGACCCCTAGCCTGGGAACCTCCATATGCCACGGGAGTGACCCAAGAATGGCAAAAAGACCAAAAAAAAAAAAAAAAGGAGAAAAGAAAAGAAAAAGTAACTCTGAATATTTTAAATCAAGAGGAACACATAGGAAGGACAATAGAGGCCCATAGGATTGATTGGAGACTGCAAAACCAGGCTTAGGCATGGACACAGGCATTTCTGGAGGTGAGGAAGCAGTAGATTAGAGAAAGGATCAGGGTAACAGTAGTTTGGGGCTTATCTATGCCAACAACTGCTGTGTGACCTTGCTTGCCCTCCCTGCACCACCATTACTTCTGGTGGAAAAGGAAGAGATTGGACTAGACAATTTTGAAGTTTCTTTTTAAGTTTATTATCTGTGACTGTGAGAACAACTATAGAAAAACTTCATTCCTGGAAGATTGGAAATAATACCATGATATATACTTCTGCTTGATAATTCATGTTCTCCTCTATTAAATTATCCACTCCTCAAAAAGTTACAGTAGGAACTATGAATTTTACCACCTTTACAAAGTATCCCCTCAGTAGCAAAAGTGATAGAAACTCTCTGAACTTTAGAACTGATAAATGAAGGAACAGGTCTTAGAATTCTTTCCCAAGAAGAGAATTACTCCCAGCTTAGAATTCATGGGAGTCCACACTTTCAGCATGAATAAATATGTACCTGTATCATTTCCTCCTCACCTTCCAAATTTTAACTTGAAAGGATCAGTTAATAATGGGAGGTCACAGTGTGTGTATAGGAGGGAGTTGCACTCACTGGTTCTGCTCTGTTCTCAGAGTTGTAATTAAGAGGAGAGAGGTTTATGAGGCTCTGCTCTTGGTGAAATATTGACCAGATAAACCCCAAGTTTAAGCCATAGGAAATAAATCTTTGCATTTTGGATACTTTTGCATTTTCTTTAGGAAAATTGGTATTTTATATATGGCCATAACTATTTCTTCTCCTCACTCTTGTAACTACTGTACAGAGTAATTTTGATTTTGTCCCCAGAAACTGCAGCCTCTGCAAACTGAATCTCTACATGGATTGTGTGTAGGAATATGTGTAATTCTATGTCAAGGACCCCAGAGGATGGGTAACTAATCACAATACATCTAAATCTTCAAAGTTTTGGGGGAGCGCAGTGAGAGAAGAACACCACACCCAAAGTTTAATAAAGCAAAGCCCAATACAAGTGACCTTGGAATGGAAATATCAATACATGAGAAGGAGTTTTTTGGTGAGACTTTGAGAGGAAAATTCAAATTATTCCTTTAAAGAGCTTTTCTGAAAAAACTAAAAACAGATGTTCATATATATTTATTTAATCTTTCTTACAGAAAAATCAGAGTTGCAGTAATGTCAATTGCTATTGCTTCTATAGCAAATTTCATGGCAGCTCTCAAATTATTAATTGTCCTTCTGGATCTGATTCCAGTCTATTATAAAGTATTAGAGTATTAAAAAACTTTTAGGAAAATGGTGAAAATAAAATTACCATGTGATCCAGCAATCCCACTCCTGGGAATAAGTATAATTCCAAAGAATACATGCACCCCTATGTTCATAGCAGCACTATTCACAATAGCCAAGATTGGAAATGTCCATTGACAGAAGAATCAATAAAGAAGATGTGGTATATATTTACAATGGAATATTACCTAGCCATAAAAAAGAAAAAATGCCATTTGTAGCAATATGGATAGACCTAGAGATTATCATACTAAATGAAGTCAGAAAAAGACAAATATCATGTATTATCACTTATATGTGATATTCACATATTCTGTATCACATATTCCATATCATTTATATGTGGAATCCAACAGAAACAGACTCACAGAAATACTGAACAGACTTGTGGTGGCCAAGAAGGGGTGGGAATCAGGGAGGGATAGAGTAGGAGTTTGAGATTCTACTATACAGAGAATGGAAAAACAACAAAGTCCTACTGTCTAGCACAGGAAACTATATTCAGTATCCTGAGATAAAACATAATGGAAAAGAATATGATAAAGACATGTGCGTGTGTTTGTATGTGTAATTGTATATATGTATACACTTTCCTGTACAGAAAAAATTAATTCTAATTCAACTATACTTCAACAGAAAAATTAAAACTGCTAGAAACATAGAATAGCTATATACTTTACACTAAAAACCTCAAAATTTCTGCCAAAATACCATGGTTAATTTTTCTTAAATGGATGAATCATACTCTTTCAAAAATCCTGACATTTATTTTTTCTACTGAGATTGGCTGCTTCTCCAGAAGTCTAAAATGAGGTTTTCATTCAGGCAGGTTAAACAACACCATTTCTTCTGGCTGAGCAAAAGTTCAGAAGGGGCTTCTACAGAGTAGGGTGTTCACTTCTAACACCATAAAAAATCGAAGATAAAATTTTAGTAAAATTTATCTGAGCCCTACCACAACAAGCTTCCCTCCAAATTCTACATTCCTCTTCACATGCCTCTGAAATAATTGCACAATGAGTGTGAATGGAGAGTGGGGACGTGGCTATCCCATACAATCTGATGGCCTATATCAGGTCACATGTTATACCTACTGTCTTATGTTTCCTTAAATATTGATTAAATGACACACTTGCCAATGGAGAAGTGACCCTTCCTACCCATTCAACATCTGTCTTAAATCTCATTATTATTGAACTGAAACTATAGCCTTGGAACATTCAACATTTGTGACCACCGTATAAAAACACAACCTGCCTTAGCTTAAATTGAAAGATAAACAGAAGTTAGGAAGTTCAAATGAAGAAAACTTGCCTCCAAACAGATCATGTATCTTCCTTAGAGATTTGCTCACAAAATCTAGGACCTCAGAATCATTTAAGTAGAATAAAATTATCGACATTTTCATTTCAGAAATGAAAACCTTTGGAAAACGCACTCTGATAGATAAATTCACCTCTTTGTGAAAACAAAATACATACATATGAAGCCATTCAGGTAATGAGTGCCTGAATGCCTTCATACTTTCTCAAAGCTTTTACATCATTTCCAATTTGGAGAAATTTAGTCATTTGAGTTGAGCATTTAGGCAAAATATGAAATTATTTTAAATGTGACCAAAGAGAATAATTCTTTCAGATAAAGGAAAATTACATTATTTTTATTTGTTAAAAAAAAATTATTTTACTGAAGAATAACTGATTTGCAATCTTTTGTTAATTTCTTTTGTACAGCAAAATGTTTCAGTTATACATATGTACATACATTCATTTTCATGTTATTTTCCATTATGATTTATCACAGGTTATTGACTATAGTTCCCTGTGCTATACAGTAGGACCTTGTTGTTTATCCATTCTATGCATAATAGTTTTAGATTCTACATATAAGTAGAATCTAATTTAATTTTATATTCTATATGTAAGTGATATAATATGGTATTTTTATCACTTCACTTAGTGAAATAATCTCTAAGCCTGTCCATATTGCTGCAAATGGAGTTATTTCATTCTTTTTTATGACTGAGTAATATTCCATTGTATATATATGTACCACATCTCTTTATCCATTCATCTGGTGATGGACATTTAGGGAAAATTACATTCTTGACTAGCTTCTGATTTTTGCTTTTTCAATAAATTTCCATTAAACTTAGCAGTTCAAGTTAACAACCACGAACAAGAAACTTGTTGCACAAACCACATGACACACCTCTCTAAACAGTGAGGGGGCATTTCCTCCATATAGTGTTCCTCAAATAGATGTATAAGTCCTTCTAAAATAGCCCTATGTGGACAGAAAGACATTCACCCACCTCCCTTGTGTACCAGAGGACTGGTGGGGCAGAAGGAAGCCATGTGGGAAAACAGTTTGAGGCAGGTAAAGACTCCAAGAGAAAAGGAACAGAACTAATGGGGGTCTGCACACAGTCTCAAGAGGAGTTTCCTTCTGTTTCCATTGAGTAATGTCCTAATTTTCTTTGCTGTTGCTGTTCTGGGAGGTCACGTGCTGATTCAGGCACACAGACTAAAAAGTTCTCTCTAGTAGATGCTGTCAAGATCTTTCCCTCCCCTCTCCCCATTCAATCTTATACACTAAACGCTGCTCTGCCTATTTCCCAAAAGTGACCAAAAAATGCCAGAGATTTAACCCTTGTGAAATCATCTCTCAGCCAATGACAACAAGGATCCAGCGGATAAATACCCAAGCATGTTCTGTGGGTTTCCCAGTATCCCCAGTGGGACTGAGCCACAGGGTCACTTGCTTGACAAGGCTCCCTTCACTGGTGGTGGCCTTGACAATGCTCCCTTCGCTGGTGGCCTTCTCTTTCCTATCTCATTCCCTGAGCACTGTTTCCAAGGATCACTTCCCAAGTGAACACCTTGCACGTGTGTCCTGTCTCAAGGGACTGCTTTTGAGTGGAAGGAAGAGGGGCAAACAGGACAGTTTTCATGCCAGCACAGAGGAGAGAGTGCAGTGGTGTTCACTCAAATTGCAGAGACAGAAACATGACAGGCATGGCTGCAACCATCTATGGAAACATAATCTACTACCCACACTTCATATGTCTGATTGCTTGGTTATTTGTATATTGCCCCCAAATTCACTTCCTGGTTCATTTCCTGAGTTCCAATCTTGGTTTCAACAATGGTAGTTACATAAGTACGCCTGGACAGCCACCTTGCCTCTCTGTGACTGTTTCCTCATCGATAAAAATCCCTACCTTCCTCAGTGGGGTTGACTACTCAATGATGTCATTATTATTATTCTCCGTTATTCTCCTGAGTCTTTTGACAGTCATGTAGGGCTATGTAGATCTTTCTTGAATGTGATCCAGAAATCAATTTGCCCTCCTCCTGTTCCAAAGGGTTAAGGGGAAGTACTTGGCCATGATCAACATCCATGAGGGAAAGTCACCATAAACAAGATAAATCTTGGGATCAGCAATCAGATTCACAAAGCCCAGCTGCTCCTCCATTTCCATTCTTGGAGCATTATGGTTTGGCTTGATTAAAGAAGCTATAGAGTTTTCTTAAGGAAGATGAGAGAAATTTCACCCCATCATGGTTTTTGTTTTCCTTTAAAAATGAAGTACATACCATTGCATATTGAAGAGATGATTTAGAAAATATCTGCTGAATCCTAATTCTACCCTAATGGACAATAGGAGTGAAATGACCTCTCATAGAATCATACCAGAGGAGTAAATCAAACAGTGAGAGAATCTGGCTTGATGCCACCAGCTTCTAAGATTTACTTGACTGAATGAGGGGAGAGGTTTCCTCTGCTCTGACTTCAGAGCTGAATCAAAACCTCAGGGCATGAAAAAAAAATATCCCTTTGACAGGTTCAATCCACACCCTAAATAAGTAATCATACCAGTCAACACCTGCCATGACAGGGTAAGTTGGGTCTTAAAGTCAATTGTGTAAAATTCAGGGTTGCACTATTGCAAGGTTAATAAAAACCAATGTTTCCAGTCATCTTATGTGGTCTCAGAGGGCACAAAAGTAAAGACACGGAAATTTATACTGTTTGGAACTGACCGTGTAACTGGAGATTTCCCTGCTGGCCACATAATAGTCATTGCCTAATTGGCTTCTCCCTCCCTCTCATCCCTACCATAGAACCTGATTCTGCCTTGTCTGAGAATCAGAATGGGTGGGAGACAATGGCCAATTGTCAGTGATGATAGACACAAATTTGCCCCCCTGCTTGGGGTCTTACTGTACTGCTTGAGAATTCACACCATTTCCTGACTGTTGTAAGCCTATTTAGTGTGTCCTTATTCTTAGATTTCCTTTTGGAAAAAAAAGGTAGAAAACCTTGAAAATTATGGACTCAGAACTCCTGTAATATGGTCCCATTCCTGGTCTATTTGATGGACACAAAACTTCACTTTTCTCCAAGAGAGAAAAGCCATGAGAAAAGCCATTAACAAGATGAACACCCCTTCAATACTAGGCCTTAGTGAAGTTGCTGCCCTAACTCTTGTTTCTCCATCATATTTCTTGAAAGAGTGAATTCTTCTGCAACGCTTTCATCTCCCGTTCACTCTATGGGCCACCAACTTCTGACCTCCCCTCCCCCTTGCTATGGCAGCAGTCACGGGGCTCCATGTGTTCCCAAATGCCAGAGATGCTCCCAAGCCTTATCCTTCCCAACCTCTCTCCGACCCCTGGTACCATCCAAGAATCTCTCCCTAAACATCTGTCCTTCCTTGGCTTCCAGGGCTCCTCTCTGGTTACCTCTTATCTTCCCGGCCATTCTTCCACAGCTAGTCACCTTGTCCTAAAGAGTCTTAGAATCTTAACAACTTTAAGCTCACCTGGATCTGATGCTTCAGCAACATTTCACTGTCACAAACAATCTTTTCTTCTGCTCATCCTTCAACGTCAGCTATTTTCCAGGACTCTGCTCTCAATCCCTGTTCTCTAACAGCCTATTGTCCTTCATAAACAGGAATTATATATCATGTCATCCCTCTGCTCAAAAATCATGAACTGCTCTCCTTCCCATTATATCTTTGAAATCGTCCTCCTACTCCTCCCTTTACTCACCCTATTTCAGCCGCAATGGACCCTTCCTTTTGTTCAAATGCACCAGCCACGCTCCTGCCACAGGACCTTTGCACTATTCCTTCTTCATGGAACACTCTTCCTTCAGATGTCGCTCAGGACTTACTTCTCATCTTCATTCAAAATTTTGCCCAAAGTCACCTTCTCAGTTTATTAAAACTGTAATCTTCCCCTGTCATCCAATAAGGTGCTTCAAATCATCTTTCTTCAAACACCAGGATGGCAGAAATCTTGTTTGTTTTATTCCCTGGTATATCCTTAGGGTCTAGAACAGTGCCTCCCACATAGTCGGTGCTCAATGGATCTTTCTGCAGTGAGTGATGAATGAATAAACTGTCCATATATCACCTCATACATTCCTATGGCTTCAAGTGCCAATTTTATGATGAACCTAAATCCTTATTTCCAACTGAGATCTCACATCTAAATTCCAGACCTATATATATCTGGCCTATATGCATCTGGCCACTGAACACTACCACTTAGACAGCTCCCAAGCATCTCACACTCAAAATATCGAGTAGAATTATTTTATCCCATCCCCTCCTCATCATCTCAGTAAATGGTGTTGGCCCCACACAGTTGCAAGCCAGAAACCTGAGAGCTATCCTAGGTTCCTTCTCTCACTCACCCACATCTGGTCCATCACCTGCCTCACCTACTTCTCCATCCTCACTTCCTACCACTGTCCAGCCAAAATCGACTTCCATGTGTTCACACGTGATTCTCTCTTAACCTTCCTCCTTCAACCCCAGGTCCAGGTTTATACCAAGTATCACCATCTTTCCAGAATCTTTCCTGTAGTAACCAGTACATGCAGACCCCTATTACATTGACAATTAGCCTACTTGTCCATCTCCACTACTAGGCTCTGAAGTCCTAAGTGTGGAAACCATGGCTGATTGCATCCTGGTGTCTAATATAGTATCTACCACATAGTAGTTACTTAAAACATGTTTGATAAATAATAAATAGATCCTCATAAACCAAGATGCCTGAATTAAGTATATTGTTTTAATTTATAATGAAAAGTACAGATTACCATTATGAGTCTAATGCTTCACAGTGCCTGACCCAGGTAATTATTCAATATATATTTTGCCAAATTAATGAATCAATAAATGTAGAAGAAAGAACCTTGACAATGGTAAGGAAACATGAAGGCAGCATGAGATCAAGTAATGTGAGTCATTATGAAAGCAATGGAGCTCACAGTTAGTGACTAGGAAGAGAGATAAAGGGCCTTAAGTCTGGGTTCTGCTCTGCAGGCTGTGGGGAACTCTCCACAGAATAACTGAAAGATCCCTCTGTCAGAATAATTGGGTGGGATGGAGTAGTGAAGGAGATTGGATTTTTTTTTTTTTGCGGGGGGCGGGGGGGAGGCAGTGCACAGGTACAGCATATAAAAGTTCCCAGGCTAGGGGTTGAATAGGAGCTACAGCTTCTGGACTACACCACAGCTCACAGCAACACCGGATCCTTAACCCACTGAACGAGGCCAGGGTCCAAAACCATGTCCTCATGGATGCTACTCAGATTCATTTCCACTGCACCAAATCAGGAACTCCCAGAAAATTGGATTTTGGAAGATCAGATAAAAGGCAACTTTAGTAACTTGGGGATTTGAGCTGTGCAAGTCTAGCTGCATTGAGATCTGGAGACATTTAACATGGATCTTCCTAGGCTCATGGGAAAGTTGTTGATTTTTTCCCAAAGGCTGACTAGGAATCAACAAGACTCCCGAAGTTCCAGCACTGTCATGGTGTACTGCTCATGTGTTTAGGTTAGCTTAAGGGTTTCCCATATCTTCTAAGGAAAGTCATGACCAGTTTTTGACTCCAAAAACTCATTCAAGCACATATGCCACCCACACTTCCACTTAAGTTACAGATGTTCCTAAAAATACTCTGAAAATAAAGCACAGAACACGGGCTACTTGCCCATCATTTCTCTGGTTCCAAAATCAAGAGTTGCACAGTGGGAAAAACTGGGGTCATTTTAGGCAACCACCTGCATTTATAAGATCCAAGGACTTTTCTTTCTTTACCTTTTTGCTCTACTCTAAGTGAGAGGAAGTCTCATTCTTTGGGTGTTGATCAAAGTTTGATCCAGTAGTGAAAATTAGTTTGGACATACATACAACCAGAACACAAAACAGAGTATTTCGAGATATCCCAAAACAATATGTTGGGGGTCCTGGCTTGTTGTTCAGGCAGTACTATCAAGTCTTTACATTATTGAACTGACATGATCACTGGTTCCAACCTCTGGCAAAAATGACCAAATGATCTATTGTCTTTTGTTCATAAGCTTTCTAATAAACCCTAGGAGCCATTCTATCAGATTGGTATTTCCTATGGAGCTATAGTAAAAATGGGTATTGTTCGTATGTATGGCATACTTTTACAACTAGCTTCGGATGAACTGGCAATTGGCTAGAAGCCATGCTAGCACAACAATATCTGCCTCTTTCAGTAATGACCCCAGGATGAGAAAACTAGACTTGTGTTTGAAGTGTAATTTTACTAATATCAATGTGATATAAGGATATGAAAAGTTTACTTAATTTTCATCATTTTAGGTAAAAGCAATAGTAATTTGAGATGTTCCAATGTTTGCTTTAGGGGAGGGGGTTTCTAATGTTATCCCAGTCTCCCTTGAACCAAAGCCAAGGGACCCAGAGAAGAGTCACTGTTCTGAAGCCACCTGTCTTGCTGCTGCTCTGCCAAGCCTGTGAACCAGAACATGAATGCTCAATGAGGAGCATGAGAAAGAGGTTTTATCATTTACATTTCACTGGGGAAGAAACTAAAACTAATGACCTGGACAAAATTACAGTTGGTGATGGTCTTGGTTATGTCCCAGGTTCTAGAGGAATCCCCAATGGGAACCATCTCTGTTTTGAACTTGTCATTTGCCAAGTTGACATTCCATCCTATAAAAGCATCCTCCTGGGGTGGACTGCCTGCATTCAGTTCCAATTCTACCACCTACAAACCAGTTTGTTTGCCTTTAAAATTTTTCTTCTTTATTTATGATGACAGTAAGTAGCAAATTTTAAAAAACAAATGCTCATAGTTCTCCTGGAGACAGACTGCCTCTGTCTTCCCAGTCTGCAGCTGCTGTTCCATTTGGGACCCTCTTTTCCCCGCTTTTATGCCTATCTTACACTGCAGATTTCAGTTTGCAGATTTCAGTTTACCCAGGGAAGCTTCTTTTGGCCTTCCAAGTTTGAAGATTCTCTGTTCTCATGGTCACGCTTACCTCGTCCAGCAATTACCACCCTGTTTCCAGTCTCCACTTCTGTCTCCCCAACGAGATTTCTAGCTGACAGCCTGACTTGGTTTTGCATCCCTAGCACTTAATAACAGCACATACTAGGTGCTCAACTACTTGTGAAACCAATAAATGAATAGACAAATGAATGGACAGTCATCGAGAAAAGGTCAGTGGACAATAGAATAAAGAATACTCTCCTTGGACCGTGAATTCCAAGTGGGGACCCCTCGAGCTCCCTTGCAAGAAGATCCCAGAACACAGACAGAGCCGCCAAGTGACAGCAGTTCCAAAGATAGGAGCTGAACTGCAATCTTTACTACGCCTCAGAGCGCGCGCCCTGACCGTCGGTTGGGCACAAAGAAGGCGCGCGCAGCGAACGCCTCAGTTTCCCCGCCCTCAGTTTCCTCCTGGGTGCAGAGTCAAGGGTCAAGTTTCCCCGTAAGGAGGAAGCTCCGCGGTGCAGTTACAGCCTCAGGAACCCCCCAACCCTCTTCCATCTCTTCCCCGCGGCTGCGCCCCCTTCCCGGGGGACGAGCCCTGGGCCGGGGCCGCCGGGGCGGAGAAGGGTCGGCCCGGGGCGGGGAGAAGCGTTTATATAGCTGCGAGAAAGAGTTGGGAGCTGCCGCCCGTCTGCGGGACACCAGAAGCCAGGGGCTTCCCGCGCTACCTCTCGTCCCTTCCACGGTCTCTGAGGTCCCCCTCGGTCACCCGTTCGGCGGCACTCGCCGCTTCACTGCGGGTGGAGCGGTGCACTGCGCTCTATTCTGTGCGCGGCAAGGAGACGCGCCCGGGGCTTGGGAGGTGCAGGGCTGGGGGCAGCGAGGACATTTCCCCGAGGTAAGTGCTGGAGCCGCCGTCCGCTGGGCCAGCCAGAGCCAAAACTAGGTTTGCAAGTGGTCAGTGGCTGCATGGGAGGAGTGCGCCAGTTGGAGGGGGCCGCATGAGAACACCTGTAAAAGAAAGACGGGATGTCAGAAGCTCAATATCATCTGGTTCTGTTTTTCACCTCCTCCAAGCAGCATTAGCTGCTCTCACTGTGTCTTTCTTTGAGTTTCCCACATCCTCCTCTTGGAGAGCCCACTGCATGCTCTGTTGTCACTCTCTGCCCTGCGATCCTTGTCTACCACCGCACACGCAAGAGCTTCAGAGGCTAAGAGGTGCCCCACACAACACTGTCTCCACACCCATCACAGGGCCTGGAGTGCAACAGGCACCCAGGACTGCACCGGGAGCAGATGAATGAGGTTAACCGGAAGGGGTCAGGAGAAGTCATTCCCAAGCCCATCCAGACCCAGCCTGATATTTGCTCCTGCAATCACCCACATTTATTAAAGATGGTTCGAGTTTTATTGTTGGCTGAAAGGCGTGGAGAAGGCAGTAACAATCTGCCCTTTATGAAAGCCTAGTAACATTCTGCAAGGAGTGGACCCCCAACTACCTGGCTCACGTCAACTGTGCAAATAATTTCGATGAGGGAAGGAGGCAGGCAGGAATAGGAAAAAGTGCCTTCCTGGCACTAGGAAGTGATTTATTTTCTTCTGTGTCCTTTTGTGATGAAGATTTCTTACTTCTCTTTTTAGAAGTCTACCTTTTGGAGATATTTAAAGATGGTAATTCCCAGCTAGGGGGGATGTTTCCATAGGCAAAAAGGGTGGTGATGTCGATTAAGAATATCTTAGATGTCCATAAAAATCATAAGACTTAAGATAGGAAGGATATTAGACATCTTTTGTTAAGAATGTCTACCGTTGCAGAATCAGCAGCCACCTTGCTTTTTAAAAGAAGGATCTATATTTGCTGACCACTATTTTTAATACAAAATTTCCAGTGTGGCATCATCTAAATAAATTGCTTTAAAATGCATGGAAGGCCTTGGCCTTAAAACGTTTTCACTTATAAAAGACGTTTTCAGAGATTATCATACTGAGTGAAGTAAGTCAGAGAAAGACAAATATTATATGATACCACTTATACGCGGAATCTAAAAAAAGGATACACGTGAACTTATTTACAGAGCAGAAACAGACTCACAGACATAGAAAACAAATTTATGCTTACCAGAGAATAAACAGGAAAGGGAGGGATAGATTAGAAGCATGGGACTAACAGATACATACCACTATATTTAAAGTAGATGAACAAGGAGGATTTACTGTATAGTACAGGGAACTATAGTCAGTATCTTATAACAACCTATAATGGAAAAGAATCTGAAGCTGTACTCTTGAAACTAACACAATATTGTAAATCAACTATAGTTAAAATAAAAAAATTGCTCACCTCTTCTAAAAAAAAAAGAAAGAAAGAAAGAAAGACGTTTTCAGGTTTCTTCCTCCTCCTTCATTTTATTCCAAAATATTAGAATGAAGAGAACCTGAAAACTTATCTTCCACTCAAAAATACATGTGTTTTGGACGTTGTGTGATGTGAAACAAATTTTATGAGATGCATGAAAGACTTTATAGTAAGCACTCATTGGAGAATCATCTTTAGCCTTTTTTTATTATTAATAAAAGCCTTCTACTTTTACTAAATCCTCTTGTGAAACAATTCTCAAAAAAGACCATTGTTAAATATATTATACTTGCATTTTCCTCTTTTCACATTCTCTTCAGAATGTCTGAATTTCAGGAATGCTTGAATATTTGGAATATTTATCGAGAAAGGCTTTATCTATTTCTTTATTTGCCTGGACAGTGCCAAGAGCAGCTAATTAAGCCACCAGATGCTGGTCAGGCCACAAGAATTATGAATAAAAGTTGGTGTATTATTTATTCATCCAAATACAGTGTACTACATAGTCCTGCTAGTATAATTGTATTTTTTAAATGACTGAAAATATCTTCTCTCTCAGTAAATATCTATTGCCCCTGAAATTTCTAAAAAAATATGTGATTGCTAGGTATAACATCTGCAAATAAATAAAAGTGGTCCAGACTAATAAGGGTATATTTGTAACCAAAAACCACTAACTCTTACACTCCCGAGAATTAAGTAAGAAGGTTAAATTTTTCTGTATTTTGTGTTAAGACTTTTCCAGAATGATCAAAAGTTGGCCAAAATCTTTTTTTCTCCTGTCCTGACCTTTTCGTGGCTGTTTGTTGTATTGGTTATTTAAAGCAGGAAGTGTGTTATCTTCGCTCTGAAACAGGTCAAGTTTCAAGTCATAGACTAGCTTGGACATCAGCTTAACCTCTCTTGAATTTTTCTACACCTGTCACAATGGTGACCTCAGAGAGATGTGCCAGAAAAAAATAAGATCCTTATAAAATGCCAGGCATCAGTGCTCAATGAATGAGGATGGTGTTGATGGTGGTAATTCTCAAGGATCAAAGCACATAGAAGGGTTCCCAGTAATTCATTTAGTGTTGAGCTCAATTTCATTCCATGTTTTGACCTCACTGAAATACCTTGTTTCCATGGAGTATAACGCATGATTCACAGAAATACATAACTTGCCAAACATTGTACTCTCCTTTTCCCCTGGAAACCTTCCAGTTGGTAGAGATCATTTAAAGGAAGACCCATCACTTAGGCATGCTGCTGCCCTGGAAGAGATATTTGAGAGTGTGGCTCTTCTGATTTCACTCCTTATCTCTTCATATCTTCTGTTTTACAGATTAGGGAAACTTTTTCTAGAAAAGTCAAATTGTTCATATAGTTCCAAAGCTTTGAAAAGTGAACTCAAGCTTTTATTTTCTTTAGAACATGGTTTTGTTTCTTTGTTTTTGGGGGGAGTGGGGTGAAGTGGGGGTTTCTTGTTTGTTTGTTTTCCTTTTTAGGGCTGTGCCTGTGGCACATTGAAATTCCAAGGCTAAAGGTCAAATAGGACCTGCAGCTGCTGGCCTACCACAGCCACAGCAACTTGGGATCCAAGCTGTTTCCGCAGCCTACACCACAGCTCTTGGAAGCATCAGATCCCCAACCCACCAAGTGAGCCCAGGGATCCAACCCACATCCTCATGGATACTAGTCAGGTTCATAACCTGCTGTGCCACAATGGGAACTCCTAAAGGTCAAACTTTTTAAATAAAGAAATAGTGGTTGCACAGACTTGGTCTCACACCCTCTCCAGATTCCTCACCCTCCTTCCAAACTTGTCTTTTCTTGGGGTGACCCAAAGGCGCTGAAATTTGGAAGAGGTTACCATGCATAAAAATGGATACGGTTTGGCTGACATAAACTGTGTGTAGAAGAAAAGATCTGCTGTATCTCTGGTATCCCTAGCGTTTCCCACAGTACCTGGCACTTAGTAGGTACTCAATGTGATAAATGAAAAACTTAAAATTGCAAAAGTCTGACTGAAGTGTGCTTTTCATGTCAATCTGGAGCAGAGGCACTTAGAAAATCCAGACAAGTTTAAGGAAGTGGTATCACCTCTGCTTGTGCCTTGCATCTGACCTTTGGTTTTGTTAAAGCAATAAATTGACTCTACACCTTACTTTTATCTGTTGTCTGGATTGACCAAGATAACCCTAAAAAAACTAACACTTTTTATGTTTCCAAATCTCAGGAAATTTGCTGATTTAACTTTGCCATGCAGAGAAAGTTTTCCCCCAAATATTCAAATAGCGGAGAGGGGGGAAAAAAACAGCATACAGACTTACTCCATCTTATGAAAGTAAGCGTCACCATTCCCATCAAGTCACAAATATACATTTGTGAATATGTATATGTAAATAAATATACATTTAACCATTGTTTCACCATTTATAATTAAGGATGGGGTATTGATTCGACTTGAACATATTTTTATTTTATTTTATTTTTTTAATAATTTTTTTATTTTCCCACTGTACAGCAAGGGGGTCAGGTTATCCTTACATGTATACATTACAATTACATTTTTCCCCCACCATTTGTTCTGTTGCAACATGAGTATCTAGACAAAGTTCTCAATGCTATTCAGCAGGATCTCCTTGTAAATCTATTCTAAGTTATGTCTGATAAGCCCAAGCTCCCGATCCCTCCTACTCCCTCCCCCTCCCACCAGGCAGCCACAAGTCTCTTCTCCAAGTCCATGATTTTCTTTTCTGAGGAGATGTTCATTTGTGTTGGATATTAGATTCCAGTTATAAGTGAGATCATATGGTATTTGTCTTTGTCTTTCTGGTTCATTTCACTCAGGATGAGATTCTCTAGTTCCATCCATGTTGCTGCAAATGGCATTATGTCATTCTTTTTTATGGCTGAGTAGTATTCCATTGTGTATATATACCACCTCTTCAGAATCCAATCCTCTGTCAATGGACATTTGGGTTGTTTCCATGTCCTGGCTATTGTGAAAAGTGCTGCAATGAACATGCGGGTGCACGTGTCTCTTTTAAGTAGAGTTTTGTCCGGATAGATGCCCAAGAGTGGGATTGCGGGGTCATGTGGAAGTTCTATGTATAGATTTCTAAGGTATCTCCAAACTGTTCTCCATAGTGGCTGTACCAGTTTACATTCCCACCAGCAGTGCAGGAGGGTTCCCTTTTCTCCACAGCCCCTCCAGCAGTTGTTATTTGTGGATTTATTAATGATGGCCATTCTGACTGGTGTGAGGTGGTATCTCATGGTAGTTTTGATTTGCATTTCTCTTATAATCAGCGATGTTGAACATTTTTTCATGTGCTTGTTGGCCATCTGTATATCTTCTTTGGAGAACAGTCTATTCAGGTCTTTTGCCCATTTTTCCATTGATTGATTGGCTTTTTTGCTGTTGGGTTGTATAAGTTGTTTCTATATTCTAGAGATTAAGCCCTTGTTGGTTGCATCATTTGAAACTATTTTCTCCCATTCTGTAAGTTGTCTTTTTGGTTTTTTTTTTTGGGTTTCCTTTGCTGTGCAAAAGCTTTTCAGTTTGATGAGGTCCCATGGGTTTATTTTTGCTCTGATTTCTATTGCTTTGGGAGACTGACCTGAGAAAATATTCATGATGTTGATGTCAGAGAGTGTTTTGCCTATGTTTTCTTCTAGGAGTTTGATGGTATCCTGTCGTATATTGAAGTTTTTCAGCCATTTTGAGTTTATTTTTGTGCATGGTGTGAGGGTGTGTTCTAGTTTCATTGCTTTGCATGCCGCTGTCCAGGTTTCCCAGCAATGCTTGCTGAATAGACTTTCTTTTTCCCATTGTATGTTCTTGCCTCCCTTGTCAAAGATTAATTGACCATAGGTGTCAGGGTTTATTTCCGGGTTCTCTATTCTGTTCCATTCGTGAACATATTTTTATAATGCTTTAAGAGCTGTGTCCTTAATTTCAAAGGGGAAAAATTTTGCCAGAGTTAGTTGGCAAAGTCATCTGTGTTGGCTTGGAAACCCACAAGCTAAGCACTTATTGAGTCCTTTAAAAACAACTTGATTAATGTCTGGCAAGAGATAATGACTGAAATTCTCCATTACATGAGTCCAAATACAATAGAACTTTGAAGATTATGATAGAGTCAGAGTCACATTTGGCTATTTTTATTTGGTGGAAGAAAAAACCCACAGTGTATCAAATTGCCCATGGGCCATCTTTTGGTGCTCCTAACTCCCTGTAAACCAATAGGTGTAGATAACACTATAATCACATTTATTTCCACATTTCTATGGAATATAATACTGGGCAGATGATGTTATACACATTGTAGCAGATTTCCCTAATGCTTAGGCTTTTCTCTTCTCCTCTGACTAGCAGAGGATATCAGAGCCCTACCCTCACTCCCTCTGCATTCGCTGTTTCAGTGCTCTCTGCAGGCTTCTGACTTCAAGCACCAGTGGAGTCCAGAGGCTTTCTCTGGCCTTGGGAGCATGGCTGACCCATGTGGAGGAGGCCAGAGGGGAGGGGCCTGGGACTTAAAACCCTTGGGAGCAACCCTCATTCCACAACCATTGAAAATTGGTAATAAGTATCCTCAGCCTTCTCATGCCTTGGGGGAGGCCACTCTTGAGGCTGATCTATACATCCTTGCAGAGATGCCCATGGGAATGAGCTCTAGCTGCCCAGAGTCCTCACCTGCTGCTTATTTGCAATTCTAGCTGGCTCTTTTCCCTTCCCATCTCACTTCCCTGCTCCTCCACCAGTGCATCCAGGGATCCCCTTCTTAATAATCCACTTGCACAAATTCTTGTCCAGAGTCTGCTTTGGGGGAAACCCAACATACCATGAACTTGTTAGCAATGTCAGTAAAGGTAATGTTTTAGCTCTAATAGCCTGTAAACTCTGTTCTAGCCAAAAGGTGAATCAAGACTAGAATTCTTGCTTTCCACCTTAGAGAACAGAATGTCCCTGACTACTGCTGTGTCACTTGTGTCTGGATTGGTTAGCTTGTTGGTTACGTCCTGACCCTGAAGTCCCATCAGCTCACTGAGAAGTGCCATGAGGATGCAGAGGGCGATATCAGTGAGGGCTCAGCTTGATCCCATCATTAGAGAAATAGCACTTTGTACGGGTTAGAAGTTGCTCCAACACATGTCTTGTAAGGATGGAACTGGCCTCTCAATATTTCTGGTGGGGTTCTTATGACCCCCACAACTTGGTCACCATTTCCTTACCATATTAGGATTCTCTAATAGGATATACAGAGATAGGTACAAGAGGATATTAATTATAGGAATTGGCTCACACAATTATGGGGGCCAAGAAGTCCTATGATCTGCCACTTGCAAGCCAGGGGATCAGGAAAGCCAGTGATGTCATCAGTCTGAGTCTGAAAGTCTGAGATTCAAGAACCCCAATATCCAAGGGCACAAGTAAATGGGCATTACAGCTCAAGCAAAAACAGTAGATTTGATCTTGCTCCTACCTCTGTGTTCTACAGGCCATTAGCAGGTTGAATGATGCCCCTTGCCTCAGTGAAAGTGGTCTTTTATTAATTCTGTCAATTCAGATACTAATCTCTTCCAGAAATATCCTCACAGGCACACCCAGAACTGATATTTTACCATCTCATAGCTCAGTCAACTTTACACATAAAACTTACCCTCACTTCTACCAATTATTTCCTAGTCTCCCTATCCCAAGCCAGACCTCTCCTTGGAACTCAGACCCAAGCATCTAACTGCCCATGAGACTCCTGAATATCTCCCAGCAAATCCCAGGTTCTCTTCATATATCTTCCCAACAAACCCTCCCCTCATTCTGAAAATGGCACAAGCCAAAAGTCCCACCAGAATACTTTGAAGTAGCCTTGAATCCCTGTCCCTCTCCCTAGCCTTCATCAACAAGCCTATCTAATTGGTCTCCACCTCTTACAATTTTATTTCCTAATGATTTCTGCAACCTCTTCTCCCTTCTCCCCATCATCTCTGCTCCAGTTTCCCAAATGCCATCTTCTCTTTCACCCAGACAACAACTGCCTCCTATGCTACCTCCCTGGCTTTAGTCTTGCTTCTCTTCTAGCATTTTCCATATTTCTGCCTGAGTGAGTTTCCTAAAACTAAACTCACCGCTAGTGAGTATGTCTGCTCATACTTTTCTCTGTTTAATATAAATGTTCTAGTGCCAGAGTTCCCATCATGGCTCAGTGGTTAACGCTGACTACAAACCATTGAAGTTGTGGGTTTGATCCCTGGCCTCACTCAGTGGGTTAGGGATCCGGCGTTGCTGTGAGCTGTGGTTTAGGTCACAGACGTGGCTTAGATCTGGCATTGTTGTGGCTCTGGCATAGACCGACGGCTACAGCTCCGATTAGACCCCTAGCCTGGGAATCTCCATATGCTGTGGGTGCGGCCCTAGAAAAGACAAAAAAAAAAAAAGAAAAGTTCCAGTGCCTTTGGATAATATCCAAAATCCTTTTTGTGGTTGAAAATCCTTCCACCAACCAACACTTATTTATCTACTTCTCCTGCCTCCTGCCTTTCTGTTTCTTTGACACCACTGCCAATCCCTCTGGTCTTTAAGGGGACCATGCTCTCTCTCACTGCCTGTCATTTGCATTTGGAATATCCTCTACCTAGAATAGTATTTCTCTAGGTTCTAAATCTGTCTGATTCCTCCTCTCCCTTTAGGGCTCAGATAATATGTCCATTCCTTGGGAAAGCATTACTGTACCATCTCTACTAGGTAAGATACTCTGTCTTGAGTCCCCACTGTACCCTGGGCTCCCACAGTTCCCACTGAACTATTATTACTTTGTCTTGTCATGTTCACCAGGCTATCTTCTGTGCTAACCATTTTGTGGACACGCAATAAATATCTACTGTAGAATAAGTAAGCTGAAATCAGCTTCCTCACTAGCTGATGATCAAGGGAAAGTCACATAAGGACTCTGAACTTTAATTTTCACATTTGAAATGGAAAACCTTAGCCAAGCACAGAGATTGAGAGGATTTGGTTAGTTGGTGCTGAATAGATGACAGTTCTTTTAGACTCAGAAGACAGGTATTATGCCTGAATTGACCCCGTATGCTGTGAGATGGCAAAGCCCACATTCCAAGATGTCTAAATTTAAAGGGCACTTTGAAGAAGAAATCAGAGGGAGGAAACATCCAGTTAGCTGAAAGTATCCCACTTTCAAATTTTGCATGAAGTGTGAGTTTGGAAATAGGAGTGATATAATAACATCTAACGGAGTCTAATTCCCTCACACAATTTCTTCCAAATAATCCTGCCTCTTCTGGGAGTTTCAACATCTGCATTTCATGGATTCATGCCATGAATTCAGTTTCTAAACTGAGGAGCTTTTTCCAAGAACTTTGGCTTAATACATTATTCTCAATTGCAGTTCCTCCTCAGTTTCCTCCTTTCTCCATGACTGCCGTCATGATCTGAAACACACCATGACATACCTAATTCTTGGGCCTCCAGGAACTGGTTGTGAAAATGCTCACAAACTCAGATGCACATTACTGGGTAGAGGGAAGCCCTAAACAAATTTCAGACCTACACTAGTCAATAATTCAGGCAAAAAACTTTTTAGATTTTAATAATGGGGAGCGAGTTAAACACATAATTGGACTGGAAATTAGGATAATACCACCTCCAGGAGCTGTCTGCACATGTTCAAGACTTTCAATTTATTTATCTTTTTTTTTTCCCTTTTTACTGCTGCACCTGTAGCATATGGAAGTTCTCGGGCTAGGGGTTGAATCGGAGCTGCAGTTGCCAGGCTACGCCATAGCCACAGCAACACTGGATCCGAGACCCACACCACAGCTTGCTACAATGCTGGATTCTTAACCCACTGAGCAATGCTAGGGATCCCACCTGCATCCTCATGGATACTATATTAGGTTCTTAATCTGCTGAGCCACAACAAGAACTCCTAGTTTAATTTTTTAAATTTAAATTGAAATATAGTTGATTTATGATGTGTTAGTTTTGGGTGTTTGGCAAAGTGATTCAGATATATATGTATATAATATGTACTCATTGGTTATCTATTTTATATATGGTAGTGTGTATATTTTAACCCCAAGCTCCCTCCCCTCCTTCCCTTTAGTAACCATATGTTTGTTTTCTATGTCTGTGAGTCTATTTATGTTTTGTAAATAAGTTCATTTGTACCATTTTTTAGATTCCACATATAAACAATATCATGTGATATTTGTCTTTTGCTCCCTGGCTTACTTACTTAGTATGATAATCTCTAGGTCTATTCATAATCTCTAGGTTGCTTCAACTATTTCATTTTTTATGGCTGAATAATATTCCATCGTGTATATGTACCTCATCTTCCCTACCTATTCATTTGTTGAGGTACACTTAGATTGCCTCCATATCTTGGCTATTGCAAATAGTGCTGCAATGAACATTGGGATTGATGTATCTTTTTGAATTATAGTTTTCTCCAGATATATGCCCTGGAGTGGGATTGTAGGATCAGATATTTCTATTTTTTAGTTTTTTAAGGAATACTTTTACGTTTTATTTGGTAAATTACAAAATGGTGCATATACCTAAGTTTATGGAAATCCAATTTTCAAGTTCACTGGGCCATGGGTGCATGCCCCACTCTAATACACAAAGTTTGTAAATCCCCTTTGTTTCTACATGTCACAACAATTTGGTCACACATAGCCATTTGTAATTAACTATCATTGCACTAAGAAAACTGGGTATACTGATAGTTAACAGTGTTGTCTATGTTTGAAACCCACCTCATAAATCCAGAATTATGTATCCCTAGATGCAAAATACTTTAGACAGATGCTTTTTTCCCCCCAAAGTTTGAGGGTTTTCATTTATCTCTTCATTTCTTTCTCTCTAGTTCCATCACATCTTTCGATTTCTTCATGGAGAAAGTTGCAATTAGGCATAAATATTCCATTGTCATCTCAACCAGCAGCTCTGAAAGGGGTTAAGCTGGGTAGTGTTTTGGACTACAAAGGAGAGGTTGTGATTCCATATTTGCATATCTGCTAACCTCCTCACTGAGAATGGTGAAGTCTGCCCTGCATTCTGAGTTGCAACCAGGCCACCAGCTTCAGTCAGTGGCCACAGGTAACTGGGCAAGAACCATTCAGGTAGAAAGAGATGGTTGACTCAGATTTTTTTTTTCACACAGTGGATTGTTGATTACTGCAATGCTCTATATCAATCAACTCATCATTTATTAAGCACTTTATATATTTTATCACATTTAACCCACAACAACCCAATGAGGAAAGTGGTACTGTTAGTATCCTCCTTCCGCTGATGAGAGTCCGAGATTTCAAGGTGCATAAATTGCCCAAAATCACCACTGGCCAGTGGGAAATTTGAATGCATCTATTCTTCTGGGTCAGATAGAAAGTGTGTGCTTCTAAAGCCTAGAAACTTCTAATGCTGATGCTAATTTAGGTCCCTGCGTGGTCATAATAATAGTTCAGAAGTCAGGTTATTCAGAGTAAGAGGAATTTTTGACTCAATATTATTTATGGGAGGGAAGAAAAGGAAAGCACTAAATTCAAAGACGTAAAATCTCAAAGTAGTGATGTTGGAGTAGCTACAAAACTTACTGGACTGAATCTCTGTCATTTGAAATTGACTTTGATTAATATTTTCAAAAGTTCATTCTCATTTTGTTGTTTGAATGTTCATAGGATTCAAAAATTTCCCAGCAAAAGTGAGGCTTATGAATCATTTCAAGTATATTTTGTAGGAGTCCCATTATGGCTCAGCAGAAACGAATCTGACTAGTATCCATGAGGACACAGGTTCTATCTCTGGCCTTGCTCAGTGGTTAAAGATCTGGCTTTTCCGTGAGCTGTGATGTAGGTTGCAGATGTGGCTCAGATCTGGTGTTGCTGTGGCTGTGGTATAGGCCAGTGGCTACAGATCTTCTTCCACCCCTAGCCTGGGAACCTCCATATGCCGCAAATGCAGTCCTTAAAGAAATAAATAAATAAAATATGTTTTGTAAACAAAAGTGATTGCTTCTTTCTCCACCTTTCTCCACAATTAAAATCTTTAAATAACTTCCCACTAATCTTGGGATAAACACAGTATTTTTTTCTTGTTGGAATCATTTTAATATTTAAATACAAAGAGTGAGCACCGACCTTCTCTTTTAGATACACGCACACAGATTTAACAGGTAAAATATGCAGAGGAAATGAGCTCCTGCTCTGTCCTCCACAGTCCCCATCTTGTGGTTGAATCTGCTGCCAGCCCTCCCTCTAACATAAATAGAAATTCACAGTGGCTGCTTTACAGGAGAGCTATGAGGCATTTTGTATTTTATATTCTGTGCATTCCATTCTTAAAAACCAAAGAGCTGTTAATGGTCAGGGTACATCCTTCCCAATGGCATTAGTTCCTACCCCACAATGGGATAGTGAGGGGTCTTCCAATCAGGAGTAATTTAGTGATAGGGGTGGGATGGCCAGAGCTGGCATAACCATCTGCAGTGCTGCACTCTGCTTGCTATCAGAGTGAGGACAGAAGAAATACGTCAGGATAGGAGGGCACATCTGCAAGTTTGGAGTCTCTCCATGAGACAGTGTGGGGAGAATTCTCTCTGCCAGGTTTAGATAGATCAATGTGCCAAAGTTTAAAAAAAAAATCCAATAGTCAAACACTATTGCATTTTCAAATTTCTCTCACCTAGACAGGTCAAGTATGGCAGTGACAAACTGAATCCTTCCAGGAAGTGAAGGTAGAGCCCCTCGCATTCCTCATGACAGCCCTGTATTAGGCCCTAGAAGTATCTGCTGTTACTGCAGGTGATGCTGTTGCTCCATCTGCAACCTCTCAGTCTCAAAGACGACAGGAAGAACCAGGATCATGAAGGAAGTGATTCCAACCCACAAGACTGCCCTGGAAAACCTGTACATTTTTTGAGCCATGAAGAGGGAGAGATCAAAAGTGGCTCCAGCTGTGGAACAGACCCTCTCCGGGAACATCTCCGTCAGACCCCACAGTCTCTCCGACAGGGTCTCATCTAGCTCATTGTCACCATTGTCTTCCTCCTCTAGCTCATTCTCAGGCTTCTCAGCCTCACCTTTCAGGAGCAATTCACCTGGGGAGAGGGGTGCCTCAGGGTCGGCGGCAGTGGCAGCCATGGCTGTCTAGAATTTTTTTTATTTAAAAAAATTTTGGAGTTCCCTTTATGGTTCAGTGGATTAAGACCCTAACATTGTCTCCATGAGGGTGCAAGTTTGATCCCCGGTCTTTCTCCGTGGGTTAAGGATCTGGTGTTGCTGGCACTGCTGCAAGATGTAGCATAGGTCACAGATGTGGCTTGGATCTGGCATTGCTGCAGCTATGGTATAGGCTGGCAGCTGCAGCTCCATTTCAACCCCTAGCCTGGGAACTTCCAAATGCCGCAGATGTGGAAAAAAAATTATTGAAGTATAGTTGATTTATAATGTTTTGTAATTTCTGCTGTATGGCAAAGTGATTCAGATACGTGTGTGTGTGTGTGTGTGTGTGTGTGTGTATTCTTTTTTACATTCTTTCCCATTATGATTTATCACAGGATATTGAATATGGTTCCCTGTGCTATACAGTAGGACCTTATTGTTTATCCATCACAGATATAATACTTTGCATTTGCCAATCCCAAACTCCCCGTCCATCCCTCCCTCTACCACTTCTTGGCTACCACATATCTATTCTCTAAAAGAAATTATTAATATATCCTGCAAAGCCAAGCAAGGCCTGGCTACTTCTTTTCCAACCTCACCAATTGCCATGCTCCCCTGTGCTCTGTGTTTTGTTTGTACTGGACTTACTTTGCTTCCATGACCACTCTATTCTCCTTACTCCCCCAGGACTTTTGTGGGAGCTTTCCTCCCTCCTGGCATACCACACTCCTTTTGGCCTGATTAACTCTCACCATTCTTCCAGATATCACCTTAAGCTGAGACCCCCAAGTAAGTCTTTCCTGACCTCTGAGTTCATCAATTCTCTTTTTTTATGCATCATCATGGTGTAGAATAATTCAACACTTATTGTGAGCACCTTTTCATGTACAAGCCTTATTTTAAGTTCTGGAAAACAAGAGGGACAAAGTCCCATGTGCAGGGAGGATATAAATAGTAAAGCCAACAAATGTGTATTATTAAATGCTAGGGGGAAACAGGTGTTTAATGGGGTAGTGGCTGACTGTAAGGAAGTGGGATTTTTTTAAATGAACTATAGTTGAGTTAAAATGTTGTGTTAGTTTTGTTTCAAATATACTGCGCAATGATTCAGTTATTTGTGTGTGTGTGTGCGTGTGTGTGTGTGTATTCCTTTTCAAGTTCTTTTTCCCTTATAGATTATTTCAAGATATTTAGTAGAGTTCCTATGCTATATAGCATATATTTTGTTTGTTTCTTATAACAACTTTGTTGTTTCTTATTTTATATATAGTAGTGTGTACATGTTAATACCAAATTCCTAGTTTATCTCTCCCCCTCTTTCTCTGTTAAGTTTGTTTTCTATGCCTGTGAGTCTATATTTCGTAAGTAAAATCACTTGTATCATTTTTTAAAATTCCACATTCAAGTGATATCACATGATTTGTCTTTCTCTGTTTGACTTTCCTCACTTAGTATATAATCTCTAGGCCCATCCATGCTGCTGCAAATGGCATTATTTCATTCTTTTTATGGCTGAGTAATATTCCATCACCACATCTTGTTTATCCATTCTGCTGTCAATGGACATTTAGGTTGTTCCCTTGTCTTGGCTATTGTGAATAGTGCTGCTATGAACATAGGAGTGCATGCATTTTTTTGAATTGTAGTTTTGCCTGGATATATGCCCAGGAGAAGGATTGCAGGATCATATGAAAACTCTGTTTTTAGTTTTTTTAGGAACCTCCATACTGTTCTCCATAGTAGCTGCACCAATTTACATTCACTAGGATGTTACTTGGATCAGGTGGTCAGGAAGGCGTCTCTGAGGAGCTGACATTTGAGCAGAAACCTGAGTGAACTTGGGAGCAAAATGAGACTGCCTGAGGAAAAGGACATTTCCAGGCAGGAACAACATTGGCATGAGAAAAGTAAGGAGGCCTAAGTAGCTGGAGTGGAGGGAAAGAGAAGGAGACTAAAGAAACCGAGATCAAATCATGGGGCTGGAGAGAATTGTGGGCCATGCATGTGCTATTAGAATCTATTATAAGCCAAATGGAAAGTCATTGGAGACTTTGAACATGGGGATAGTGGTCTTCAAAGATGGCTCTAATCCCTAATGACTATATTAAGGGCAAGAAGCAAAATGTGATCTGTTAATGCTGTGATCCAGGCGAGAAGCAATGGTGTGCATGTGGGTGGGAATGGTGAGATGTGAAGGTACTATTGTCCAGACTCACCAATGGATGGGCTGTGGAGCTTTAGGGAAACCTCTCTCCTTTACAACATATAACGGTGATGTGACTTTACACTGATGTCATTCTTTCAAAACTACATTGCTCCCTCAATGGACTGGAAGATCCATAAGGACAAAGACCATATCTGGTTTTACTCTTGGCTGCCCACTTGCCACCTACACAGGGCCTCACATACATAAATGAAAGGATTTTTTTAAAAGTGTATAAAAACCACTTAGTTTACAGATGAGGAAAATGAGTCTCTGAGAGTTTAAGTTAAATTGGCCCAGGGCCTCTCAATCTGGTCTAGAACCCATGTCCCTAGGCTCCTCATACTTTCCCTTCTGCAGCAGAGCCCCTACCAAACTCTATACTCCTATTTAAGGGAGAAAGCGATTAACCAAAATATATTTCAGATGCTCCTAATGGGTGATTCATCTGATTAGCCAGGCAATCAGGAACCATACATTCTAGTCACCTTTGAGGCTCTACTGGGGCAACTTGAGTCTGTGACAATTCTTTTCTTTCTTTGAGCTTATTTTCCTCTCCAGAAAAAAAAATCATTGATCTTAGCTCAACATTTTTATTAAATTTGTTTTTTCAATTTATTTATTTATTTTTATTGTAGTATAGTTGATTTACAATATCATGTTAGCTTCAGGTATACAGTACAGTGTTTCAGTTATACATACATACATACATATGTGTATAATATATATATATTCTTTTTCAGATTATTTTCCCTTATGGGTTATTACAAAATATTGAGCATATTTCCTTATGCTATATAGTAGGTCCTTGTTGGTTATCTATTTTATATATAGTAGTATGTATAAGTTAATCTCAAACTCCTAATTTATCCCTCCCCCCTTTCCCCTTTGGTAACCATAAATTTATTTTCTATGTCTGTGGGTCTATTTCCCACAGTGTGTTTTATAAGTTTGTTTGTACCTTTTATCTCACTATTGGGAAATGTTATGCCTAGGACCAGAAGGAAGTTAACCTAAGCCATCTGACTTGTGCTCTGTTTTAAAAGACATCCTCAGGCAAAAGTAGCTGTTGTGCTTAATTTCCATACAAGGATTTAGCCATTCAAAAAAATTCATTCCCCAAGGGCATTTTGGGAAAAAAAATCAGTTGAGGCAAGTTGTGATTGAGAGGGAAAAAAGAGTAGAATGCAATTAAGAGTTTCCTTAGTTCACTTGGAAGGGAAAAGCTGTCTGAAACGTAACTTGCTGAAGCAATGATCACATCCTTGGACCTCTGCATTTCTAATTAAATTCCTGATATACATATGTTTCATTTATTGAACAGCTGGTAAAATTGGATCCTTACTCTGCAGAGGTTTACCAAAGCACGTCAGTGTTTCTGTGTAATTGAATACTAATATTTAACCCTGGAATACAAAAACAGGGAATTAAATTTAACCTAGTTGTTCATTGTTGGGGACCTTCTACACTGCTCCCTTCACTGTCTGCATAGTAATTGGTTCTGTTCTTTTCCATGTTGACTGGGAAAACACATACACACAATGTAAGAACTGTGAGTTGAGTTTTATTCAGTGCCATGGGGGACTATAGCCTGGGAGATAGCCTCTCAAATAGCTCTGAGGAATTGCGCTGAAGAGAGTGTGTGGGGTTAGAGTGGGGGCCACCTGATGGAGACCAGTAAATATGTGATTTTGGCCAAGGAGTACATGCAACCCAGCATGCATCTTGGTAGAAGGTGACTGCTAGTCATGAGGAACAGATGCTTGAGTTAATGATTTATTGCTTTTCCAAATATGAGAAGATGCAAGGATCTGGGTTCATAAAAACTTCTCCTGATCTAAGGGCTTGTTTTGCCTGTTTTCTCAAAATACAGAGTGTTTCATTCACTTCTTCATCCTTGAGCTCCTTTCAGATTGGACTGTAGGTCAGCAACAGCAGTGGCAAATGACTTATTCCTTGTAGAACTGCTTGCTGGGGAGTATTCCTTTGGTTTACACCCACCAGATCACTTCAGGGTTACCTGCCTCCTCTTTCCATTGCCTCCTCTTGGAAGCACAGCCAATGGCTTATACCTTTCTGAGCTCTTTCTTGTACACTGAGATCCAGCCTCCTCCCTTGTGAAGCTTCCTGTCTGGTGGGGGCAGGGTGGGGGGGCATTCGAAAGATAAACACTCCAATGAAGGCTTAATCACAGATTTAAGACATGCTCTGAAGAAAAATAATAAGGTGCCATGAGAGAAAACCATATAAGTGATCTAATTCCTGAGGACAGGAGAGGACCTCCCTGAGAAAGTAGCATTGCAATAAAGACCTGCAGGATGAGACTGAACAGGAGCTAGGGTAGAGGGACAAAAAAGTGGCCAGAAGGAATGGCAGTAGGCAGGGCACCTCAAACTTTGATGTGCACACACACCACCTGGAGATCTTGTTGTACTGTAGATAGATTCACTAGGGCTTGGGGATTCTGCGTTTCCTGGAGGCTCTGATGGGGCTCTGCTGGTGCTGATGGTGCTGAGCTAAGAACCGCACTCTAAAAGCCAACTTTGGGCAAAGTCTGGCAAAAAGTTTTTGTAAGAAAGGTATTAGACTTTGTGGGTCCTACTGTCTCTGCTGCAGCTACTCCACTGTGCCATGGTGATGAAAAAGCAGGCTAGATCGTACATGAATGTATGGGTGTCGCTGTGTTTCAATAAAACTTTATTTAGCAAAACAGAGTCTAATTTGGCTCACAGGCAGTAGTTTTCTGAGCCCTGCTATAGGATCAGGTGGTGTCTGTTTTCAGTCTTGGCTGTACATTCAGTTCACCTGGGGTTTTGAAAAATTCCCGCCATGTTCCTCAAACTCCAGTTTAACATCAAAATCTCTGGGAATGGAGCTGAGGACCTGGTAGAGTTGAAAAGCTCCCCAGATAATGATGCTGAGAGGCACTGTGGGCCTTAATTTCATTTAATAATCCTATATTCTTATAGCATTAGGACAAATGTAAGGCAAAAAACTGTACTTTCCTTAATTCTGAGATACCATCAGTTAACCAGTAGCTTTCAAGGAAAAGGAAAAAAAAAAAACAGGAATATATAAATCTGTAATAACATTCATCCTGATTGTATGGTTAAGATTGGGAGCAGGGGAGATGAATGTGCCCTTTGAGTACAGGAGATATGGTATTTTCATTTCTATTATACAGATGAGGAAGATGAGGCCCCAAAAGACGTATTGTACAGTTTGTATGATGATGTGCCAAGGAGATGTAGGCAAAATATGGTGACTTAGCTTCTCAACTGCCATTAGTTCCCTAAACATAAAGCCCCTCCTTCTGCTTTGGGCCCCTGCAGATACCTACCCTAGGCAAGCCTCCCCTCCTCCTTAGAGTCCCCCGTCTAATTGCTGCTTCTCCCTCAGGTTCCAGTTTAGCCCCCAACCACCACCACCCTTCCTCTGCAGTGTCTTCCCTGGTCCCAGGCCCAGGGTAGGGGCCCCTGCTGGGAGCACTTCCAGTCCTTAGAGGTTTCCCATCAAAGCCTGGTCTCTTTCTGTTTAACAGACTTATTCTCAGGCCCCAGAGAAGTCATGAGATCAGGGACCATGACTGCCTAGTCATCATTTTATCTCCATCACCTGGTGTAAATTGTGATTTTTTTATAATGGATATTTTGGTCTCCATCCATGGCTCCTAGGTCACAGCTCCCCAAACCCTGGGAATTTCCTGAGCAATCATAAGAATTGGAACATTTTTTGCCATAGTATTTGTTCTCTGACCCTCATTCCTGAAATGGCTTTAGAGCTATCAAGGTGAAATGGGTGTCTTGTTACTCATAATAAGCCCCTTCCCACAACAGCTGGGTTTATGTTAACGAAGTGATTTTCAGAAAATCCCTAAAGATGTACTGGTTGCCAGGGGAACTGACTTTGAATACAGAGTTGTAGCTTTCAGTCCCACCCCCTGATTTCCAGGGAGGAGAAAGCACAGCTGCAAACCTGGACTTGTGATTGAATTTTGAAGCTGGGGGCAGGGGAGGTTGGGGGACTGAGCCCTTAATCTCTGGGTTCTGAGACTATCTCCAGGTAGACGGTGTCAGAATTGAGCTGGACTTTAGGCCACCTGGTGATGTTAGATCATTGTTTGAACGTGTAGAACCCCTAGCACAAATCGGAATCAGTGACCAGATCTGGTACCCCCAATGTACAACAGGGTCTCTGAGGTATTTGGAACACATGCACTTTGGCCCAGTCCTGTTCGTCATTAACTTAAAGCAGAGCTCAGCACAGTGATTTAGACTATGGATCCTCAAAGTGTGGTCCCCAGGCCTGTCACATTAGCATCACCTTGGAGATTGTTAGAAGTGCAAATCCTTGGGCCACGCCCAAGCTAACTGACAGAGTCTTGGGGTTGGACCCAGACATTGGTTTCAGTCAGCCCTTTCGGTGGTTCTGTGTGAGGACCACAGGTTAGAATATAGGCTCTGGAGCCAGACTTTTGGCTTCAAAGTCTGGCTCTGTTGCTTCAGAACTCTTTGACTCTGGGAAATTTCTTTCTGGGCCTCAGTGTTCTCCTCTATAAAATGGAGATAAAAGAAATAATAGTAGCTACCTCAGTTGGATTTGCAACACTGAGCTGTTAACACAGCATCTGCTCACAATAGATGTTCCAAACAGCTCAACCCTTAGTAGGATTCGCTGTGCAACCATGGCAAAATTCATTAACTTTTCTGAACTTGACTTCCTTTATCCTTAAAGTAGGTATAAAATGTTTGCCTCTCGGGGTTTTGAAAGTTAAATGTGTGTGATGATTAATAGTACGTGTCAATCTGGCTGGGCTATAGTATCCATTATTTGGTCAAACAGCCATCAAGATTTTGCTGTGGAGGGCTTTTTAAGAAGTGACTAGCACTTAAATCAGTAGACTTTGAGGAAAGCAGATTACCCTCCATAATATGGGGGCGGGGGTGCCTCATCAGGATTTCTTAACTTATATGGTTTCCCAATTATTAACATTTGAGCCAGATGATTCTTCATTGTAGAGGACTGTCCTATGTCTCATAGGCTATTGAGCAGTATACCCAGCTCTACCCACTAGATGCTATGGGTCTAGCACCTCCTCCAACAGCAATAAATATTAAAAAAATCTCTCTAGACATTGCTAATTGTCCCATGAGGCAAGTCTCCTCCAGTTGAGAAACACTGGTGTAAATAACTATGAAAATATAGGCACATCCTTCCCATTAAAGTGGTTACCCACCACTCTAAAGTAGCCACCACACTCTAACCTTCTCCCATCCAAACAAATTTATCGCTTTCCATAAAATCAGGCTCAAAACCCACTGCCCACAAAGGTGGCCCTAATAGTCCTCCCTCCTCCAAAGACCCCTTCTATGCCTGGCTTTCCCTGTGCACACTTCACTCGATCACACTGTTTTCTGGTGGTCTTTTCATAGCCTCACATAGGTGTACTTTGCCAATTTCCACCAAACCTCCCTGCAGAAAAGGGCAAGCCCTGGTAAGAGGAGCAGATAATTGCATCTGAGTCCAAATCCTGCTGTTTGCCGACTCGTGACCTTTGGATAGCCACTCATTCTTCCTCATTTTCAATATTAACATCTATAAAACAGGAATTGTTGTCTCTTTCATTGAGTAGTTATAGAGTACAAGCACTTTTGAACTATATCACTTATATCTGGAATCTAATATATGGCACAAATGAGCCTTTCCACAGGAAAGAAAATCATGGACTTGGAGAAAAGACATTTGGTTGCCAAGGGGAAGAGGGAGGGATTAGGATGGATTGGGAATTTGGAGATAATAGATGCAGATTATTGCCTTTGGAATGGATTAGCAATGAGATCCTGCTGTGTAGTACTGGGAACTATATCTGTTCACTTATGATGGGGCATGATAATGTGAGAAAAAAGAATGTATACATGTATGTGTAACTGGGTCACCATGCTGTACAGTAGAAAATTGACAGAACACTGTAAACCAGCTATAATGAAAAAAAAACCTTATATATAAAGAAGAAAAATCCCCTAGAGTCAAATTACCTGATTAAAAGGTAATGATAAAATCAAGTTTATTAAATTTTTTTAAAAAAATAAATAAAAAACTAAAAATAAAGGATTCTCCCCCAAGAAAGAAAAACCATGGCTTTTATACTTTTTTCTTGTAAGAGAATACCCAGTACAGAGGGGTTTAGGATGAAATATGACCTTGAAAAAAAAGGTATATGTACAAATACATACATGAGTTTGCATATCATATTTTGCATTTGGTTTTATTTTCTTCTTTAAAGTAATGTAAGCAAGGTCCTTTCTGTGTTCTTCTGAGATTAATACATAAATTACCTAACAGGGCAGTTGCCAAGGCAATGCAGTTTGCATAGTTATTGACATTAAGTCCCTGGAAGTGATGGCACTCATCAATATTTCTACCTACCCCCATTGTCTATATCTTTATTTTTTAGGAAGCAGCCATGCTTGAGACCAAATATTTGTCCTTCAGTACTGGCTGAGGCATTCCTCTTTCAGAAAAACCATCTCTGCACCACTCGGTCCTCTGGCTGCCAAGGCACCAGATGATGCTTTTCTGACTTCCCACAGCCCTCTGGGTTTGCCCACCTGTATCATAGCATATATTTGCCTTCCTGTCTCCCCTATCAGACTGTGAGTTCATGAGATGGAGGGCTGTGTTTCTGGATTGTGTGTTCCCAGGGGCTTGTGCACAGTGTGGCCAAAGGAGATGGACGCATTCATGAGGACGATGATGGCTCATGTGCCCACTGCCTATAGGATGGCCCCACTTCCCTGATGGATGGACACTGAAAACTCAGCATTTCAAAAAAAACTAAGCCTAGATCTTCCTTCCTATGGCAGTTACCTAATTTTCAAAACAAACCATTTGAAAACACAGTGTCCTGAAAATAAAAATTGATCTCTCATGATTCTATGGGTTGACTGGGCTCTCCTGGGCAGTTCTTACTCAGGGTCTTGGCCAAATGGTGACTGGTGCTGGAATAATCAGAAAGCTTTTATCAACCATATGTCTGACACCATATGTCTGGATCATCTGAGAGCTTGCCATATGTTTCTTTTTTTCCCACTTAACTCCTCCCCAGTGCAAGCTTGAGCTTCCTCATAATATGGTGGTCCCAGAATAGTGCAACTTTGTACATGGCAATTGGGGGCTACTTCTCCAAGTTCTCCGTGTGCCTGGATGGAAGCTGCAGCCATCTTAGACATAGCACTGAAAGTCTCAAGACATCAATTCTGCCACATTCTACTGATTAAATAAGTCATAAGGCCAACCCAGATTCAAAGGGATGGAAATTAAACACCCATCCCCCCGCCGCAATGGAAACAGTAGCAAAGAATTCTACCACATTTTCTAACACACGTAGTTTCTTGTCCCTGCCAATTGTTCTTTTGTATTCTTACATCTCAGAAATTTTAAGGGAACACATAGTGGAATGAAGATAGGAACTCATTTATTTGCTATTTTGGAATACCTTTAGCAAATTGGTTTTCATAAGACATGAACATTCTCTTTTCAAGAGCCTGTTGGTTCCTTCTTAATTCCTGCATTGTATTGTTCAGCATTCTGTTTTCTTCTATTATTCATGAACTACAAAGAATAATGTAATAAATATTCCTGATCCAGATTTAATACTAACATCATGAAATATTTCTTTCAGATCTTGTTAAAGAAATAAAATATTCAGATAGGGTTGCATCCCCTTGCCTCATCCTGTTTTCCATTTTGCCTGCCCAGAGGGAACCACTGTTTTAAGTTGATTTGTGTTATTCCCAGATTTGCTTTAATGTACATATGCTTAAAAATAGTATGTTAGTGTGTTTTTATCAATTTTATCTCAATAGTGTTTTACTTCTGGGAATTCTTCCCTAGTCCTCTTATCTAGGGATGGGAGCCCTGCTCTGTGTAGGTCATGTCAACCAACAACTAGTTTTCTTACTCTGTTTTGAAATGTATTCCTATTAAAGCATATAGAGCTAAATTTTTCATTTAATGCTTGAATGAATACACATTCATTTAATTATTCCATTCTCCTCTTCTCGAATATTTAGGTGATTTTTCCATTTTTACAAACATTCATAGAAGTCATTTTGTGCACATGGACCAGAGATTCTCCAGGGTGTTTACTTGAAATGAAATTTCTGAAGCATCTTTAATTTTTACCAGAGATTGCCCAATATCTCTCTAAAGTTAGTATATCAGATTAGATTCCCACCAGACACAAAAGTGAGCTCTGATTTCCCTACATTCTTTTCAACCCTTTGTATTGACAGTCTCTTTAATGTATGCCAGTCTAATAGGAAGGAAATGGTATTTTGTCTACCTCTTCAGTTTTCTTTTGGGTTTAGTAGTTTCTTATTGATTTATAGAAATAGTTTATAGACTCTGGATATTAATCTCTTGTTAGTTAAGCATACTTCTCCTCTAGTTTCTTCTTTCTTATATATGATGTATTTGGTCAACATTTACCATTTTGATGTACTTACATTTACTCCTTTCTATCTATACCTTATTGCATCTCCCTTAAGAATTTATTTCAAAGTCGTAATGATTTTGGTTTCTATTTTGGTTTGTATTGCTTTTAGAAAGTCTTTGGTTTGATCATATTTTAACCTTAATAAACATCTATGCTTTTCTTGAATAATATGCCCCTCCCATCTTCCATATTATTCTTGTTGACTATTTTAGTTAGGCTTTACTTTAAAACACCCCAATGATTTATTATTTTCTTCCACAGTCAGTACTGTGATGGGGATGAAGAAGTTATGTAAGGAGACATGATTTTCAATAAGGTATTAACCAGAAGTCTAAGATACATAAACATCTAAGCAAAGTGAGGATACAGAACATACAAAGGTGATGGGGTAGAACACATTTGTCCTGCTCAAGAAAAAGCAAGATCAGTGAAGCTGGAGTGGTGTAGGGGAGGGGGAAGTAAGAAGGATATGGGTCAGAGGATTTAGGACACAGACCCTGCAGGGCCTGGATAGACATGGTCAGAAATTTTGAGTAGATATATGAAACGATCTCGTTTTAAAGTTTAAAATAAAACACTCTAGAAGAATCTGCCGTTAGGCAAAAGTGGAAGCAGGGAATCCAATAAGGAGGCTTTTGCCACAATCCAGGTGAGATGACGGATTGAGCAGAAGTGAAAATGGTGTTGACTCATGGCTGGGTCTGAGATCTACCTTTTGTTGTTGTTTTTTCAGCTGCACTCACAGCATATGGAAGTTCCTGGGTCAGGGGCCAGAGATTGAATCTGAACTGCAGCTTCAACCTATCCCACAGCTGTGGCAATGCCAGATCCTTAACCCACTGTGCCACAATAAGAACTCCTAAGATCTACTTTTTAAAATAAAAACACTCTTGCTTATGGGTGTGAAAGAGGAATCAGTGAAAACTCACATGGTTCTAGTCTTGTCCTTTACAGAGATGGCAGCTATAGTCGATGTGTATCATTTAACAGTTCATTGTTCTTTAATTACTGTATTTGCTGCAGCTCACCAATTAGATTGTAGGTCTATGTTCCTCAACATAGGCAAACACTATATTCACACTTGGTAGATTAGTTGATTCCACTTCTATCAGTTAATAGCTATATGATATGACTTTTGGCAAGCTCTGTAACCGTCTGACTCTATCTTATCTGTAAAATGAGCCTAGTATTTATTGATATTCATTGGGTCATTGAGAAGATTACATGTAGCCTGGCCCCTGACCCATAGAACAATGCCTGGCACATAGTAATTGTTCAGTATGTATTAGCCCACCTTATTCATTCTGGAAGCCCTCCCCCTAACTATAGTCAGTAAAACCAGGGATCTTATGTATTACTCTTTACTTTGTTTGCTCAATGTAAGGTCAAAATACTTTTCAAAGGTACGTAACATTTTTAAAAGCCGATAGAGAAAATCCATGACAAATGTACAGTACTGCTCTATGTCTGAATCTCTTTAGTTACCTCTTGCTTTTCTAAACCTCAAACTCAGGAGGTTAACAATGAGTAGATATTTAACTGCTGGGGTATTAAAGAGGACAAGTTAGGCCTAATTCCTATTCCTACCATCCTAAGCCATGTATGCTCTTGATTTAGCTGCAATGAATAAAAATATTTTATCAGTGAGCCAATATATTTCTCTACTTCTCTGTTCCTTCTGGGTATTGCTGGACAGATCTCAGACTAGCTGATGTCATTATTGGCTTCTGTGAATTATGTCAGTATGGTTGCCTTTTTTCAGTGTTAGCCAAATAGAGAAAAACAGCAACTTGGAGATGAAGAGCCTCTATTCATACTTAATGGGATCAGCTATAAACTGCATAAATTCACAGCAGGCAACACTCATTCACTGAGAAAGAAGATAATTTAAAGAAACAATTTTCAGTAAAAATAATTACAAACAGATGATCTGGTATATTCTGACATATGAGATAAAATTCCTCCATCAACAGAGAATTGGCTAGCATTCATGGCTTTGCCTCAAGGAAAGCACTGTGATGCAGTGGAAGGAGAGTACAGGGGCTGGCTGAGACCTGGGGAATGATTGACCTCACTAACCCTCAGATGCTTCCTTTGTAAAGTGGGAATAGTAATTCCTATCTACCTCACAGGGCTGGTATTAGGATACAGGGAGATAATGGCTATCACAGGACTTGGAAAGGGGCAAAATTTTATATCTCAGTAAATTTTACACCTATACAAGCCTATACAAATGTTAAGGTTTGAAAATGGGGGTGGAGGGAAGAGGAGAAGACATAAATAGAGTTCCCTTCAAAGTTATTCCTTATCCAGGGTTTTTCTAGATTGTCCTACTTATAAATCGCCCCATTATTTAGATGGCAATAACAAGAGTAAAAGCAATAACAGCTATTATTTAATACCTACAGCAAAGCGGGATGGTTTGCCAACTCCTTTGCATGCATCAGTTCATTTAACCCTCATGATGTTCCTTGAAGTGAGTGTGACTACAAACTCCATTTTGTGGATGATAAAGATGTTCAAAGGGATTAAATCACCTGTCTGTTGTGAGGTTAGTGGGCCACAGGAGCAGGATTTTATTTTTATTTCTTTAATTTTTTTCTGTCTTTTTTTTTGCCACAACTGTGGCATATGGAGGTTCCCAGGCTAGGAGTTGAATCAGAACTGAAGCCGTTGGCCTACACCCTACAATAGCCACAGCAACATGGGATCCAAACTGTGTCTGCAACCTACACCACAACTCATGGCAACCCCGGATCCTTAACCCATTGAGCAAGGACAGGGATCAAACCCATGTCCTCATGATACTAGTCAGATTCATTAAGTCCTGAGCCATGACAGGAACTCCCATGGGGATCAGGATATTAATCGGGCAGCCTGATGCCAGAACCTGTGAATTTAACTCCTAGGCCACACAGCCTACCACTGAATCATGATGTAATGGGTGTGTGACCCTGGTGTTAGGGTTACTAAAGCATTTTTAGTGGTGTGATTCCCTGTGTGCTCAGGTATTTGTTCTCCTCCTATGGCCTGGTCACATCTTCTCCTGTCCCTATTATTTTCTGCTATCCTACAGATGTTGGTGGATGCATTGATTTGGGGGGCTCTTGGTGCTGTAACAAATACATTCAAAATGTATCCTGGAAAACACAATAATGAATTACACTGTTACTGATGCAACAAAAGGGGGTGGATATACACATTCACTGGTCAACCCTTCCCCCAGCAGGCACTCCGACCCCAGGCTGAGTGTAGCTCTGGATCTTCATCATTTTGCTTTGAGGTTGTCTTCATACCAGCCAACTGGAAGGGGGAAAGGGATGACAATTATGAATATACCTGCTGTAAACATCCATTTGCAGGTTTTTGGGTGGGCATAAGTTTTCAACTCCTCTGAGTATATACCAGGGGACAGGATTGCTGGATCGTTTGGTAAGGGTATATCTAGTTTTGTCAGAAATCACCAAACTGTTCTCCAAAGTGGCTGTGCCATTTTTCATTCGCACTAAAAATTAATGAGAGTTCCTGATGCTCCATCTCCTCACCAGCATGTGGTGGTGTCAGTGTTTTGCATTTTGGCCATTTGAATAAAAATGTTGTGATATCTAGTTATTTTCATTTGCAATTCCCTAGTGATATGTGATGTGGAGCATCTTTTCATAGGATTATTTGTCATCCATAAATCCTCTTTGAGGTGTCCATTAAGGTCTCTGGCCCATTATTTAATTGTGTTGCTTGTTTCCTTACTGTTTAATTTTATAGAGTTCTTAGTATATTTTGGATAAGAATCCTTTCTCAGATATGTCTTTTGCAAATATTTTCTACTAGTCTTCAGCTTGTCTTCTTATTCTTTTGACATTGTTGTTCACAGATCAGAAGTTTTAATTTTAATGAAGTCCAACTTTTCCATTATTTCTTTCATGGGTGCTACTTTTGGTTGTTGTAGCTAATAATTCATTGCCAAATCCAAGGCCATCTAGCTTTTATTCTTTGTTGTCTTCTAATGTTTTATAATATTGTGTTTGTATTTAGGTTTGTGCTTCATTTTGAGTAATTTGTGAAGATCAGGTCTCTGTCTAGATTGTCTTTTTCCTTTGTTTGTGAATGTCCACTTGTTAGCACTATTTGTTAAAAAAGATTATCTTTTCTTCACTGTATGGCTTTTGATCCTTTGTTAAAGATCAATTGACTATATTTATGTGGGTCTATTTCTGAGCTCTCTACTCTGTTCCAGGGATCTGTTATGTTTTTACCAGTATAGGCAGACTTTGTTTTATTGTGCTTCAGAGATACTGTTTTTCACAAATTGGAAGTGTGTTGCAATCCTGCACTGAGCAAGCCTATCAGCCATCTTTCCAACTGCATTTGTTCACATTTTTCACATTTTGCTAATTCAAAATGTTATATTTCAAATCCTCCACTAGCAAAAAGATTAGGAACTCCCTAAAAACTCAGATGATGGTTAGCATTTTTTAGCAATAAAGTGTTTTTTAAATTAAAGTTATGTATATAAGGGTTTTTTTTTTTAGACATAATGCTATTGCACACTTATACCACAGTATAGTATAAACGTAATTTTTATATGCACTCAGAAACCACAAACTTTATGTGACTTGCTTTATTGTGATATTTGCTTTACTGCAGTAGTTTGCAACCAAACCCACAGTATCTCTGAGGTCTGCCTTACGTTGTCTTGATTATTATAGCTTTATAGTAAATCTCAAAGTTGGATGGTGTCAGTCCTCTAACATTTTCTTCTCCTTTGATATTGTTGGCTGTTCTGGATCTTTTGCCTTCCGATATAAACTTTAGAGTCAGTTTGTTAGTATCCACAAAATAACTTGCTGAGATTTTGATTGGGGTTCTACTGAATTTATAGATCAAGTTAGGAAGAATTGACATCTTGACAATATTGAGTCTTCTTATCCATGAACATAAAACATAATTCTTATTTCTTTCATTGGAGTTTTGTTGTTATTTTCCCCATATAGATCTTGTACATGTTTTGTTAGATTTATTAGCCAGTATTTAATTTGGGGGTGCTAATGTAAATGGTATCATGTTTTTAATTTCAAATTTCACTCATTCACTGGTGGTATATAGGAAAGTGATTGATTTTGTATATTAACCTTGTATCCCACAACCTTGCTATAATTGTTTATTCGTTTCAGGATTGTTTTTTTGATTCAGATTTTCTACATAGGTGATTATGTTACATATGAACAAAGACCACTGATTTCTCACTTCCCAATATTTATGTTTAACATTTTCTTTTCCTTTATTTAAAAAAATTTTTTTGGTGTTTTGTTTTGTTTTGTTTTTTCAGGGCTGCACCTATGGCATATGGAGATTCTCAGGTTAGGGGTCTAATAGGAGCTGTTGCCGCCAGCCTATGCCAGAGCCACAGCAATGCCAGATCTGAGCCATGTCTGCAACCTACACCACAGCTTACGGCAATGCCGGATTCTTAACCCACTGAGTGAGGCCAAGGATTGAACCTACAACCTCATGGTTCCTAGTCAGATTCACTTCTGCTGCTCCATGACGGGAACTCTTTTTTTTTTTTTTTTGGTTTGGTCTTTATTTTTTTTCATTCTTAAAAGGTAATACTCATTTCTCCTAAACCCGACTCCCAAACTTTGGCAACCATCAATCTTTCTCTGTATAAGATTGGTTATTTGGGTTATTTGTCTTTTCTTTTAGATTCCACATATAGGAGAGATCAAAACAATATTTGTCTTTCTCTGGCTGACTTATTTCACTTAGTATAATGCCCTCAAGTTCTATCCATGTTGTTGCTGCAAGTGGCAAGATTTCATTCTTTTTTATGACTGAATAATATTCCATTGTGTATATATACTTCACAATTTCTTTATTTGTTCATCCATCAGTGGATACTTAGGTTGTCTCTATATCTTGGTTATTGTAAATAGTCCTGCAGTGATCACAGTGTGCATATATCTTTTGAAGTTAGTGTCTTCATTTTCTTCATTTCACTGCAGAAGTGAAATTGCTGGATCACATAGTAGTTCCATGTTTAATTTTTTAAGGAAACTGCATACTGTTTTCCACAGTGGCTGTACCAATTTACATTCCCATGAGCAGTGCATGAGGGTTCTCCTTTCTCCTCAGCGACAAATTGTTATTTCTTGTCCATTCTAACAGGAGTGAGGTGATCTCATAGTGGCTTTGATTTGCATTTCCCTGATGATTAATAATGTTGGACATCTTTCCATGTGCCTGTTGGCCATCTGTATGACTTCTTTGGAAAAATGTCTATACAGATCTGTTGACCATTTTTAACCGAATTGTTTGTTTATTTGTATTGCAGGTGGTCTTTATATATTTTGCATATTAACCCCTTATCAGATATGGATTGCAAATATTTTCTCCCATTCAGTAGGTTGCCTTTTTATTTTATTGATGGTTCCTGAAAACATCACCTCAAACATATTGGCAAGAGCTTCCCAGAAGTAGAATTGCTGGGTCTCAGGGTATGAGAATGTTCAGTTTTATAAGACAGTGCCAAACTGTTTTCCAAAGTGGTAGTACCAATTTGCACTTCCACCAACAATGTTTGTGCAGTTCTGTTTATCCACATTCTTTCTGGTACTTGATTTTGTCAGACTTTTAAATTTTTGTCAACTATAAAATGATATCTCAGTGTGATCTTGATTTGTATTTCCCTGAGCACAAAGAATTTGAATATTTCTTCATATGGTTAGTTTCCATGTGTTTTTTAATTCTGTTTTTCATTCATTTTTTGGCACATTTTCTTTTGGGTTATCTATTCCCAGAAATTCTAGGAATACTTATATATTTTTGATGCCAGTTTTTACTGATTTTTTTGAATATCCTTTTCAAATATGTAACCCATATTTCCATTTTCTTTCAGACATCTTTAAACATATGTTTTCATTCTAATATAATAAAATTTATTATTTTTTGGAGCTTCCTGTGTCTTGTTTAAGAAATTCTTCCCTACCCCTAACCAAGGTCAGAAATATATCCAACTCTGGTTTTTACCTAATGTTTACAAGTTTTGCTTTTAATGTTTAAAAACATCATCCATCTGTAGTCGACTTTTATGTACAGTGTGAAAGAGAGGTCCAATTTAACCTATTTCCATGTAAGTAACTATTCCCCTCCCATCCTACTGATCTACCAAGGTAACTACTCATGGGCGTGTCTGGGCAGTCTATTTCATTCTTTTAGTAAAGTTTTATGAACTATGCTATCATTCTTTTACAGATTTTAGTGTTTACTTTTTGGTATTTGATATATTGATGCTATGTTACTTTGACTCTTCTAAAAAATTGTTATATTTTCTAGTTGCTTGTTGCCTATACATGGAAATGCGATTGACTCTTTATCTTGATGCTTTATGAAGACATCTTGAATACTGGTTATTTTCAATAATTTGTCTATAGATGTAGACAGTCATGTCACTTGTAAACAATGACAGTTATATTTGTTCTTACTCTCTTTTAAAACCTTGTGGCTTTAATTTTGCCAGAACCTTGGGGTGAAAGAGGAGCCAACTTTATGGTTCTTAGTTTTAAAGAAAATACTTTAAAATACTTCATATTTTCCCATTCAGATGGTATATACTGCAAATTTTTAAAAATATATCCGTTATTAAGTTAAGTTTCCTTCTACTCCTACTTTGCTACATTTTTTTAAAATTACAAATTGATGGGATGGTTTTGCTTTCATATTTATAGTTTATATCCTTTAGTCTCTTGATTTGGCTAGTATTCTCTAATTTTTAAAATCATATTCATTTAGTTATTTTTTCATTTTTCATCAATACAGTATTGTTTATTTTTTAAATTTTTATAAAATTGTTAATGGTTTATTTCCAATAGCCATTATTACAAAAATTGCATATATTCCCTGTGTTGTACAAGGCATCCTTGAGCCTATCCTGCATCCAATAATTTGTACTTTCAACTCCCCTACCCATATATTGCCCCCCACATACATAATGGTAACCACTAGTTTTTTCTCTGTATTGGTGAGTTGGCTTCCTTTTTGTTATGTTCACTAGTTTGTTGTATTTTTTAGATTCCACAAATAAGTGATATCATGCAATATTCGTCTTTCTCTTTTTGACTTATTTCACTTAGCATAATACTTGCTCAAGTCCATTCATGTTGCTGCAAATGGCAAAATTTCATTCTTTTTAATGGCTGAGTATTATTCTATTGTATACCACATCTTTTTTATCCATTCATCTATTTACGGACACATATTGCTTTCATATCCTAGCAATTGTAAATAATGCTGCTATGAACAGTATCTTTTCAGATTAGTGTTTTTGGTTTTCTTTGAATTGCTGGGTCATATGGTAGTCCTATTTTTCATTTTTTGAGAAACCTCCATACTGTTTTCCATGATGGCTGCACCAATTTTTATTCCCACCGACAGTGTATAAGGGTACCCTTTTTCCACATCCTTGCCACCATTTATTGTTTGTGTTCTCTTTGATAAACTTTCTGACAGGTAGGAGGTGTTATCTCATTGTAGTTTTGATTTGCATTTCCCTGATGATGCCTGTTGGCCATCTGCATTTTCTCTTTGGAAAAATATATTTTCTTAATTTTTTCGGGGGTGGGGGGCCACATGTGCAGCATATGGAAATTCCCAGGCTAGGCGTCTAACCAGAACTGCAGCTGTCAGCCTATACCACAGCCACAGCAACACCAAATCTGTGCCATGTCTGTGACCTACACCTCATTTCTTGGCAAAGCTGGATCCATTAACCCACTGAATAAGGCCAGGGATTGAACTCACATGCTCATGGATGCTAGTCGGGCTCTTAACCTGCTTCTTAACCTGAGCCACCACAGGAACTCCTGGAAAAATATATTTTCTAATTTTAAAATATCCTTGCATACCTGAGATAAACCCAACTTGATAGTGGTGTATTATCTTTTTTGTACACTGAAGGAGTTGAGTTGCTAATGTTTTATTTAGGATTTTTTTATGTTTATATTAATGAGAAAAATGGGCCTTTAATTTTTCTTTCTCTTACATGTCCTTAACTGGTTTGCGTATCAACATTATATTAGCTCCCTGTAAATGAAGGGCTAATATTCATCTTTATCTAGTCTCTGAAATAATTTATAAAAGATTCAGTTGATCTGTTTCTTAAAATTTTGGCAGAACTTTCCAATAAAGCCATCTGGGCCTAAGGTTCTCTTCCTGTGAATATTTTAAACTACCGCTTCAATTTTTTAAAAGTCTTTTCCTTATGTATAGTTATGTCTCCTTTTTCATTTATGTAGTTGCCTGTTTGTATCTGTTCTCTTTTTTTGATCAATCTATTGAGTTTTTTGTTTTCAAAACTTAATTTTATCTTTTTTAAACTGAAGTATAGCTGATTTACAATGTGTTAGTTTCAGGTATACAGCAAAGTGATTCAGTTATACAAACATATATATATTTTTATCAGATTCTTTTTCCTTATGGGTTATAAGATATTGAGTACAGTTTCCTGTGCTATACAGTAGGTCCTTGTTGCTTATCTGTTTTTATACAGTAGTATGTATATGTTAATCCTAAATTCCTAATCTATCCTCTCTTCATCTTTTTTTAAATTTGCTTAATTAATTGAATTTTCTAAGTTTTAGTACTTTAGTACCTCTAAAATACTTTTGTATTTATTCTGTAATTTTTACAATTTCTAAATTGGGCACTTAATTCCCAGTGAATTGTTGAAATTTTAGTTCCCTTAAGTTTATGCTATGAGGTCTGGGAGGGCTCCGGCTCCTGGAAAAGATAAGTAGTCAGGACAGGCTCCTTCTCAGGCGGAGGACCTGCAGGGGGCGTTGTCTGGGGGAGGCAGCTACCTCCATCAGATTGTTTCAAAACGTGAGCTCTGTATCTCAATGCGCTCTTGGCTTAATTGTCCATTTTTTTCCCCTTCTTCTAGTACTATTTGTTAGATCACAGAACCCTTAACGTGTGGAATTGCTAAAATTTAGAGAGAATGTAACCCTTGTGCTTCAGATGAGGACCATACAGAAGTGAGGTGGTGTTATGTAAAGTCACGCGACAGTTTAGGAACTGAGTGAAACCCAGGTCATGAGACTTTATAGCTGATGCCCTTTTTGCTGAGCCAAGCACCCCTGAACCGGGGAGAGTGTGCATTTTAAAGTGCCAAGGTCTCCTGCATGACCTTGTTCAAATACAGTACACTTACTTACACAGCCTCTTTTTGTGATTCCAGAAAATGCGTTTGGGGCATAGTGTGACACAAACAGTAAAACTATGAAACTGGCTTGGCCCCAGAGCGCTCATGTATTTGCTCACCACCATTGATTCAATGTTTACTTGTTCTTGTCGTGTGCCAAGGATTTCTCCCACAGCATTTCAACATGAACTTAAGCCTCACTGTGAATATTTTTCTTTCTCCCTTTTGACTTTGGGGATGAAGGAAGGGAAATCCCGAAGAGCTCAGGGGTTAAATAAGCAAACAACCATTTATCTTGAACTTTGTGGCACAGATTCAGTGTTGCTTCTTATGAAACAAAAGTTGACAATGTTCTTATTTCTGAAGAAAACTAAAATTGGTAATTAGAAATGGTGTTTCCTGCATGTTCATTTTAAAGGAAAGAAAGGGCATTTACCTTCATTCTGTTGAAGTCTTTTTTGTATCCCTTCTGGGCTTTTAATATTTTGTCAAAGACATGTCCTAGATTATGTACTGGCTCATAAGGGGCAGAGGTTGCCCTGAAACCCCTGGTTCTTAACAGCCTCCAGAGAGGTGTTGCACAAGTTCTAAACAATTTGGGTTTGAAGCCAGGATTGGGTGGTTTTGTTGCTTTTGCAGCTGTAGTTTAAATTAGAAACACTCTACTTTCTCAACAGAAAGTTTACAGAGATCCAGATTTTTTTCACTTACTTCTTTGTTTAATTGAGTTTTTATTAACATACATTTTTAATATTGTGTTAGTTTCAGGTTACAACATAATGACTTGATATTTTTATACATTATGAAATTGTCACCACCATCCATCAGCTACCATACATCCCATAAATGTTGTTACAATGTTACTGACTATATTTCCTATGTGTGTGTACATCCCTGTGACATTTATTTTATAGCTGGAAGTTTGTACCTGTTAATCTCCTTCACCTATTTTGCCCATCCCACACCCCCAGGTCCCCTCTGGCAATAACCAGTTTGCTCTCTGTCTCTATGAGTCTGTCTCTGTTTTTGTTCATTTGTTTCATTGTTTTGATTCCACATATAAGTGAATTCAGACAGTATTTGTTTCTCTGTGACTTATTCCATCCATAGATGGGTGGATAAAGAAAATGTATATATTCAATGGAATAAAACTCAGCCATAAGAAGGAATGAAACCTTGCCGTCTGCAACAACATGGATGGACCTTGAGGGTATTATGCTAAGAGATCTAGATTTTTTCAAAGCCTTTTTATATCATAGAACTTCTAAAAAAGATGTATTATCCTCTGCTTGCTTGAATCAGAATGAATGCAGTACTACAAAATTCTGATTTTTAAAGAGATCTGTACCTTTTGAGAGGGTGTCTATAAGAAGACGAAATCAATTTGTTATATTAAGATGGGATGTACCATGATTTTGGAATCTAATATCCAGCACAAATGAACATCTCCTCAGAAAAGAAAATCATGGACTTGGAGAAGAGACTTGTGGCTGCCTGATGGGAGGGGGAGGGAGGGGGAGGGAGGGGGAGGGATCGGGAGCTTGGGCTTATCAGACACAACTTAGAATAGATTTACAAGGAGATCCTGCTGAATAGCATTGAGAACTTTGTCTAGATACTCATGTTGCAACAGAAGAAAGGGTGGGGGAAAAATGTAATTGTAATGTATGCATGTAAGGATAACCTGACCCCCTTGCTGTACAGTGGGAAAATAAAAAAAATTATAAAAAAATAAATAAATAAATAAATTTTATGTTGTTAATGTTAAATACATATCTTCTTCATTCTCCCTTTATGTCTTTGAGAATTTGCAATTTTTATTTTAAATATTTGGATATGTAAAAAAATTTTTGTATATTGATTTTTATTTTTTTCCATTATAGCTTGTTTACAGTGTTCTGTCAATTTTCTACCGTATAGCATGGTGACCCAGTTATACATACATGTATACATTCTTTTTTCTTACATTAACATGCTCCATCATAAGTGACCAGACATAGTTCCCAGTACTACACAGCAGGATCTCATTGCTAATCCATTCCAAAGGCAATAGTCTGCTTCTATTAACCCCAAGCACCCCATCCATCCCACTTAAGTATACAAATCCTGGCCATCTCTGATAGTAGAACAATAGACAGATTATAGGCAACCCATCCATGTTTTGATGCGGTAAAAATGAACCCAAGCTTCCCCAAGCATATGTGTCACACACATAAATCAGGGCACATCAACACTTCAAGAGCCCTTTTCAATGGGCTTCCACGTTGTATAGCCTTACAGCACTTCAAATTTTGCATTCCATTTAAAGGATGCAAGAAAATTATTTTACTTTCCCCCCAAAAAAACTCAACTTTTTTTAAAAAGTTGTATTGAAGTGTAGTTGACTTACAGTGTTGTGGATAATTTCTGCTCTGCAACAAAGTAATGGAGTTATACATGTAAATGTATCCATTCTTTTTCAGATTCTTTTCCCACATAGACCATTACAGAATATTGGGTAGAGTTCCCTGTGGTATACAGCAGGTCCCCATTGACCTATCATCCCATATACCACAGCTAGCATATGCCAATCCCAAATCCTCAATCCATCATTCCCCCCACCATCTGACCCCTTTGGTAACCAAAATGTACCCATAGTATTGACCACTTGCATGGGGAAATTTCCAGATGCTGCATGCATCATCTGGAACTTTTGGAACTTTTGTGGCCTTACCTAATCCTCACTTTTCTATCCTGGTTTTAATGTCCATTCCACACTACTTTCTTCCCATCTTTGGCATTTATTCTACAGAGTATCCTGAAGCCTCTACTCTTTTATCTCTTATAACTCCTAAAAACAGCACTCATTTATAAAGCTCATAACATAAACAGAAAAGGAGCATAAAGCAGAAGGCCCTGGTTTTGAAAATCAAAAACAAAAAGACACAGAAACAAGTATCAATATCTCCTAATACTTAGAAAAAAGACAGAGAACCAGGTAACTTGGGATTCAGAGGAACCGAATTTTACAGTCCAGATTTTAGAGTCAGACAGATGCAGGCTCTAGTCTTAACTGTGGCCCATTTTATCCATGTGACCTTGAGTCACATGCCCCTTCATGAACCTGTTTCTTTATCTGCAAAACAGGAACAGTAATATGACTTGCTTCTAGGTTTGCTGTTTGACATCAAACATGAGAACAAGTGTAAAGCTGTTGTACAGGGCATGGCACACAGTCAGGGCTCCCCAAATGGTAGAATTTATTATTTTTATAAATCTGTACAGAGAGGAAGACTTGGTTTTCACTTTGGACAATCCACTTTGGAAATAAAGTTCTTCCAAAATAAAAGGTTGGACTGAAAACAACCTCTTAAGAGCCCCTTCCAGTTTACTGATTTTCTCTGAAATGGGATGGATAAATTGACTTCCAGCCTGAAAAGCTGATATCATCTAGGCTTCCTCTGAAGGAACAGAACAGAGTCCAAAATTCCAGAATGTCAGAGAGACGATGGAGTAGGTGAGGAAATGGGGATGGAACTTTTCATGGCAAAGTTCCTTTTTCTGAAAGGGTGAAATATTGCACAATAAGAGCCTCTCTGACAAGGAGTGAGTTAGCCATATGTATCAAATACACATTTCAGTAAGAATTAAGCAAGAAACAAGAAATACTAGTTTATTAACACAGACCAATTCATTTTTTTGTTCAATAGATGAACGATTAATTAAAATAATTTATTAAAATATTTATGCTTAATTAAAATATTTATTGTCAATATCTTTAATATCCTATTTTATCCCATAAAACAAATCATTCAAGATTGCTGGAAATACTTTAAGCCAAACTAGAATCAGAAAACCCTTGCGTCATGTGATTCTAGATAGTTGGAACCAAAATGGCAAAAATCCATCATTCTGAGGAGCAAAGTATCAATGGAATATGGAGGGTCACTAATTTTTTTATGTCTTCTCTCAAATTTGAGAATAAGGGGAGACATGGTTACCTTTCTAATTAAAGTAGGAAAAAGAGAAAAGAGAACCTTGACCAATACCTAGAACTACTACTCAAAGAGGAAACACGCCTATGTGTTCATGACAGAGAAATTAAAAATCACATCTTAGACCGTGTCCCAAATGTGAACTCTGAATTGTCTTGGCAATAAGTGGACAGAAGGTGACACTAGGGTACAGGGAAAATGATTCATAGGAACACAGCAATATTAGGTGGCACTAGAATGCATCTGGCTGCTTCTACTGACAATCCAAAATCTCATGTTTTTAGAGGGTCTGGGGGCCAGGAGAAGCTTTTATAAATCTGTAAATGTCGGTGGTTCGTTTTTCTCTAGGGCACAGATCAAAAGGTTGCGGAACCTCAGAAATTCCTTGTCTCCAGTTATACCCAGTTCATTATATAATTGTGTGTGCTCTTGTGTGTATGAATCTTAATTTCCCAAATAATATTATTCCAATAATAATAATTTTAGATGTTTATATTTTTGCCTTTTCAGATTTCAAGTTGTTGATTTTTCAGGTTATAATATGAAAATGCTGCTGGTTTTTTTCCTCATGATAATTTGTGCCCATGTTTCTGTCAACCAACATCCTGGTAAGAAAAAAAACTGAAAAGAATTCTTTTCCTCTGTTTTCATTATGGGAAATATATAATATATGAGTTTGACTTGCTTAATAGTTAAGAGCTTTGTTTTGCTGTTTTGATTTTGATGATGGTCAGGGTGGGAGTGACCACTCACTCTTTTGCTGTCACCCCATGTTCCTTTGAAGATCATTTGTTTCTGGATCTTATTCCCTGTTAACAATAGGAAATTATGAGATTTGTTTTCTTGTCCTCAGTTTCAACTCTTCCTAGGTCTTCTGGGAGGTTGCATGAAAATTCTCTCTTAATATTAGGTTCAGACCTGGAAAATTTGAAATGTCTCTTCCTAATTTGTTTGTGCCAAAACATTGTCTTGGTTAAGCATCAGGATTTTGCTCCAATTTAAACTGTTTGTCTGCTTATTGTAAAGAAAGTGCTTTTACCCTGAAGAGAGCTCAAGAGCCATCCACTGTCTGTCAGCAATCCATGTCCAATCCACTTGAAGGCAAAAAACTGGCCTCACCTTCAAGGCCTCTGCCACTTCTTACATAATCCCTTTTTTTTTTTTTTTTTTTTTGCTTTTTAAGGATGCAACTGCAGCATATGGAAGTTCTCAGGCTAGGGGTCAAATCGGAGCTACAGTTGCTGGCCTATGCCACAGCCACAACAATGCCAGATTTGAGCCTCGTCTGCCAACTACACCACAGCTCATGGCAACCCTGGATCCTTAACCCACTGAGCAAGACCAGGAATTGAACATGCATTCTCACAGATACTAGTCGGATTCATTTCTGCTGCACCACAACAGGAACTCCCACATAATCCATTCTTATAACTGGTCACTTCTTGTCCAGGGCCACCTAGACTGGCTTTTCCAGTTTTCTCAAGGACTCTGACATTGGAAGCAAGTTTTCTAAAGGGATGCATTAGACTTTGCCCTGCAAACATTTTCCTTTGTTGCCTCAGTGGGCCTGATGTTAAGCTTTTTAAAAGACAATGTTCTTTCCCTATTTGCTCCATGGTTCAGATACAGTGATGGGCCTGATTAGAACTGAAATCTGCCTCATGTGCAGTGCTTCAGTTCTTTTCTGCCCACAAGGTTTGGGGATCTGTCCATGAAAGGAAAGGTCACTTTTGGTCACAGTCAGACCTGGCAGGCAGGGCTCACCCTGCAGTCCTCAGATGGGTTCCAAAATTCTCTTGGAGGAAGATGTTGGTTGGCCCTCAATTAAGTTTTCCCCTGAGATTCTGCTGGCTATATGATCATCAAAGGAATCCCAAAATAGTTGAAATCAGGTAGTTTAGAAGAAAAAAAATAGTTTTAATTCACTTTGCCTTAATCAGACTGCTCCAAAAAGAATTAAATAACAAGCAGGGGTGCTAAAGCTGGTTTCTTAGCAGTTGCAGACAGGAAAAATTCTTTTAATTTGATTAGAATTTATCTAGTAACTCTTTTAGAGCATCAGAATCTGAGAGTTAGGAGGGACCTTGGATATTTTCTATTCATTTTAAAGGTGAGAAAACAGGCCTAAGTATATTGAATGGCTTGAGAGTGCTAGAATGATTAGCTAATAACAAAGACAGGGCTCCCATTACTTGTTCAATGACACTGTATTTTCTTAAACATACACCATCCAAACATACACAGATATTTCCCTCTCTTTCCTGGACAAGAAATGGATCTTACAGTATAGTGGTGAGAGTTCTGAATTCAAACCAGCAGACTGACCACCAGCGAATGACATTTTGTGCTTGAACCCAATTCTCTGTCACATGAAAATATGATTCTACATACCTAGCATCAAAGCTGGTATTGAACAAAGCCTTAAAATTCAGCAAAGTATTGTATTCCTATATAAAAATTATATTCATAATAGAAACTAAACCTATAATTTCTTTCCCGACCTAAAGTATACTAGTTCCTATCACATTTTACATATGTGAGAATAAATTTACCAATTATAATGCTCACTCATGACTCATCAAAAAATATTGCCAATAACTTTAAAATAAATTAAGACAATTTCATATTTCTGATTTTAGAGGTTTCTTTTAAACTTCATCAATTTGACATTTTGGAATACAAAACTAATATGTTTATAAGTTAATCAGATCATTTGTTGCATTGCTTAAATGGAAATCACAATGAAAGGCTATTTTTCAGAAATTTCCAAACAAATTTGATTTTATTTTTTGATGAAAATTTTTATCCTGTTGATAGAAATTAAGGTCAAATTATGAAAGAAAAAAAGACACAAGAGGAAATTGTCCACTAAAAGTATAAAAATTGAAGAATTTTTTTACCTCACTATGTTTACCTATTTGTAATTAATTCCTTGCAAAGTGATGCTTAATTTTGTGATCAGTTCAAATGAGAGAGCATATAAAAGAATCAGCCCAAGAAACAGACATTTATTTTTCTTAAGAGAATGCGTATTACTTTCAGTTCCTTGGAAAGGAAATACAAATACAGGTAATGGAGGAAAGTAAATTTCTTTCCCATGTAGTTGACATTAAACTTGGTAGTAAATTTTTGAAGTTTGCTTTATTTCTATGTTTTTCTCTGGGTTTGCAGGCCCTGAGTATGCCGATGTGGTGTTTCTGGTGGACAGCTCCGACCATCTGGGAATTAAATCCTTCCCATGGGTGAAGATGTTCATCAACAAGATGATCAGCAGCCTCCCCATAGAAGCCGACAAGTACCGCGTGGGCTTGGCCCAGTACAGCGATGGGCTCCATAATGAATTCCAACTCAGCACCTTCAAGAGCAAAGGCCCCATGCTGAACCACCTCAAGAAGAACTTTGGGTTCCTGGGTGGCTCCCTGCGCATTGGAAATGCACTCCAGGAGGTACACAGGACCTACTTCTCCAGTAGGAGGGACAGGAAACAGTTTCCCCCCATCCTGGTGGTCATGGCTTCGGCTGAGTCCGAGGATGCCGTGGAAGAGGCTGCTGAGGCCCTGCGCAAAGATGGAGTGAGGATCATCTCTGTGGGGATGCAGAGGGTGTCTGAGGAGACCCTGAAGGCCATGGCCACAGGCCAGTTCCGCTACAACCTCCGAACAGTCAGAGACCTCAGCGCCTTCTCCCAAAACATGACACAGATCCTCAAGGATGTGGCTCAGTACAAGGATGGAACAGTCAATGACATTCTTGTGGAAGGTGGGTTTAGCAGCAGGTGTAAGGATGATGATAAGATGCTTTTGAAGATCAACATGAGAAAAGATTTAAGACTTTGTGAGCATTTCTTTCCCCAAAAGCTGGGCTGCATTTTCAGATGTTAAATGTAGAACGGCTGAATATAGAATGGCCAGTGATTGTGGCCGTTGTAAATTCATTGAACTTGGTAAGCCCTGGTTTTTCAAGTTTCACTTATGGTATTGCCCGTCATTCACAGGCTTCTTAAAACTCATGAACACCTACTCCCTGCCACCTAGCTATCTGAGCTTTCTCCCTGGACTTCACTTACTATGTAGCTTTATTCCTGGTTCATTTGAAAGTCAATTTGCTCCTAAAGAAATACTTGACTCCTGAAGCCATATAACATCATACAGAATGTTAGAGCTCAAAACCACTTCCAGGAGTCCAAGCCCCCTGTTCCTCAGATAGGAACATGCAGGCACTCTTAGAGGTGATGTGACCTGCCAAGGGCCCAGCTGCAGTCTGGCATCAGAGTCTGTCCTGTTGTTTCAGCCCCGTGCTACCCCTTGCTGCAGCTCTGTTCTAAATTAGCTTCTCCTTGTTCTGCTCAACACCAACATGCTGCTCTGGTCTGTCCCCTTCTACTATTCTATTATCAAGAATGGCCAAGAGTTTATGAACATAAAGAGAGGGACAGGGGAGGGCTAGTAAAAAAAATTTGCTCTAAGTATACAAGTCCAAATAAATGATGTAGGAAACTCACATTATGTCTGATTAAGTCGGTTTGGATGTGATGACATATATAATTGTCTCTTGATTGAGAAAGCTTTTCTTGTAGTGATCTATGAAAATATTAAACTTATTACCAGCATCTTTCCCCAATAAAATTTTGGAACATCAATTGCTTAAGCATGTTTGTGCTATAACTACTGATATTAATAGTTATTTTTAATACAGTATAGTAGCTTCTGTTCATTGAGTGATTTTCATGTGCCAGGCCCCATGCTAAGCTCATGATTTTATTTAATCCCCATAAGAACTCTATGAGGTCAATATTTTGAACAATATTTTCCCATTGGTTTTTAAATTTTTTTAATTTTTAAAATTTTTTTATTGAAGCATAGTTGATTTCCAATATCATGTTCGTTTTAGGTGTATAGCACAGCGATTCAGTTATATATACATATATATGTATAACTATATATACATATAGCTATATATGTTATACATATACAGATTCTCTTCCCTTATAGGTTACAAGATATTGAGTAGAGTTCCCTATGCTACACAGTATGTCCTTGTTGGTTGTCTAGTTTATATATAGTAGTGTGTATATGTTAATCCCAACTTTCTAATTTATCCCTCTCCCACCCCCCCTTCCCCTTTGGTAACCATTCCTTTGTTTTCTATATCTCTTTCTGTTTTGTAAATAAGTTCATTTGTATCATATATTAGATTCCACATATAAGTGATGTCACACGCTATTTTTCTTTATCTATCTGACTTACTTCACTTAGTATGATCATCTCAAGGTCCATTCGTGTGGCATGATTTCATTCTTTTTTATGGCTGAGTAATATTATATATACCACATCTTCTTTATTCATTCATATGTGAGATTAATATTCTTGTTATCTTTATTTTATAGAGGTGGAAATTGAAGCTGGGAGATTAGCTAGCTCCAATCTTGGAACCCAGGACCCTCTGATCTCAGATTCATAATCATTTTGCACACTTCCTTCCTTCTTGACATGCATAACCAAACTAAGGTAGAGTTCTCCATGCCTTCTAATGCTGAGCCTCCAACTAAAACTGTGCCTGTTTATTCCTTGCCCACAGTTTGCAAAGGTTCTTCTGTGGCTGATGTTGTGTTCCTGTTGGATGTATCCATCAACGGCAGCTGGGAGGATTTTGACTATCTTAAAGAATTCCTGGAAGAAAGTGTGTCTGCTCTGGACATCAAGGAAAACTGCATGAGGGTCAGCCTCGTGGCCTATAGCAATGAGACAAAGGTGCTTAACCCGCTGAGCAGGGGCATAAACAAGTCGGAGATTCTCCAGCACATCCAGAGCCTCTCTCCCCGGACTGGGAAGGTCTACACCGGAGCTGCCTTGAGAAAGATCAGGAAGGATGTCTTCACTGCACAGAATGGCAGTCGGAAGAATCAGGGGGTGCCTCAGATTGCTGTGCTGGTGACCCACAGCCCATCAGCGGACAACGTGACCAAGGCTGCCGTGAACCTCCGGCGCCAAGGGGTGACCGTCTTCACCCTGGGCATGGAGGGGGCCAGCGACACCCAGCTGGAGAAGATCGCCTCTCACCCTGCCGAGCAGTACATCTCCAAACTGAAAAGCTTCTCTGACCTGGCTGCCCACAACAAGACGTTTCTGAAGAAGCTGAGAAAACAGATAACTCATACTGTCTCTGTCCTATCTGAACGGACTGAAACCCTCAAATCTGGTAAAGCCCTTTGCTGAGAGAAGGATTATTCCCATTCTTTTCCTTTTTTTTTTTTTTTTTTTGGCTTCTGCATGTTCTATCTACAAAAGGGTTTGGCAGGTATGATGTAGGGAACGAAAGTGATTTCCTGGCTTTTTACTTTATCTTGATAATATGAAGTGTAAATTGGGGGAGAATAAAAGCTATCAAGGTGGGGAAGGATTTCCCCTTTTTTTTCTCTTGTGCAGCTTTATTTGGATTCCTTATTACTTCCTAACACCCCAGAATACCTTCCTTTATTCTTTATCCCCCTGCACTTTTTTGTTTCTCGCCTTTGCCACATATTTCCCTGTTCTTTCCTTTGTTTATTTTTTCTTTGTGTACTTTTTTTCTCCCTCCTCTTCTTCCCTCAGCCTCAAATTCCAATAGAGAAAAAACAGGAAGCATGATTTGGATTGAAGACAAGGTAGTTTATTGGAAAATACTATTCTAGTATCTGTGAGTTTAGCTAGAGAGAAAGAGCACAATGTATTTTGTATGTTTCATATATACACATGAACGCCATATTAATATTTTATGTGTGTGCTATATACATATACATGCATCCTTCAACAAATATTTATAGCATATTGACATAAAGGTGTCATTGCCCTACAGAAGTAAGGCCACTGACAATACCCTTAGTTGTGTCAATTGACTAGGAGTGGATGAGGAATAAATAATTTGATCAAGATTTCAAGAGAGCTCCTGTGTCCACCAAGTCATTAAATACCTTCTCTAGTTCTCAACACACCAATTGACCTTTTGCCAGCAGTTATGCACTGATAAGTCACTTGTGAAAATCATCTTCAAGTTTTTTTCTAATCTTTTGCTATATCCAGATTGAGCCTGAATCTTGGCAGAGAATAACACAAATCTTCTTAAAATGTCAGAAACAATTATTTTGGCCCACTGCTAAGATTCCCCTAAGGCAAACCAGCAGCACAGGCCTAGAAGCTGTTTCCCAATTTTCTGTCTCATGAGGTCAAATTTACCCCTCTTCCCATCTGCTCCTTTCTCCAGCACATGTGCCCTAATGCCACACTCAATTTTGGGGTTGCATTTTAGGTTGTGTGGACACTGAAGAAGCCGACATCTACCTGCTCATCGATGGCTCTGGGAGCACCCAGGCCACAGACTTCCAGGAAATGAAGACCTTCCTGTCAGATGTTGTAGGAATGTTCAACATCGCTCCCCAGAAAGTGCGGGTCGGGGCTGTCCAGTATGCCGACCGCTGGGACTTGGAATTTGAGATCAATAAGTACACAAACAAGCACGATGTGGGAAAGGCCATTGAGAATATCAGGCAGATGGGCGGCAACACAAACACAGGTGCAGCCCTGAACTTCACCCTGGGGCTGCTGCAGAAAGCGAAGCAGCAGCGGGGAAACAGAGTCCCATACCACCTGGTGGTCCTGACCAATGGTGTGTCCCAGGACAGCATCGTGGGGCCAGCAAACAGGCTAAGAGAGGAGCTGGTCCATATCTATGCCATTGGGGTCAAGGAGGCCAACCAAACACAGCTGCGTGAAATCACAGGCGAAGAGAAGCGGGTGTACTACGTGCATGACTTTGATGCCTTGAAAGATATAAAAAACCAGGTTGTTCAAGAAATCTGTGCTGAAGAAGGTAAGGGAAGTGATGGCCTTGCCTTTGGACTTCATCTCCCAAATTGCCTTTCTGCAGTATTTAAAAAAATTTTTTAAATATAGTTGTGTTCATTTCTGCCATACAGCAAAGTGATTCAGTTATATTTATTCAGTTATATATACATATATTATTTTTGATATTCTTTTCCATGATGGTTTAATCACAGGACATTGAATATAATTCCCTGTGCTATACAGTAGGACCTCGTCGTTTATCCATTCTATATATAAGTTTGTATCTGCTTCCTTTTTGACACTGCAGATGTGAAGAAATAGCATAAATGTCCAAGTTGAGATGTGTTGACCTGTGAAGCTGTTTATTCTCTAGATCAAAACAAAGGGCCCATAATGGTGCTGCTCTAATTATTATATGAAGCATAAGAATGACATTTGAAAGCATTTGTATTAACTAGCTCCTAATAAGTATGAATTAACTTCTTCCTATAAATTGCTGCAGGGATAGATCTATGATTAGACACTGCATTGTGATATGATCAAATGCTTTCTGATTTTAAGGAGTATTTCAGGTTTATTTAAATTGCTTTCTAATTAAACTTGTATGAAATCATCTAGAGCTGGATCAGTAGTTTTCTGTGAGGGGTGATTTTGCCCCTTCAGGGAATAGTTGCCAATTTTGGTGGTCACAATTAGAGAAGTGCTCCTGGCATCTAATAGATGGAAAAGGTGCTGTTAAACATCCTACAGTATTCTACAGTGCATGGATTGCCTTCCACAATAAAAACTTTCCAGCCCCAAATGTTAATAGTGCTGAGCTTGAGAAACCCTTAGTTATATACTAAAGCAAATTACAAAGTAATTGTCTTCAATGCTTTATTTATATGCTAACAACCCTTACCAAGAACACATTTAACTTTAAAATTATTTGTGTTTTGGATCTTCCTGTTGACTCTTACTCTTTTTACATGAAGCCAACTTGAATAAAAATCTCCTCTCTCCCATGCAGCCTGCAAAGAGATGAAGGCTGACATCATGTTTCTGGTGGACAGTTCTGGCAGTATAGGACTTGAAAACTTCATCAAAATGAAGACATTTATGAAAAACCTGGTGAGCAAATCTAAGATTGGACCAGATCGGGTGCAGGTTGGCGTAGTCCAATTCAGTGGTGACAATAAGGAAGAGTTTCAGCTTGATAGATACATGTCCCAGAGTGAGATTGCAGATGCGATAGACAGAATGGCTCACATTGGACAAAATACCTGCACCGGGAGTGCCTTGACCTTCGTGTCTCAGTACTTCAGCCCTGCCAAGGGGGCCCGGCCCAATGTCAGGAAGTTCCTCATCCTCATCACAGACGGTGAAGCTCAGGACGTAGTCAAGGGCCCGGCAGCGGAACTTAGGCAAAAAGGCATCATTATCTACTCCGTGGGGGTGTTTGGCTCCAATGTCACCCAGCTCGAGGAGATCAGCGGGAGACCTGAGATGGTTTTTTATGTTGAAAATTTTGACATTCTGCAGCACATTGAAGATGATCTTGTTTTTGGGATCTGCAGCCCCCGTGAAGGTAGGCATGAGCATATCCACTAGGGGGAGTTATCCAAACACCATACATCCATGTTAGTCATTGTTTCTTGAACTAAACAGGTTACTATTTGAACACTGTAAGCTATTTGTTTAATTGAAATGTTTATCCTAGTGGCTTTTTGCCTGCATGTAAAAATGCAGTTTCAAAAGAACTGTGAAATTAGATGGTAAGGAACAATTCTGATCCATCTAGATTCACTCCCATTTGTAGATAAAGCACTGGGGTGATGCATCCTCTGTTTTAGAAAAAATGGTATCTGACCAGGTTTTAGGTCTGGTCCCCTAGAAACAGAAGTTGAGTTGGGGATTCTTGTGGAGGTGATTTATCATGGAGATATTTTCAGAAGAGGAGTAAGGACAGCAGGAGTAGAAGTCAAGTAAGGAGGTGATCTCAGGTGGAGTCCAGCCTCAGCCTGATTGCTTAGGGAGCACTGGAGCATGAGTTACATCACAGAGTCAGCTCCCCCTTGGGGCCTGGGCCCAGCCTCATATAATCTGAGTTTGGGGGCTACATGTAGCCCACTCACCAACAGTAGGGGCATAACTTCCTGGGCAAAGTGGCTCCCCTTTGACCCAACATCCTCTACATATGTTTGCTAATTTTACAATTTTTAAAAACCAATGCTTATGTAAAATGAGATAATATTTGTAAGAACACTTTGATATTTGTTAAATCTTAAAAAGGAGGGGTATAATATAGGACCTGGATGCTTCAAAGGAAATAAATAGGGTAGTCACCATTGTGTTCCCAGGAAACTGCAGAGTAAAGGAAGTGATAGAAACAAAAGTTCAGCAAATAAAAGGGACCCATGGGGCTTGATGACAGGGGCATTCTGACAAACCTCTATGAAGGAGATGGCTCTTAACGGAGTTTTGAACAAAAGGAAAGACATGGTTCTGTTCAAATTTCATTGGAAGGTTAGGTGACTGCAGTCTGTTTTGTGGAAAGAGAAATTCACCTAGATTGTGTGTCCTGGTGACTCTACCCAGGAAAAGTCTGACCTCTTTGAAAGATGTCAACACTGAGCAGTGCACCCCCCAGCACCCTAGGTTATTCAAGCAGGCTCTCCTGGGCAGCTAAAGGACAGAGGGACATAGTTTCTTCTTTTGCAGACCCTAGCTTTCTGGAGAATTTGCTCATGGCTCTGTACACATGGCCTCTGCTCAGTGGGGTAAGTGCATTGCCTGTAGGATTTGCAACAGCCCTGCCATGCAGCAAGCAAGTGGCTGCCAAAGAAGGGAATGTGGTGAGCGTCCAGAAGCAGGGGTTGGGGGGGGGGAACCTTCCCACAATTCCATTTCTACAGAATGGATGAGTTAACATTTGGAACACATCTTTCCAAGGCCTATAAAAAGATTGTGCTACATAAGCAATAAATCATTCACTGCCTCACAATTCCATTTCTCCAGAATAAGTGAGTGGGAATTTGGAACTCTGCACCGCCAGATAGAACACGCCACACACACAGATCAAGTACCAGTTGGGTCTTTCATTGTCCCAATTTTGCTTGTTTGTGGCACTGACCTCACATTTTAAAAGTTAATGAGAATGTCATGCTAGTACCATTTGGTTGAAATGGGCTTCTTTCTATGATGAAGTGTGAGATGGGCTTCTTTCTATGATGACGCCCAATCATGAATAGAATGTTTCAAGGAAATCAAAAAGGGAGAAAAGCTAACCCTGAAAAGTCAGCCATCATATAACCATGAAAAAATATACACAGCTGCCACATTCATTTTCATCTGGTCAGTTCCCCCAAGGTTTATTTTAAGAATGAAATCTCATTATCCCTATGGCTTAAAAAAAAATAGACAAATTTGCATAAATTGAAGCATATGTTGAAGGTACAGTTCATATGGAAAATTTACACAGAATTGTGATTTCTTCTTTGGGTCCAAAAGCACTTGAGATGTTTATTCCTGATGATCCTGTGACTGTCCCCACTCCCTGCAGCAGGCTTCCCATCACATCTGCCTTGCCCTAAATGAGCATTACTATGTACTGGCAGCTCAAATGTATGTGTGCTGTGTCTGTTATCCAGTGAGCAGACAGTGCAACAATGTACAGCCTGATCTCATGGAGGGAAGACACTGGCTCTTAAAAAGAAGGTGGGGGAAATTGCCCCCCTGATATGCAAAGCCAATCTTGTTGGGTTTTCCTTTTTCACCCTCTTCTAGAATGCAAGCGCATTGAAGTTTTAGATGTCGTGTTTGTAATTGACAGCTCTGGCAGCATTGACCATGATGAGTATAATATCATGAAGGACTTTATGATTGGCTTGGTGAAAAAAGCTGATGTAGGCAAGAATCAGGTCCGGTTCGGGGCTCTGAAGTATGCCAAAAACCCGGAGGTTCTGTTTTATCTGGATAGACTTGGCACAAAATGGGAGGTGATCTCCGAGCTCCAGAACGACCAGCCCATTGGAGGCGACACTTACACTGCCAAGGCCCTGGGCTTCTCAGACCACATGTTCACCGAAGATAGGGGCAGCCGCCTGCACCAAGGGGTCCCCCAGGTCCTCATAGTGATCACTGATGGGAAATCCCATGATGCTGATGAGCTCAATGCCACTGCCAAGGCTTTGCGGGACAAGGGCATTCTCGTCTTGGCCGTGGGGATTGAAGGTGCCAATGTTGAGGAGCTGCTGGCCATGGCAGGATCCAGCGACAAGTACTTCTTTGTGGAAACCTTTGGAGGCCTGAAAGGGATATTTTCAGATGTGTCCACCAGTGTGTGTAACTCTTCCAAAGTAGGTAAGTCTCATCCATTAATTTTTTCTTATTTATCAGCAGAGAACCAAATATGGGAGAAACCAAAGCAGTAGCCCTCAGGAGCAAGTTCTCCAGAGAGGAGGAATTAATGGGTTGGTAGAACTTCTCACTTTGTAGAAACTCAGGTTGGAAAGACCTCAAGGACGTTTCATTCAGCCTCTACGACTTTCCTGCTCACTTCCATCTCAACTCTTCCAATGATGGGAAATTCACCATTTTTGAAAAGGCTTTTATTTATTGGAACACATATTTGTGTACATGCCACTTTCACCCACTGGTTCTCCCTCCTTCTCTTTACACAAGACATTAAATTCCTCTCTTCCTAAGAACCAGCAACCATTGCCTGAAGTCCTTTCTCCTGCAGTCTGGAAGTTTCCTATTCCTTCACCTGTCTCTGTTACAGCACAAACTCATTTAAAACATGATGCCCAATGTTCAACTCTTGATTTTCGCCTCAGATGTTTCCAAAGCAGAGTGCTAATGGGCCTTCTTTTGCCCTGGATGCTCTGTTTCTATTCTGGCAGCTGGAAATTATATTGCTGCTTCTATGTATATATGTATTCATTCATTCAGTGGCCATTTTATACTTTATATGTATGTATAATGGTTTTTATTTTTTCCATAATAGCTGATTTACAGTGTTCTGTCAATTTTCTACTGTATGGCATGGTGACCCGGTTACACATACATGTATACATTCTTTTTTCTCACATTATCATGCTCCATCTTAAGTGACTAGACATCATTCCCAGTACTACACAGCAGGATCTCATTGCTGTTCCATTCCAAGGGAGATTGTGGTCCATTAAAATTCCTTAGTAGTTGTATTAGGATGTGTTTTACTAAATATACTAAGTATTTTTAATAGATGAATTAAGGTTCATCCAGGATTCCAATATCTTGGTACAGTTCCTTCCTGTTTCTCATGTGCCTTGTTTCCTGAACATGCAGCTACTATCTTTTTCTTTCACAAAACTAACAAAATCCACCTGGATCTCACCAAAAACTAGGACGAATCTCTTACTTTTTGCTGGCCAATGCCTAAAAATCAATCTGCCTTTTTCCAGACCACTGTAGAAATTGAAATTGAATTTTTGTACTGAAAGTCCTCCCTTGGGCATAAAAAGGCTCTTTATTTCCTTTGTTTGAATCTGAAACAAAAGAATTTAATGAACTAACCAATTCCTAAATGCTCTATTGACGACATTTCTTATCTCTTCCTCGCTTCTCTCAGCTGAAGGAAACTCAGACATCTTTAATCTTTTCTGAGGCTAAAATGAGAACTAATAAAGTTAGGTCAGTGGTGAGCTCTCTGGGGAATTCAAGGAAATGATAATGCTTACCAGAAGGCAAAGGAACACACAGAAGCATGTGCCAAGCATAATTCATTCATTGGCCATGGTCTTTCACATTCTTTCTGTTTTGTATTTGCTGTGTTAAGACAAGGGAAGCCTCTCTAAACCCTACCACATTGTTCAAAAACATTTGTTCAAAAACTAAATCTGAGTTTTCATACCAAAATAGGGGAAACAATGTAGGTTCTGTCTTTCAAGGGTCCTACAGAGTAAATTTTAAACTACTGTCAAATGCAGATTGTATTACACTAGTTAGCTAAATAAATAAATAAAGATTTTATTTCCAAAAAAAAAAATTCTCAAGTAGATCTTTTTGCCTCTATATACCAGAAAGTGGGCTGATTAAGAGTCAAACAGACTATAATACAAGCTGGAAATCATGATTCTCAAACCTCAATTTGCCCTAATAAAAGAGGGTAACAAACTAGAAAAGCATTTATTGGCTCAACTGGCCAATGAGGCCAAGTCAGTAATATAGACCATCTGCCTCTTTCTTTGACTCCCTACGTGGATGTGTGTCATTTTTGTTTTTACTTGCTATGCTACTGCTGTCACTGGGATTTCTAAAAGAGTTAAGATAGGGAAGAACAAGTTTTCTGTCACACCACCCCCAGTTCTCCAGCATCTGGAAATAGAAAATGGTGTGAGACCAGAAGGAAAAGCCAAGAGAAGCCTAAAAAGATGTAGAAATTGTTCATGCCTCATGCCACCTTTAGGAACCAAAGATTTTTGTTTTCTCTTCAGTGAATGAGCCCACAAGATGGTGGGACCTTATGTCAACTTTCAGAAATATCGTTTCTGGAGTTCCCATCCTGGCACGGCAGAAACGAATCCAACTAGGAACCATGAGGTTTCAGATTTGATCTCTGGCCTCGCTCAGTGGGCTAAGGATCCAGTGTTGCTGTGAACTGTGGTGTAGGTCGCAGATGCGGCTTGGATCCCACATTGTGGTTGCTGTGGTGTAGGCCAGCATCTGTAGCTCCAATAAGGCCCTTAGCCTGGGAATTTCCATATGCCACGAGTGCGGCCCTAAAAAGCAAAAAAAAAAAAAAAAAGAAAAGAAAAAAATATCATTTCTTTCTAGCTGCAAACATTTAACTTACTCCTGCTAGGTTGGAGAAACAGTAACAGTCCGATTTTGTTGTGGTGTTGTATTCTTTGTAGATTGTGAAATTGAAAAGGTCGATCTCGTGTTCCTCCTGGATGGTTCAAATAGCATCCATCCAGAAGACTTCAAGAAGATGAAGAATTTCTTGGCGTCTGTCGTTCAAGACTTTGATGTCAGTGTCAACAGAGTGCAGATAGGAGCTGCACAGTTCAGTCACACCTACCGGCCAGAGTTTCCCCTGGGAATGTTCACCGGCAAAAAGGAGATCTCATTTCAGATTGAGAACATCCAGCAAATCTTCGGATACACGCACATTGGTGAAGCGCTCCGGCAGGTGGGGCACTACTTCCGGCCAGACACGGGCAGCAGGATCAATGCAGGGACCCCACAGGTGCTGCTGGTCCTCACGGACGGCAAGTCCCAAGATGAGGTGGCTCAGGCCGCCGAAGAGCTGAGACACAAAGGTATCGATATTTACTCCGTGGGCATTGGAGATGTGGATGACCAACAGCTCGTTCAGATCACCGGCACCGCAGATAAAAAACTGACAGTGCACAGCTTTGACGAACTGAGGAAGGTCAAGAAGAGGATCGTTCGCAACATTTGTACCTCAGGGGGCGACAGCAGTGAGTATTCCAGTGTCCTTCACGTTTGTTCCTCCCCTGGGGCCATTGGGAGAGTGTGTCTCTGGTTTTCAAAATGAGCTTTTCACAGTTTTCAAGGTTTTTTTTTTGTGTGTGTGTGGCTTGCATATTGAGAAACAGGATGTTGGAGAGACTGTGTCCTTTTTTCTCCCCATCTCCTGGGAGCACATGCCCCCTCTGAAAATGGAAATGTCCTTGCTTCTAAAGGTGTGAGGAAAGGGCTGTCGTTTACGTGCTGGATGGGTCTCAAAGAAATAAACTATTTGACACATTTGGGTTGCCTGGCAACGAGGCTGCCAAGCACTGTGTTGAGGGAGCATCTTTAGAAATTTAGAGCTTTGTTATGAAACTTCTCTGAAGAAGTTGGTAAATGTCTTCTGAAGAAAATTAGCACATTTTGTTATTTTTCCGCTGGATAGAAGGCAGGATCTTAAATGAGAGAGAACTTTTTCTATTTTTATAAAAATCCCCACTAGGTTGGCTGTGATTCTGTATAACTACCTAATGGTAAATAGTAACCCTGGATTTCCATGAGGAAGACAACCTAATAGGCAGCTTCGGAGATGGACAACTAGGCTACAAATCCCTACTTGATGACCATTTTTTCTTGGACAAGTGGCTTAACATTTCTCAGTTTAATTTTCTCATTTGTAAAATGTGAGCGACACCTACTTCAGAAGCTCATTGTGAAGATGAAATACAGAAGCACATATTTAACATTACTTTGAATAAGCATGACACTTGGGATGTCATTCATTATAAAGCCACTTCATTTCTGTCTGCCATTGACCCATTAAATTTATTCATGGGGTCAACTCTTCCCTCGCCCCCACATACTTTCAGGAAAGAAGTTAACCTCTTCTTGGTGATGAATATGTCCATCCCAGTGTAACCATTCAAACTTCATACTCAATCAAAGTTACAAGGTTTCCTGGCCACCAGGACATGAGAGGCCACAGGTGGTTAGCATTTTACCCATTGTTCCTCGTCCCTCTCCTGCCCCTTCCCCCAGGCCCTGCCCTCTTCTTACTGACTATAGTTTCTGGCCTCTCTACAATGGGCTGGGGAAGGGGACAGATGCAAGTGGTACAGGAAAATTCCTACTTGATGGTGCATTTCAGGAACTTCTCTCCATAGCCCATGCCTATTGCTGGGCCCGTTCATAAATTGTTCAAAGACTTCCTCTCCTGCCCCTCTCCCTCTTCATCCCCATCAAACCACATTTGTCAGGGCATCTCTCCACCACAGTTACTTTGAGGAACATAAGTAAATCTCAATTCCAGATGTTCTTATGCCTTCCTCAGTCTCTGGGGGTCTGATGATGCCTCCAGCTTTATCTGCTGCCACCTTTTCACCCCACCAGGCAGGCTTCTAGGACAGGAGATCAGAGGAGCCCACCACAGTTCTTTCTTATGTGTGGCCATATCAGCTCCATGGGTGACAATGACATTTCAGTTGTCCCAATGGACACTGGAAGTTCTAGCCCCACAAGGTGGTTACCTCTCCTTTGCAGAGAAAGCAGAGTGCCTTCGTGTCTCATTTCTAGGCTGCGTCATCTCCAAATTAGAGAGAGAAGTTCCCAAATCTGTCCTCTTTTGATTGAAAGAGAATGCTACCTTTTATCCGTATGCACACACACATGCTTATAGGGAGAGACCTCACACCAATAGCTCTGTCCAAAAATGCTCGTCTAAATTCAAAGCCTAAACCTTTTATAAGACCCAGTGTATGAACTAAAGGTTCAGAGTCCTGTCATTGATTGGGAACTGTTGTTTTTGTAAATCTTGTTCAATGTCCTGCCCCCCACCCCCAGATTTAGAAATGTGTCTGGTGACCTCAGCCAAACGTTCCACATGATTTTCCTATTTCACATGAAATACCCATTTCCAATTACTGGACAGAAAATTTTCTCAGAACCATCTAGTCTGTCCTTGAGAGAATGAAAGAAAACCATGTGGTAAGTCAAAACCCTCCAAATAATGTGCCCTCCATGTGGTAAGTCAAAACCCTCCAAATAATGTGTCAGGGAGTTATCTCTATGGAGAGCAATCATGAACATATAATTAATGAATAAATAAACAAGGAAAGTACACTATTAAAATAAACTTCAAGTGATTACTGTAGCAGAAAAGAATGTGTGAGACCTTCATAGCCAAGCTGTGGGCTGAGGACTCATGAAGCTGGAATGAAAGCTGATAAAGCTTCAAAAGCCTGTGCAAATACATCAGAGGATACCATCCCTTCTTAAATGACACGTCCTTGAGTCAAAGAAATCAGACAGTAGCTTGGTGTGTCTCAAAGCAAACCAGGTTTAGAGCCTGATCATGTAGCTTTGCTTCTTATTAAAAACATGCACAACTTTGGAGAAGTTGCTGTCCTTTCTTAGTTTCCTCATATGCACAGTTAAATCGTCTCTGTTTCACTGATTGTATATAGGATTCAATTTATGGGAAAGAATATCAGCTGCATTGAGTTAAGAGGTAAGCCACTCAGAATCCATATTTCTTGAGAATCTATGGAGGGTCAAGCATAGACTATTTTTTAATTTTTTTAATTTTTATTTTATTGAAGTTATAGTTCTTCTACAATGTTGTATTAGTTTCAGATGTATGGCTAAGTGATTCAGTTATACATATGCATATTTCCCTTCTTTTTCAGATTCCTTTCCCACATATATGTATATATGTTATTATACATATAGGTTATTTTATACACACACACATATATATAGGTTATTATAGAATATTGAGTTCACTGTGCTGTACAATAGGTCCTTGTTGGTTATCTTTTTTAAAATAAATTTTTATTGGAGTATAGTTGACTTACAATGTTGTGTTAGTTTCAGGTGTACAGCAAAGTGACTCAGTTACACATATATACATATATATCCACACTTTTTCAGATTCTTTCCCCATATAGGCCATCACAGAGTATTGAGTAGATTTCCCTGTACTATACAGTAGGTCTTGTTACTTATTAATTTTGTATACAATAGTGTGAATATGTTAATCCCAAACTCCTAATTTATTCCTCCCTTCCTCTGACCTTCCCCCTTTGATAACAGTAAGTTTGTATTTGAAGTCTAAATACATTATCTCTTTGAATTCCCAAACCCTCTATGGTTGGCATTTTCATTCCCATTTATAAAGGAGAAAACCGGGGCTCTAAGGAATATTGGTAACCTGGCCCAGATCGTACAGGAACAAAAAACCTAAGTAAATTTTAAAACTTAGGTCTGTTTGATTCCAACCCATTTGTGGTTGTTTGATAAGCCATTAGTTTTCTTGATATAGATGTTGTATAGGTTATCTGATGCTAATAGCTTATTGAGACATCATGGGTTTATATCTTAAAAGTTGCTGTTCCCTGAAGAAACCACTGACTTCTCAGCCATCCTTTGTGGCATCACAGTCTAACCACAGAGCTTATAATCTTCATGGCCTAGCACCACTAGTCACCCAGGGAGTGGCGAAATAAGGTCACATCCAGCTTAGGGACTCCAGACAGGCATGGATCTAATTCCCACATGTGAGATCCACCGTAATGACTGTGAAACCTGGGGCAACCTTCTCTAAGTCACAGCTTCCCCTTCTGCAAAAATGTGGATTATAAGAGTTTCTACTTATTTTCTGTTTCATAAGGACTCATGAGCAGCACATGTGAAGTGTGTGTAAATGTTCAGTGAGCCTTAATAACTATTACAAAGTATTGCAGAGGGTATTTTTGCGTGACCTTATAAATACAGATATATGGAGTGATGGGGTACTTTAGTTCAGAGAAGAACAATTTACCAAGTGTTTCTTGGTTGAGAAACTTTAATGGTTTAGCAACATTTCAGAGCCATAGTCCAATTTAATACCTCAACATCCACCAAATTCCCCCAAGAAACTAAACTCTAAAATCTGTTTTCTTATTTTCATTCATGTTTATTCTCCTGTTTTTTCCTTGGAGTGTGCCTAGTCTGACCACCTAGAGAAAACTTTAGGCAGTTTTCAGGGTATGGATATACTACCTTTTTTGGCCTTGAGCTATGACTAGATAGCAAAGGAACCATCTTTTGCATCATCCTGGTAGATGAATCCAAAAGGGGATTCAGCAAAAGGCCAGTCTGATTGGATGAAGTAGAAACAACCTCCGGATTTGATCTAAGTAGACATACCCTCAGGATGAAGTAGACACACCCTTAGGTAGGAAATGAAAGGGAAAAAATATATGGTCATTTCCAAGTTTTCTTGACAAGGATCTCTTTCTGCTCCCATCTTACTGGGTTCTCTGGAAAACAGAGCTCAGGGCACAGTTGATGTGCTAACACTCCAGAGGGGATACAGTCCCAGGGAAGCAAGAGTGAGTGGTGGGTAGTGATAAGGGAAAGAGGAAGATAAATACAAGATGGTGTATTACCAAGTTAGCTACAGATTTTGAGAAACTATCACCATATGTTGATCCTGCAGAATATCACCCTGGACACCACATATAAACACTGCACAGACCAGCCTATCATGGGGAATAAAAGGGAGAGTTTACCTGCTGGTTCCTTCCCACCTACTGCTTCTCACTGGTCCAAGTTCGCCCCATGGAGTTACTCCCCAGCCCTGCCATATGATGCTATCCAGCTCTTTGGGAGACCAGATACAGGACCCACAGTGCTGGGTTGAAGTGGTGAAAGGGGCCAGAGTTCCTGTGAGTTCAGTTGGGTTGGATGTAGGCACCAGAGTTGTTGAGGATCTAATACAGTGACAATGATGGAGGCCATGTCCAAGTCTGGCCCTTCCCCCAACAGTGTGGGAGACCTAGCCATGGTAGCCACAGAAGCTCTCCGCAGGGGGGCTGAGGGTTGCACACAAGCAAGTCTGGGAGGTATACAAGCTAGGTCTTTATCTAACTATATTTTCTAGATCATTCTTTCTTTTTTTCCATCTAAGATACACCCTTCTTTCAAAATTCTAGATAATTTTTTCTCTTATCCAAGCTAATAATTTCCAACAGCCCAACTTTCCCCTTCAAATAAATGTTTTCTCAAGAATCCATCTTCTACTCTCATTAATATACCCTACCATCTTGAAGTATTTCTTTCTTTTTAAAATTTTATTGAAGTTTAGTTGATTTACAATGTTGTATTCATTTCTGATGTACAGCAAAATTATTCAGTTATGCACGCAAACACACACATTCTTTTTCATATTCTTTTTCATTATGATTTATTACAGGATACTGAATATAGTTCCCTGTGCTATGCTATATAGTAGGATCTTGTTTTTTATCTATTGATATATAGTAGTTTATATCTGCTAATCCAATTTATCCCTTCCCCACCCCGCTTTCCCCTTTGGTAACCATAAGTTTGTTTTCTATGTCTGTGAGTCTGTTTCTGATTCATAAATAAATTCATTTGTTTGATAGCATTTCTTAATATTAAGAAATCTGCCATCAACTCCAATTTTGACTTTCTTTATAACTCAGATAATTAAAATTAGCTTTGGGGTTTGGCAGGGACCTAGAAGACTGCAACTGTCTAGCCCAATCCATTCTTTTCTGTTCTTTTGTATTTTTTTTAAATACGTGCTCTCTTTATTTTTATAAACAAGAAAATGAATGTCCAGGCAGATTAGGAGATGTGGTTATTTACACATTTAGCAGTAAAACAGCAGTGACCTGTACATGATTAAAATGTAACATCATGCTTTCCCACTCAAAGACCCCCCCCCAAGTCCAGGTTTCCACACTGTTGACTGTGAGAATTAGTCACATTCTCAGAGCACTAGTTTACTTCTTTTCATCACTCTCTGTAGCCAATCCAGTAGGTCACCCTCTTAATTTCCCTGGTATTCAGTGCCCCTTTTTGATCCCCACTCCTGCTACCCAGCTACAATCCTTCATTATTCCTCTTTGGAAATCCAATTTTAGCCAACTCTTTTCTCATTAGAAATGAATCAAGTTCTTGACCCTTGTTTTAAGAATTGAAACTGACATTTTGGTTTCAAAGTCTTGGCAAATGTCCAACTGACCAGTGTGTCTGGAAAGCAAGCATTTATCCATACCACAAAACCTGAAAACCTGCTTATCTAAACAACACAAATAAACCCTCTTGTTAACTTTGAAGGACTCTTGATGTGAGGGGAGATGTCTTGGTAGATTCTGCAAGGTCATTCCATGAGCACCCACTTGATTGGTCCAGCTCACTCTCTCTCACTGTATTTAGACATATGGCTGCACCCTGGACTTCTTCCCGCAATTCCATTCCTTTGATCACATTGTCATGAACTCATTTGTCAATCTGAACCAGGAACTCATTCCTAGAGTTTGTAATTTCAGTCATCTAGATAGTGAAACGACTCCATTTTTAAAGAGTATAATTCCAGAGCCTTCAATGACATCTTGGCATTTTTTCCAATATTTGTTTTCTCACAAGAGACTGTTTTCCTTGAAGGAAGTAACATGGTTACTGAAGAATTTTCAGAGATTAAAACAGTGTTCTTCTAAGAGTGAAACTTTCAGTCTCAAAATAGAAAGCAAAGGATACATATTTAAAAGGAAGTTTGGAAACAACATATTCTGAGTCTTCCTTCTGAGTAGTTTCTTTCTCTTTATCTCACTTTCTGAATATTGAAAAAGATATTTTCCAATAAATTAAGGACAGTAAAATAAGGAAACTCACCTTTCAGACTTTTTGATAACATGTTGATTTACTTCGAATGTCATGGTGAAAATTGATTATCAAATAAGGTTTCTTTTCCCTCAGCTAACTCTGTTCTCATTAGAAATGATTCATGCCCCTGGCCCTTGTTTTAAGAACTGAAACTGACATTTTGGTTTCAAAGTCTTGTGAATGTCCAACTGACCAGTGTGTCTGGAAGGCAGGCATTTGTCCATACAACAAAACCTGAAAAACCACTTATCTAAACAACACAAATTAAAAATAAACCCTTCCTTCACCATATTTTACCAAGCAAGGTGTGTGTGTGTGGGGGGGGGGTGAATATTCTGGAAAAGATTGACTTTTTCTAGTCAACCTGAAAGTTCTTGAAAGAAGAGTGTATATAGGTCATAGAGCTCTATCCTTCTCATTATCTTCCTGTTAGGAGGCTCAGCTTAAAATATCAAGCCCTTCTAAGTTTCTCCAGTGGTTAAATGTCCCTAGAGTTAATAAGGATTAGAGCAAAGCACTACAAATGCAATGTCTCTGTAAGTATTTCTTGAAATCCAGAATGGCACTGGCTTTGGCTTCCTGAGTCGCTGAGCTTGAAGGCATCTCCATCTTGGACAAGGTTAAATGTGGGTCAGCTGGTGCCCAGTTTCTTCACTTGTACGACTCACCCCTAATCAAGCAAGGTCTTAGAGGACCCCGTTTTTCATTTTTTAAGAAATAAAAATATTTTAATAATTAAGCAAGAATATAATAAAATCGATTAAAGGAGCATTTACTGAAAAAAATCCATTACAATTTTATATTCAGTTTTCTTAACTCAAGAGCTAAAACTCATACCTCCACACAATTTACTTCTGTTAGATGAGAATTAAATGATTTACAAGTTTGTTTTGAATAAAGAGCAGAATGAAAGATCACATATGAGAGGTAAGGTCTACAGAAAACTGAGAAAAGCCTAAAATGAACCTCAGGTAGTAGAAAGTAGGGTAGGATACAACAAAGAAGATACTTACAGGAGTTCCTGTCATGGCTCAGTGGTTAACGAATCCGACTAGGAACCGTGAGGTTGCGGGTTCGATCCCTGGCCTTGCTCAGTGGGTTAAGGATCCGGCATTGCCGTGGGATGTGGTGTAGGTCGCAGACGTGGTTCGGATCCTGCGTTGCTGTGGCTCTGGCATAGGCTGGTGGCTATAGCTCCAATTAGACCCCTAGCCTGGGAATCTCCATGTGCCGCAGGTGCGGCCCTAGAAAAGACAAAAAAAAAAAAAGAAGAAGAAGAAGAAGAAAAAGATACCTACAAAGAGAATGGTAACACTTCAAGCTTACTTGCCTAAAAAACAACTTGTGGAAATATGGAGGGGGAAAGGAGTGGACATGTGCTTTGAAGAGAGGTAGAGCTGGGTTCAAGCTCTGATTCTGCTTCCTATTAATTATTAGTCCTTGTGCTAAGGTACTTGACCTGCCTAACCCTCATTTTCCTCCTCTGTAAAATGGGTATAACTTTTTATCCTTTTTTTTTTTTAATGACTGGATGAGGGAAGACAATAAGAGGAATCAGATTCTTTTAGAAAGGTAAATCATCAGAATCATTCCTTCAGGAGTTTTTGTGGTTTGTACTAAATTTGGCTATTCAAATGTTTTTGTATTTCCCTTATAATTTTGATTTAGTATTTGTTAAGTGACCTCAATAAGTAGCATGTATGAATTTCCTGATTTAGACTATTAACTTTTCCACAACATACTTCAGCTATTTAAATGACTCCACAAGTGACTTTCATGGACACAATGAAATCTTTCAAAACTGTGTTATAGAATCATCTAGTTTTTATAGAAGCTTAAAAAATAACACTTTATACTTTAATAGATTATGAACAAGTCATTCTGAACCTCTTCCTTTATTCACTCACACTCCTTGTTTTCCAACTTTGTAACTGGGATGTAAATAAGAATTCCAAGTACCTTGATTCAGATATGACATCCAAGTCAAATAAAATCTTTGTTAGTATAATAAGATATCGTTTTTCCTCGAACCCTAGATTGCTTTGTGGACATTGTGGTGGGATTTGACATCTCAACTCAGCAAAATGGACAGACTTTGCTCGATGGTCAGTCTTGGATGGAAACTTATCTTCAAGACATCTTACGTGCCATTAGCTCCCTCAGTGGGGTAAGCTGTGAGGTGGGCACGGAGACTCAGGTTAGTGTGGCTTTTCAAGTGACCAATGCCATAGAAAAATATTCCCCAAAGTTTGAGATCTACAGTGAAAACATACTGAACAGCTTGAAGGATATAACAGTTAAAGGACCATCTCTTCTCAACGCAAATCTCTTGAGTTCTCTATGGGATGCATTTCAGAATAAATCTGCTGCTCGAGGAAAGGTAGCTTGGTTTTATTTTATTTATTGATCTTTGGTTGCAATGAACTCCTTTTAACTCATTTTTCTTTTTTGAATACTTTTGTAGGTGGCTCTCTTATTTTCAGATGGATTGGATGATGATGTTGAAAAACTTGAACAAAAATCTGAAGAACTTAGAAAAGAAGGTATGAAGCCAGGTGGAGGGTGCTGGGAAAGGAGTGTTTATGAACTTTATAATCCCAAAACTCTTTTCTGGCTCTTACATTTCCAGACACTCAAATACCACTGAATTTGCCAGCCTTTCCACTCTGTATGCACTTGGCAGAGCAAATGAGCTCTCAGAACATTTTGGCATCTACTTTTTCCTTCCTGCCCATATAAAATAGCTCTGAACAAAGTCCTGTCCTTTCTCTCAGATCACTTTATTTCTTCTTTCACAGATTTCCTGGAGGAAGTTCCTATCTTCCTTGCCCCGTGTATCTAATAATGCTACATATTTAGTGTCAGCAGAAGTGAACCATGTATGCTTCTGCTTCTTTTTTTTTTTTTTTTTAATGTTTTAGCAGCTTTACTTGACTAAAGAATGGGAGAGTTGAATTATTTTCTTCTAACACTCTGAAAGTTTCCAGAGCTACAAGCATTGTTGGACAAGTTTACTCATGTTTTGGGACTTTTTAATCAGTTCCTTCCTTCATACCTCAGATGGACCAACTATGGTGTTTATGGGTTTTTTAAGCTCTGGCACCAGGATTTCGGCTTTAGGAACCAGTGCCCAGTCTGACTAATCATCAGTTCCTACTAAAATATGGATCAGTGGAAGAAAATGCATTCATATGTTCTGGTTTGACTAAGAATAGAAATACTTTCCTGTAAGTGGATGCTGTTGGTGTCCCACCCAGACTCCCTTTTCAGGAGGGTTCCCCATCCTCCAGCTGCTGTGGGTGTTGGCTGCTGACATGTCACTCACAAATTCCCTTTTTCTGAGGAACTTTCCTTTGCCAGTGAGAGCCACCTTGCCTGGAAAGTTACCCCCATCCCACACTCCTGGGCAGCAGGTACAGTACAAAGAGTTGGACCCTTGCCTCAAAGTTTTCTCATGCTCCAGAGTTCCTCACAAGATCAGGTTAATTTTTTGTTTGTTTTTTTGTTTTTTAGGGCTGCATGCATAGCATATGGAGGGTCCCAGGTTGGGGACTAATCGGAGCTACAGCTGCTGGCCTACACCACAGCCACAGCAACGCAGGATCCAAGCCGAATCTTTGACCTTTACCACAGCTTTTGGTAACACTGGATCCTCAACCCACTGAGTGATGCGAGGGATCAAACCCGCAACCTCATGGATACTAGTCAGATTCATTTCTACTGTGCCACAGTGGGAACTTCCAGGATAAGATTTAAACACCATATTGACTAGACTTTCCCTTAAACACCATCTTGCTCAGCTCCTTCCCCAGCCCTACCCTGCTTATCTTAGTCCCTTTCCTTAGAGTGCCCTTCCTCAGTAAATTGTCTGCATCCAAATCCCTAGCTCAAGCTCTGCTTTTAGGGATTCTGACCTAAGACACCTGCCTCCCAGATTAGCTATTACAGGATGACTAGATTTTATTTCCATCTGGTTCTCCATCTTTTTTTATGACTCCATTTATTTTATTTTTTTAATAAATTTCATTGGAGTGTAAATACACTTACACTCCAATACAAAGTTGTGTTAGTTTCAGGTCTACAGCGAAGTAAATCAATCATACATATATCCATTCTTTTTCAGATTCTTTTCCATATAGATTATTATGAGGTATTGAATAGTTCGCCCTGTGCTGTACAACAGGTCCTTGTTACCCATCTATTTTATATATAGTAGTGTTCACATGTCATTCACTGAATTCATAGCTGGAGAGAGGATTTTTTAAAGTTTATTTTATTAAACTATACTTGATTTACAATGTTGTATTAATTTCTGCTGTATATAGCAAACTGATTCTGTTATACATATATATACATACTTTTTCATGTTCTTTTCTGTTCAGTATCACAGGATATTGACTATAGTTTCCTATGCTATACAATAGGACCTTGTTTTTTATCCATTATATACATAATAGTTTGCAACTGCTAACACCAAACTCCAATCCTTCCTTCCTCCACTCCCCCTTCCCCTTGGCAACCCCAATTCCGTTCTCTTTGTCTGTGAGTCTACTCAGTGATTGTTTAATCTCCCAATTTTTGAAATCTTTTTTTCCCTTAATACATTTTTTAGGAATTGAAGAGACTGTGTTAAGATCATATGTCTCATTTACTGGATGAGTATGAAAAAAAAATCAGGATTGGAGTCCTCCATCCTGAGAAAAGCACTTAAAAATGATAGTTGTATGCATTCCTACAAATCAACATCTCATGGTTCTCATAACTCTTAAACTTTTACATTTCCTGGAACTTACAAGGAAAATCAGATGTGAGATCTTTTTCCCTTATATGTGGACCCACTTGCATGCCTTCTTTTGATCATTAAACGCTAGTTGATGAACTCAGCATTCCTCATTGCCTCTCCAAGCCCCCAGCTTTCTTCTCCTCATCACTCTCATTCTTGGAAGAGTAACCGACTGTCCTTGTTTGCTTAAGACAATCCAGAGACTATCAGCACTGAAACCAGGAAAGTTCCTGGCAAACCAGGATACCCTATTCTTTGGTTATCTTCTTTTGTTCCACTTCAGCTAACCACACTATTTTCCTGTTCTAGAACTTGTGCCTCCCCACTACACCCCTGAAACTGTATTCTCCTCATTCTCCTCTTCCTCTTATTTAAAGCCACATATAAAATTATATAAGAAGGCATTCTTAATTTTACCAAGTCTTTGAACACTCTTTTTTCTGGCTTATTGGTTTCTAAATCCCATTCAAAGATCTTCACCTATCCATAACAAAATGAGAAAAGTTTCAAAAAACTAAATTTATTCAACTTTAGGAATACTCTTTACACTATGATTATGTCCTTGGTACAGTTTTGTTGTTAAAATGTCCTTTGAGATTAGCATATACACACTACTTCATGTAAAATAAAAAGCTAACAAGGACCTATTGTATAGCACAGGGCCTATTGTATATACACTCAATGTTTTATAATAAGCCTATAAGGAAAAAGAATCTTTCCTTGTATAATTGAATGACTTTGCTGTACACCTGAAATCAAAACAACATTATAAATCAATAAATCATTATGTTTCGAAGAATAAATAAATTTTTTAAAACACTAGGGTTGTTGACTTTAATTAATTAAAATAAAATGTCCTTTGAGCATAGACTTTAGAATCAAGCTGTCTGGGTGCAAACCTTTGCTCATCTATAAAATAAAGCTGTACTTATATTTACCTAAGCAGTTGGATTTGTATCTTACAAATAAGATAATGCATGTACAGCATTTAGACAACTTCCGGGCACATAGTAGTTACCAATAAATCAGAGAAGTTGTTGCCATGGTTACCTCTATCCTAATGACTGCCAGGATTATTACTATCACCATTTAATTTCCTTACTTTGCGAAATAAGTCAACCTTTTGTTAGTCCCAAAATGTCTTCTTTGAAATATTCTGGTCTATAAACTTCCAGAGCCTATGAGCCACAGCTCTGGGTGGTTATATGTCATTAGTTTTCAATTGCCTGACGAGAGGTTTTTACTGCTCTTGTATCTATAATTTCAACTGGATAGTCAATTCATTATGAGGTCATTTAGAGCTCTGTTTGTCAAACTTTAATGTCCATATAAATCACCCAGAGATTTTGTTAAAATACAGATTCTGATTCTGTGTGTCTGGGCTGGAGCCTGAGAGTCTGTGTTTCTGATAAGGTTCCTGATGATGGCAGCTCTGCTGCTACAAGTGGCAAAAATTAAGAACCTTTTTTTGGGGGGTGGGGGTGGCGCACGTGCTGCATATGGAAGTTCCCAGGCTAGGGGTTGAATGTGGCTATGCTACAGCCACAGCAATGCCAGATCCTTAACCACTGAGCAGAGCCAGGGATCAAACCTGAATCCTCACAGATGCTAGTCAGGTTCATTTTCCGCTGAGCCACAGCAGGAACTCCAGAACACCATCTTTCTTGACATATGAATTCCTCTGTGCTTTAGCACGCTCTATGGACTTTTTATTATTATTATTGAAGTATAGTTGATTTACAGTATTATGTTAGCTTCTGGTGTAGAGCAAAGTAATCCTGATATATATAGATATATAGTCTTTTTCAGATTCTTTTCCATTATGGTTTATTATAGGATATTGAATATAGTTCCCTGTTCTATACAGTAGGACCTTGTTTATTGATAGCAGTTGTTTTCATATGCTAATCCTAAACTAATTTATCCCTCTCCCCCTGCCTTTCCCATTTGGTAACCATAAGTTTGTTCTCTATGTCTGTGAGCTGTTTCAGTTTCATAGATAAGTTCATTTGTGTCATCTTTTTGATTTCACACATAAGTGATATCACATGGCATTTTGTCTTTCTCTGACTGACTCACTTCTTTCACTATGATAATCTCTAGGTCCATCCATATTGCTGCAAGTGGCATTATTTCATTCTTTTTATGGCTGAGTAATATTCCATTGCAGATATATACCACATCTTCTTAATCTATTCATCTGTTAATGGACATTTAGGTTGTTTCCATGTCTTGGCTATTGTAAATAGTACTGCAATGAACATTCGGGTGCATGTATATTTTCAAATTAGAGTTTTATCCAGATATATGCCCAGAAGTGGGATTGCAGGATTATATGGCAGCTTTAGTTTTAGTTTTGAGGAAGCTCCATACTGTTTTCCATAGTGGCTGCACCAATTTACATTCCCAACAGCAAAGTACAAGGGTTCCTTTTTCTCTGTTGATTCATTTAAACTCACTTTAGATCATCAGAGAATTAAAAATTCTGTTATGATTTAATATGCAAAGTATTATCCAATTGAATTTGTTTTGAAAAATGGAATTCCTTTTGTTCCCTGATAGGATTGTTACTGGTTAGTTTTGCATTTTGCAGTTGGGAGAAATGGGAAATAAAATAACTGTTCTTCTTGCAATTGGTTTCCTGGAATAGCAATTCAAATACATATGCAAAACATTTAAAGTAATCAAACTCTCCTTACCTGGAGAATTATCAACTGTGTTGGATAGGTTTGAATGCCCTCATCACTGTTGCTCTGGATGGAGCCACTGATTCCAGTGACCTGGCTGATCTTCTCTACATTGAATTTGGGAAAGGATTTGAGTATAGGACCCAGTTCACTCTTGGAATGAGGGACCTAGGCAGCCGACTGTCAAGGCAGCTGGTGAGTTATTCAGAAAAGGCTGGTGAGTTTAAAACTTCTATTTGTTTTGTATATGGGTTTAATATTTCAGCTTATGGATTTGTACTAATTTTGTTCATTTGGGAGTGAAAGCTTTTCTGATTTAGGAAAGCAGTAAGGCTTTCCTGATTTAGTGAACAGCCCAAATAAGAGGGTACTGTAAAAGAAATGTAGTATTATTATGGTTTAACACATTTCAGGTAGAGAGATGTCAAAGCTCTTATTTTTTTTAATTTTATTTTTATTATTTTATTGCTTTTATTTATTTTTATTGAAATATAGTTGATTTACAATATGCTATTGGTTTCAGGTGTATAGCACAGTGATTAGATAGATGGTAGATGGATAGATAGATAGATAGATAGATAGATAGATAGATAGATAGATAGACAGACAAACAGGTAGATAGATTCTTTTCTGATTCTTTTCCCTTATAGGTTATTACAAGATATTGAGTAGAGTTCCCTGTGCTTTACAGTAGGTCTTTGTTGAGGAGCAGTGCCACCAAATATCATGCATTTCCTATCCTCCCCAAGGTCAATGTTGCAGAAAGGACATGCTGCTGTTTATTCTGCAAGTGCATTGGAGAAGATGGCACAATGGGAGAACCTGGACCAGCAGGGAAAAAGGTGATTTTAGTTATGATCATGGTCACTTTATTTGAATGTATTATGTCTTTCAGACGTGTGTTTAGATAGAAATCAAGGGTGTTTTTGAATTCTAGATAGAGCCTCTAAAGTGACCATCTATCAGACTCCTGTTCCTATATGTCAGATTAGCTAGTCATGACTTTTCCTTGGTGTTCTGAATTGAAGTCTTAAAAAAAAAAAAAAAAAACCTTTTTTTACAAGTGTGAGGAGAAAAACTGCCAAGATCATTGATTATACAGTGTTGTGTCAGTGATGACAACGATGTGGAAAAACCAGCTGTGATCTCTTATTCTGAATAATGAAAACCTCCTTAATACTAACAAGTTATTTCAATTTCTTTTTTTGTTTTTTGTTTTTCTTTTTTGGCTGCCCTGCAGCATATGGAGTTCCAGGCCAGGGATCAGATTCTGAGCTGCACTTGCAACCTATGCAACATCGTGGCAACACTGGATCCTTAACCCACTGTTCTTGGCTGGGAATCAAACCTGCATCCCAGTACACCAGAGACACTCCCTATCCTGTTGTGCCACAGCAGGAGCTCCTCAATTTTCATTTTTAATGGATGCAGAGTCATTCAAATCAAGTAGGGAAATAGGTTATACAGTCCGCTGAAAAGCGAGATCAGATCACTTTATCATACATAGCAAAAGATGCTAAAATGTTTGATTCAGCTCTAGCCAGACCAAAATGTTGCCACAGATATATTAGTAAAAACAGGCCAATTATAAAAACAGTAACTAACAACAGATTTGTGTATTTTCTAACCCAAAGAAGCTGGTGTAGCCTTATATAAAAATGTGATTTGGGGCTTGCAGAAGTGTTCAAGTGTGTATGAACATACTATGAGTGTGTTTAATAATTTCAATATATTTTTTTACATGTGTGTTTGATTTTTGAATAGTTTATAGATAGCACTATAACTTCCAAATTACCATGGCTGTTTCTTTGAAGAAAGTTTTGGGGCTAATTATTTCCAGAATGCTTGACTTCATATAAAGAGAATGGTAGAATTTTTTTAAAACAGGTCTCAGAAAAAAATACAGAAATATACGTGGTCTATTTTTCTTATGTGTAGCCTAAATCCTCAAAAAGAATTGTGTGATGAAAAAGGATAATTCTAGGCTGTCAGGGGTAAATATAGCTGTGAGCGTTTGAATGTCTGGGAAAAAAAAAAACTCTAGTTCTATATATAACTCGAGAAGGAATTATGGACAATATTATAATTTCCACATATACACATCCTTGAGTTAACTGGATACTTGTCTCAAAATTCCATTTATTTTTATTTGTAAAAATGCAGCCTAGACTGTAGAGGGAGTTTTTTTCCAAACTCATACTGTTCTACATAAAGTAAAACTGTAAAGCTGAAGAACTCTGCTTGATTACCTTGGTTTTGGTGTATGGAGTGCTAATGTTTTCTTCCTTTCTTTGTTCCCAGGGACTCCCGGGTTTTAAAGGCAGCGACGGCTACCTGGGAGAGGAGGGCATTGCTGTAAGTCACCGCTTTTTCCAGTTCCATTTATTCCTAAGAAGGTATTTACAAAATGAAATCATTTGTGTCAATTCAGAAGGAAGCAAGCCAAGTCAAGTTCTAAGGATTTGTATGCAAAATCTGAGGTCTGGAGTTCCCGTCGTGGCTCAGTGGTTAATGAATCTGACTAGGAACAATGAGGTTGCGGGTTTGATCCCTGGCCTTGCTTAGTGGGTTAAGGATCCGGCCGTTGCCATGAGTTGTGGTGTAGGTTGCAGACGCAGCTCGGATCCTGCGTTGCTGTGGCTCTGGCATAGGCTGGTGGCTACAGCTCCGATTGAACCCCTAGCCTGGGAACTTCCATATGCCGTGGGAGTGGCACTAGAAAAGGCAAAAAGACAAAAAAAAAATCTGAGGTCTTTCCTCATCTTCATTGGGCTTCTGGTGGTCAAGAGTTTTTAATTAACATATTGTCTTCTCTTTGGCTATCCACTAGCATTGTATAATGGATTCAATGCAAAAGTTCTTTTTCACCAGGGGAGTCAAATCATTGCCATTTTTCCCTTCCTGATCCATTTTGCACAGGTGAACAAATGTACCACCCTGTTTATCAAGGACCTTGCTCTTCTCATGACTCCATTCATCCATCTAAATATCCTTCTTTTCTTCCCTCCCTCTTTCCTTCCTTCCTTTCTCCCTCCCTCCCTGATCCATTTAACAAGTATACATTAAGCATCTTATCATTGACCACATTATTTATCAAAGACCTCACTCATAAATTCACTCATTATTCATTTAACAAATATATATTAAGGCATCTTACTATGTGCATAAGGCTAGGCCCTAGAAATAAAAATAAAGAAAATTTAAAAATAATGGCTCCTACCTCAGATAACTTCTGGACTAGTGGAAAGGCAAATGAGACAGTGGTAGTAGCAGTTGTTATACACAAGGGCTCTGCTAGGGGTAAAGTGAGGTTCAGTACAAAAGAGCGTGACCACGCAAATGCCTAATAATCCTCAGGTAGCAGCCTGGGTGGCAGTTGGGACTTGGGAGATGAAGACTGCAAACAGGGGTAAAACTTGGGCAGAATCTAAGGGGCAGATAGAACTTTCTCCAGGCAGAGTTTGTGTGGAAGAACACTCTGTTATGGAGAGAACAATGTGTTCAAGGACATGTAACTGAGTCAGAGAAGTGTGTGTTTGCAGAATGAGATGTCAACATGGCTAGAACCCAGGACACAATGAAAGGAGGTTAGATGGGAAGCAGACCCAGAGTTCTGTGAGTCTTGAATACCCTACAGAGAACTTGGATGGCATCTTCCAGTTCATGGGCAGTCATCGAACAGGAGTGAAAATGGTTAGGGTATGGATTTAGCTCAAGCAACATCATAGATGATGATAAGGCAGGAGTTAAGTTACAGGCAAAAGTCTTGCAGTGGTAGATGCAAGAAAAAAGGTCCAAATCTTAGTTTAGGGCAGTATGAACGGATGCTAAAGACCTTGGATGGATGTAACTTGGTGACCACTTGCGGAGGGAGAGGCTGAGAATGACATCTTTGTCTCCACCTCACAAGACTGCACAGACTTGTAGGGCTACTGAGACAAGGATTGCAGGGGCAGCTTTTAGTTTAAGAAGAAGAAAGAAAAGGGAGGTGGAATTTGGTCTAGAAATCTGCCTTTTGCTTAGATTATACCTAGGGCATCCTTCTCCAGTGTCTCACCAATTCTTTATTATCTGTCCCTGGAAGATCGCCTGAAATTTTAAGAATGCGTTTTAGCTGCCAATTGTTTGTATGTCTTTTATTTAGATACTGCCCCGTCCTGGGAAATATCCAGGTGGGATCCAATGCAAAGGACTGTCATCAGAGTAGATCTCATTTACTTCTCAGTTTTTATAGGCATGGATTCTGGATTGTAAACTATGAGCAGTCAAAGGTTTTTTTTTTTTTTTTTCCAACACAGAAGTTGTCAGATTTCCAAGACAGATTCCAGATAACAAGAGAAAAATCTTATCCGGGTATATGCTCTTTTTCAGGGGGAAAGAGGAGCCACTGGACCAATGGGAGAGCAAGGTACTAAGGGATGCTATGGCGCCAAAGGTCCTAAGGTAAGGGTCACATAAGGTACTGTGAAGTCTCCCGAGCATTAATTCCATTTTCCTGCACTAATCCTTATTGTCTTTTTTTATTTTCAGGGAAGCAGGGGACTGAATGGACAGGAGGTAATGATACCAAACATCATTTATCTGCCCATCTGTTATTTAGAAATATTTTTATTTTTGAGGCTATTGGCCAGGAAATTGCACAAACTAAGATTCTGTTGACCTTCCTTTTTATTGCTAACCATTTTATTTTTGTTTACTCCTGCCTTTTATTGCAAGCAATGTATATTATTTGTTGACTGTTTCTATGACTCAGTAATCTTTTATATGACCCAGGGCCTAGCAAAGAGGCTGTATATGGAACACAAAATTAGACTTCTTTGGTGTCTGGCTTCTTTCCATATAAATGAAATGCAATCTCTTCTGATCATATCTGTCTTTTCAGGGAGAAGTTGGGGAAGGCGGAATTGATGGGTTAAATGGAGAGCAGGTAGAGCCTCCTCTTTGTACCATGAAGATCACTCTGAGCTGTTTCTCATTAAGAAAATGGGGATTTGAGTTTATTCTTCTGTTTTTAGGGTGACGGTGGTTTTCCTGGGGTAAAAGGAGAAAAAGGCGATGAAGGAGCCCAGGTAGGGATTTAATAAAGGGACAACATGAAAACTGTCCTGGGAATTAAAGATGCGACTAACAGAGTAGACAGCTACCCCAAGTGTATCAGTCAGCTAGTGCCATGATATAGTGATAATTACAAGACTCAACTGCATGCAACAACAAACATTTTTTGTGTGTCTGAGAAGTTCAGTTGATGTGTGGATCACGTGTCTGTAGGCAGGCTGGGGGCTGTGTTTCACTCGCCTCCTATCCTCCTGGGACCAGACCCTTGGGGCTGGCAGCACTCTGGAGGCATCTGCCATCCGTTCCCATCTGGAATAAATCCCAGTCACAGCCATACTTGCATCATCCACTTTATCTGTCTGAGAGTGTGTACAGCTGAGTCAGGAAACCACTTTCTAGCTGATGCAACCCCTTTTGGGAAAATGGATAATCTAATTTCAGCTGTCTCATCAAAAAAATAACAAAAATAAACAATACATGGTTTGTAAAGTAGTTGTAAAACTAGACAAGTATGTCTAGAACAACCAATTCACCACTGTGAAAAATAATTGAGGTCACTTTTAAATTACTCATATGATGCCTGAAACTATCAGTTGTTCCTCTTTCCAGCTTTAAAATAATTAAATATTTAATATTTAATAATTCAAATCAGGAAGAACGTAAGCTGTTTGTTTTTATTAATGTTATTAAAAATTCTTATCTTGTCCTTCTTCTGATTTGTGTGAACTTTAGGGAATCCCGGGGAAAAGAGGGATTTCTGGTGACCATGGAGCAAAGGGCCTACGAGGAGACCCTGTAAGTGCTGGGACTGCGGGGCTGCAAACTAACATTAGGGCTCATTTCCCAACAACACTTCTGGCAAAAGAGGGAGAACCCTGCTTTAAGGTACTTTGGTAGCAATCCTGAGTTGAAATTATCATGGGCACAACTGTTCAGAATTTTAAAAGTAAGTCCCTTGTGACTGATCCTCTTCATATATGGGATGAGTATAGACAGTGAGGAGCCCTTGCACATCTTTTGTGCATGTATTTTTTTGAGAATACCTATTCAGAACTTTCCTTGTTCTTCACAGCTACAAAGGAATTCCACTCCATTCCATTATATTCTTCTGGGTTCCTCAAGATATGGACAGAAAGATGGAGTTCCCATTGTGGCTCAGTGGGTGAAGAACCCAATTGGGGGAGTTCCCATCGTGGGGCAGTGGTTAACGAATCTGACTAGGAACCATGAGGTTGCGGGTTCGGTCCCTGCCCTTGCTCAGTGGGTTAACTATCTGGTGTTGCCGTGAGCTGTGGTGTAGGCTGCAGATGCAGCTCAGATCCCACGTTGCTGTGGCTCTGGCGTAGGCCGGTGGCTACAGCTCCGATTAGACCCCTAGCCTGGGAACCTCCATATGCCATGGGAGTGGCCCAAGAAATAGCAAAAAGACAAAAAAAAAACAAACCCAATTGGTATCCATGAGGATGTGGGTTTGATCCCTGGCCTTGCTCAATGGGTTAAGGATTCGGCGTTGCCAAAAGCTGAGGTGTGGGTCACACATGTGGCTCAGATCCCACGCTGCTGAGTCTGTGGCATAGACTGGCCAGCTGCAGTTCCAGTCGACTCCTAGCCTGGGGACTTCTATATACCTCAGGTGTGGCCATTAAACCCCCCTCCCAAAAAAAAAGTGATATGGACAGAAAGAAAGAAAAAAAGCCATCTCTTTTTTCTATTTTTCCAGGGTCTTTCTCACTTAAGAACACTAGCTTCATTTCCTTGAGTGAAAGCCAGCTAAATGTATGGCCCAAAAGCGCCTGCTCTCACAGGAACACAACCCAGCTGAGTAGGCATGACCTGCACCACAAGAAGCATGACCCACACCAACCTGGGGGAAATGCCAAGTCTTGTGGGACACCAGTACTATAGGACTTTCATCACCATGCCATGTCAGTCTCCAAAACCTTAATGAATGAGGGGTTAAGTTTGCCTTTAAACATTTATTAAACTTTTGAAAATCGAGATATAATTGACATAGAACATTGTGTAAGTTTAAGGTGTTCAACTTGTTGGTTTTATACATTTATATGTTATAATAGGATTATACTGTTAGCTAACTCTTCTATCATGTCACGTAATTATTATTTCTTTTTGTGGTAAGAACATGTAAGATCTAGTCTCTTAGCAACTTTTAAGTATGTGATACAGTATTACTGTCTGTAGTTACCATGCTGTGCCTTAGATCTCAAAATTATGGTTAAACTCTAACATGCATTAGAAAAGTACACAAATTATAAATGCACAGCTTGATGAATATAAATACACCTGTGCACTCGCCACCCAGGTAAAGAAATAGGACATTATTTCTAGAAGAGCATCTCAGAAACACCCTCTTTCCACTCCAATCACAAGCAGCCCTCCCTAATCACTGTCCTGGAACTGTAAGTGAGTTTTGCCTATTAATGAAATTGTGAGTGGAATCATACAAGATACACTCTTCAATTTCTCGCTTTTTTGCTCAAATATGTACTCTTGAGATGAATCTGTGTTGTGGATAACAATAATTTATTCAATCACATTGCCGTATATGCTTCCATTGTGTGAGTACACAATAATTTATTTATCCCGTCTGCTGTTGATAGATATTTGGGTTGTTCCCAGATTTTGCCTCTATAAATAATGCTGCTATGACCAGGGTATTTCAGTTCACTTTTGTACATAATTCTATTGGGTCTGTATTTCAGAAGTAGGATGTCTAGATCATAACCTGTATGCCTATATTGAGCTTTAGTCTTTACAGCCAAACAGTTTTCCAGAAAGTTTGTACTAATTGACACTCCCACCAACAATGTAGTGTACCACAGAGCAGTGTACCACACCCATAAGAAAGCCTAAATTTTATAAAATTGACAGTAACAAGTGCTGACAAAGATGTAGGGCTACTAAAAGTGTCACAGGACTTTGTCTTTTTTTTTTAAACTTTCAGACAGGAGTTTATTTTTTATTATATTTGATTTACAGTATTATGTCTTTTTCTGCTGTATATGAAAGTGGCCCAGTTATATATATATTTATGTACACATTATTTTTCTCACATTATCCTCCACCATGTTCTATCACAAGTGATTAGATATGGTTCCCTGTGCTGTACAGCAGAATCTCATTGTTTATCTACTCCAAACCAATAGTTTGCATCTGCTAACCCCAAACACCCAGTCCATTCCACTCCCTCCCCCCTGACACCCACAAGTATGGTCTCCATGCCCATGAGTTTATTTATTTTCTGTAGATATGTTCATTTGTGCCATATGTTAGATTTCAGATATAAGCGATTTTTGTGTGGTATTTGTCTTTCTCTTTCCCACTTACTTCACTTAGTATTAGAGTCTCTTGTTCCATGCATGTTGCTGCAAATGACATTATTTTGTTCTCTTTTATGGCTGAGTAGTATTTCATTGTGTATATGTACCACATCTTCTTAATCCATTCATCAGCTGTTGGACATTTAGGTTGTTTCTATATCTTGGCTATTTTGAATAGTGCTGCAATGAACATAGGGGTGCATGTGTCTATTTCGGTGAAAGTTTTGTCCAGATATATGCCCAGGAGTGGGATTGCTGGATCATATGGTAGTTCTCTATTTAGTTTTTTGAGGTACCTCCATACTGTTTTCCATAGTGGTTGTACCAATTTATGTTCCCACCAACAGCAAATGGGGATACACTTTTCTCCATACCCTCTCCAGCATTTGTTATTTATAGACTTATTAATGTTAGCCATTCTGACTAGTGTGAGGTAGTACCTCATTGTAGTTTTGATTTGCATTTCTCTAATCATCAGTAATGTTGAGAATTTTTTCATGTGCCTGTTGGCCATCTTCTTTGGAGAAATGTCTACTTAGGTCTTCCGCCCATTTTTTAGTTGGGTTGTTGGGTTGGGCTTTTTTGCTGTTGAGTTGTATGAGTTGTTTGTGTATTTTAGAGTTTAAGCCCTTGTCAGTTGCATCTTTTGAAACTATTTTCTCCCATTCTCTATGTTGTCTTTGGGGGGGGGGGCGGTTAATGGCTTCCTTTGCTGTGCAAAACTTGTAAGTTTGATTAGGTCCCATTAGTTTATTTTTGTTTTTATTTCTATTGCTTTGGGAGATGACCTAAGAAAACATTCATACAGTTGATTTCAGAGAATGTTTTGTGTACATTCTCTTCTATGAGTTTTATGATGTCTTGCCTTATGTTTAAGTCTTTAAGCCATTTTAAGTTTATTTTTGTGCATGGTGAGAGGATGTGTTCTAGTTTTATTGATTTGCATGTAGCTGTCCATTTTTTCCAGCACCACTTGCTGAAGAGCGTCTTTTTCCATTTTATATTCTTGCCTCCTTTGTCAAAGATTAATTGACTATAGCTGTCTGGGTTTATTTCTGGGTTCCATTGGTCTGTATGTCTGTTTTGGTACTGGTACCATACTCACTGTCTTGATTACTGTAGCTTTGTAACATTGTCTGAAGTCTGGGTGAGTTATGCCCTGCTTGTTTTTTTTTTCCCCTCAGGATTGCTTTGGCAATTCTGGATCTTTTATGGTTCCATATACATTTTTGGATTGTTTGTTCTAGTTGTGTGAAAAATGTGGGTAATGTGCTGTGGATTGCATTGATTACTTTGGATAGTATGGTCATTTTATTTTTTATTTTTTTTGCCCAAAACTTATTTAGATTTTCTTTATTTTTTATTACTCAATGAATTTTATTACATTTATAGTTGTACATTTATAATCACAATCCAGTTTTATAGCATTTCCATCCCAAACCCCCAGTATGGTCATTTTAATGATATAAATTCTTCTAGTCCAGGAGCATGGACTATCTTTCCATTTCTTTGAATCCTCTTTAATTTCTTTGATTAATGTTTTATAGTTCTCAGGATATAAGTCTTTCACCTCCTTGGTCAGAATTATTCTTATGTATTTAATTTGGGTGGGTGCGATTTTAAAAGGTAATGTATTTTTCTATTCCTTTTATTATGTTTCATTGTTAGCATACAGAAATGAAACCAATTTCTGAATATTAATCTTGTATCCTGCTACTTTGCATAATTCATTGATCTGTTGGGGTGGTTTTTGTGTGAAGTCCTTGGTGTTTCCTATATATAGTATCATGTCCTCTGCATAGAGTGACAATTTTATCTCTTCTCTTCTAATTGGGATACCTTTTATTTCTTTTGTTTGTTGGATTGCTGTGGCTAGAACTTTCAATACTATGTTGCATAAAAGTGGTGAGTGTGGGCATCCTAGTCTTGTTCCAGATTTTGGTGGGAAGGCTTTCAGCTTCTCTCTGTTGAGTATTACATTGGTTGAGGGTTTGTCATAAATGGCTTTTATTATGTTAAGGTATGTTCCCTCTAAACCCACTTTGGTAAGAGTTTTTATCATGAATGGATGTTGGATTTTGTCAAATGCTTTTTCTGTGTCTATTGAGATGATCATGTGGTTTTTGACTTTTCTTCTCTTAATGTGGTGTATGACGTTGGTTGATGTGAGTATGATGAAACCATCCTTGTGAACTTGCAATGAATCCCACTTGGTTGTGGTGTATGATCTTTTTTATATTTTGTTGGATTCTGTTGGCTAAAATTTTGTTGAGAATTTTTGCATCTATATTCATCAAAGATATTGGCCTATAGTTTTCTTTTTTGGTAGTATCTTTGTCTGGTTTTGGAATTAGGGTGATGGTGGCTTCAGGGAATGTCTTTGGAATTATTCCTTCTTCTTCAACCTTTTGGAAAAGTTTCAGAAGGATGGGTACAAATTCGTCTTTGAATGTTTGGTAGAATTCACCTGTGAAGCTATCTGGTCCTGAACTTTTGTTTGTAGGGAGTGTTTTTATTACATATTCAATTTCATTTCTAGTGATAGGTCTGTTCAGTTCTTCTTGATTCAGTTTTGGCACACTGTATGTCTCTAGAAAGTTGTCCATTTCTTCTAGGTTGTCAAATTTGTTGGCATATAATTGTTCATATTATTCTCTTATGGTTTTTTGTATTTCTTCAGTATCCCTTTAGGTTTCTCCTTTCTCATTTCTTATTTTGTTTATTTGGGTTCTTTCTCTCCTCTTCTTGGTGAGTCTGGCCAGAGGATTGTCAATTTTGTTTACCTTTTCCAAGAACAAGCTCTTGGTTTTATTGATTTTTTCTATTTTTTTGAATATCTGATTTATTGATTTCCTCATATATCATTATGATCTCCTTCCTTCTGCTAACTTTAGGTTTTGCTTGTTTTCTTTTTCTTTTTTTTAATTGTTATTACCACAACACAAATTTTTTTTCCACTGTACAGCGTGGGGACCCAGTTACACATACGTGTGTACATACTTTTTTCTCCCATTGTCATGCTCCATTATAAGTATCTGGACATAGTTTTCAGTGCTACACAGCAGAATCTCATTGAGAATCCATTCCAAAAGCAATAGTTTGCATCCATTAACCCCAATCTCCCAATCCATCCCACTCCGTTCCCCTCCCCCTGGGCAACCACAAGTCTATTCTCCAAGTCCATGATTTTCTTTTCTGTGGAAAGGTTCATTTGTGCTGTATATTAAATTCCAGATATAAGTGATATCATATGGTATTTGTCTTTCTCTTTCTGACTTACTTCACTTAGCATGAGAGTCTCTAGTTCCATCCATGTTGCTGCACATGGCATTATTTTTCTCTTTTTTATGGCTGAGTAGTATTCCACTGTGTATGTATATGGCTTCACAGGCGAATTCTATCAAACATATGAAGAGGAACTGGTGCCCATCCTCCTTAAACTCTCTCAAAAGGTTGAAAAAGAAGGAATACTCCCAAAGACATTCTATGATGCCACCATCACCCTCATTCCAAAACCAAAGATACCACCAAAAAAGAAAACTAGGCCAATATCTTTGATGAATATAGATGCAAAAATTCTCAACAAAATCTTAGCCAATCGAATCCAACAACATATCAAAAAGATCATACACCATGAACAGGTAGGGTTCATCCCAGGTTCACAAGGATGGTTCAACATATGCAAATCAATCAACGTCATACACCATATTAACAAAAGAAAAGTCAAAAACCACATGATCATCTCAATAGACACAGAAAAAGAATTTGACAAAGTCCAACATCCATTCACGATCAAGACCCTTGCCAAAGTGGGTATAGAGGGAACATTCCTAAACATAATCAAAGCCATTTATGATAAACTCACAGCAAATATATTACTCATTGGGGAAAAACTGAAAGCCTTCTAACTCAAATCTGGAACTAGACAGGGATGCCCACTCTCACCACTGCTATTCAGCATAGTTTTGGAAGTCCTAGCCACAGCAATTAGACAAACAAAAGAAATAAAAGGTATCATATAGGAAGAGAAGAGATAAAACTGTCACTGTATGCAGACGACATGATACTATACATAGAAAACCCTAAGGACGCAACCCCAAAACTACTTGAACTGATTAACAAATTCAGCAAAGTAGCAGGATATAAGATTAACATTCAGAAGTCAGTTGCATTTCTGTATACCAGCAATGAAATATTAGAAAAGGAATACAAAAATACAATACCTTTTAAAATTGCACCTCACAAAAGTATATATCACATCTTCTTAATCCAATCATCTGTCAATGGTCATTTGGGTTGTTTCCATGTCTTGGCTATTGTGAATAGAGTTGCAGTGAACATGTGGGTGCATGTGTCTTTTTAAAGGAAAGTTTGCATTGATATATGCCCAAGAATGGGGTTGCTGGGTCATATGGTAGTTCTATGTATAGTCTTCTAAGGTACCTCCATATTGTTTTCCATAGTGGTTGTACTAGCTTACATTCCCACCAGCAGTACAGGAAGGTTCCCTCTTCACACCCCCTCCAGCACTTGTTCTTTGTGGAATTATTAATGATGGCCATTCTGACTGGTGTGAGGTGGTATCTCATGGTAGTTTTGATTTACATTTCTCTTATAATCAAGGATGTTGAGCATTTTTTCATGTGCTTGTTGGCCATCCGTACATCTTTGGGAAAATGTCTATTCAAGTCTTTTGCCCATTTTTCCACTGGGTTGTTTGTTTCTTTGCTGTTGAGGTGTATAAGTTGCTTGTATATTCTAGAGATTAAGCCCTTGTCAGTTGCATCATTTGAAACCACTTTCTCCCATTCTGTAACTTGTCTTTTTGTTTTCTTTTGGGTTTCCTTTGCTGTGCAAAATCTTGTCAGTTTGATTAGGTCCCATTGGTTTATTTTTGCTTTTATTTCTGTTGCTTTGAGAGACTGACCTGAGAAAACATTTCAGAGAATATTTTGCCTATATTCTCCTCCAGCAAGAGAATGGGAAAAGATAATTCATGCGAATGGAAAAGACAGGAAAGCAGGAATTGCAATGCTCATATCAGACAAAATAGGCCTTAAAATGAAGGCCATGAGGAAAGACAAAGAAGGACACTACTTAGTGGTTAAAGGATCCATTCAAGAATAGGATATTATAGTCATCAATATATATGCTCCTAATATAGGAGCACCCAGATATCTACAACAAATACTAACAGACATAAAAGGAGAAATTGATGGGAATACAATCATAGTAGGAGATTTTAATTATTTCAAGTATCTTCTTTGAACACAATGGCATGAAACTGGAAATCAACCACAGGAAAATGAGAAAAAAAAACCCTGTTTGTTCTTTTTTAATTCTTTCAGGTGGTAGGTTAACTTGTTGATTCGAGATTTTTCTTCTTTTCTGAGGAAGGCCTGTATTGCAATGAACATCCCTCTAAGAACTATTTTTGGGTCATCCCATAGATTTTGAATGGTTGTGGTTTTGTTATCATTTGTTTTAAAGTATTTTTTAATTTCCCTTTGATTTCCTTATTGACCCATTGGTTTTTTAGTAGCATGTTGTTTAGTCTTCATGTAGTCATTTTTTTCTCATTTCTTTTCCTGTGGTTGATTTCCAGTTTCATGCCATTGTGTTCAAAGAAGATACTTGAAATAATTTCTATACTCTTAAATTTGTTGAGCATAGTTTTGTGCCTCAGTATGTGATCAGTCCTTGAGGATGTTCCATGTGCACTTGAAAAGAATGTATATTCTGATTTTTTTTTGGATGTAATGTCCTGAAAATGTCAATTAAGTCTAGCTTTTCTATTGTGTCATTTAGGATCTCTGTTGCCTTATTGATTTTCTTTCTAGAGGATCTGTCCATTGATGTGAGTGGGGTGTTCATGTCTCCTACTATGATTGTATTCCCATCAATTTCTCCTTTTATGTCTGTTAGTATTTGTTGTAGATATCTGGGTGCTCCTATATTAGGAGCATATATATTGATGACTATAATATCCTCTTCTTGAATGGATCCTTTAACCACTAAGTAGTGTCCTTCTTTGTCTTTCCTCATGGCCTTCATTTTAAGGCCTATTTTGTCTGATATGAGCATTGCAATTCCTGCTTTCCTGTCTTTTCCATTCGCATGAATTATCTTTTTCCATCCCCTCACTTTCAATTTATATGTGTCCTTTGTCCTAAGGTGAGTGTCTTCTAGGCAGCATATTGTAGATTTTTTTTTAATCCAGTCTGCTACTCTATGTCTTTTGATTGGAGCATTCAGCCACTGATATTTAGGGTAATTATTGATAAGTATGTATTTATTGACATTTTAAACCTTGTTTTTCAGTTAAGTCTATGTTTCCCCATTATTCCTTTCTTTTTTTGGTTGGATGATTTTCTTTTATTTTTTGCTTGTCCTCTTCTTTTTAGTTTTTGTGAAAGTATTGTTCGACCTCAATTTGAGGTTGCCCTGTTAACCCCTTCCTATATCTACTTGCTTTATCATGATAGTCATATAGGCTCAAACATTCTAAAGAAAAAGATTAGATTTTCTTACTTTCCTCCCCCACATTTTATGATTTCTATGTCCCTTTTTAACATCTTCGTGATTATCCTTTTGCTATTCCTTGTGTTTATCTTTGCTTTTACAATAGTTTTTTTTTTTCCTTTTAGATCTGTATACTGGCTTATTTAAGTGATTGCTTTCCAGTTGTGATTTCCTCCATCTAATTTCTTCTTATTTCTTTTTTATTTAGAGAAGCCCTTTCAGTATTTCTTTTAGAATGGGTTTAGTATTGCTGTACTTTTTTAACTTTTGTTTGCTGGATAAATTCTTTATTTCTCCTTCTATTTTAAATGATATTCTTGCTAAGTAGAGTATTCTAGGCTGCAATTTTTTCCCTTTTAGAACTTTGAATATATCTTGCCACTCTCTTCTGCCCTGTAGTGTTTCTGTAGAGAAAGCAGCTGATAGCCTTATGGGAGTTCCGTTATAATTAATGCTTTGTGTTTCTCTTGCTGCCTTTAGAATCCTCTCTTTAACTTTTGCCATTTTTACTGTACTATGTCTTGGTATGAGCCTGTTTTGGTTCAACTTGTTTGAGGCCCTCTTCACTTCCTCTGTCTTGATATCTGTTTCCTTTAGATTTGGAAAGTTTTCAGACATAATTTTTTCAAATATATTTTCAATCCCCTTTTCTTTTTCTTCACCTTCTGGATTCCTATTATGTGTAGATTGTCCCACTTTATATTATCCCATAGAGCTCTTGTTTTGCTTTCATGTTTTTTTCATTTGGTTTTCTGTCTGCCATCCTGATTGGGTGATTTCCATTATTCTATCTTCCATGTCACTAATTCATTCCTCTACATTATTCATTCTGCTCTTCAGTGCCTTTCACTAGCTTGCATCTCTGCAAATGATTTTTCTAATTTTTCTTTGTTCCTCAAATTTTCTAGTTCCTGTCTAAAGTAATCTGCATTACTGTTCATATCTTCTCTTCATGCCTTCATATTCACTCTTCATTCCTTCAGTATTTTCACTGTCTTCTTTTTGGTGTCTGTTAGATTGCAGAAGTCTGTTTCATTTTTATCTCCTTCAGGAGTATTCTCTTTTAACTTCCTGAATGCTTCCTGAGCTTCTTCATTTTACTTATATTTTTCTTATTCTGTGATTTTAGGTACATCAACTACTGTAGTCTTGGAGGGCTGTTTATATGCAAGAGCGCCCCTGGGTATTTTGTGAGGGCTTACTGTTTATTTTTGGTGTAAGGGCTGCTTTTGGTTTGGATGCTTGTTGTCTCTTTCCTCAGTGTGTGCAGGCTGTTATCTCTTTAATAAGGTGCTGTTATCTCCTTAATAAGGTGCTCTCTTCCAGGGAGATGGAGGCAATGGGCAGGGCTAATGCCAGTGCCTGGTTTCTGGGCCCTTTATAGTGAGGAAGTTGGCACAGGCTGCTTCTGGTGGCAGGGCCCTGGGAAGTGGCAGTGACCCTCAGGCAGGTGTAGGCAGTGCCCAGAATGTTTGGCAGAGGCAGTGGCAGGGCATGTGCTTTCCCATGGGAGTGAGAACAACAATGGTTGGTGCTTGGTTGCAATGCCTTTCTCTGTGACAACCTCTGAGGTGACTGGGGCTGTAGGTAGTGCTTGTTCATGGACCCCTAGTGGTGTTGGGCAACACCTATCGCTGGAGTCTGAAATAATTGCAGTGGTTTGTCACTGCCACCTTTAGTTCATGCAAGAGTTGCCTCATTGCACTTAGCTCATGCAGGAGGTGCTACCACCCATAGCACAATAAGAGGTGCCTTGCTGACCATATCCCTGCCCTCCAAGATTCCGCACATGTGCAGAAGAAGATATTCCTGTGGCAGTCCACCCCTCCTTCTCTTCCCCTCCCCAACAATGGCATCTTGCTTCCCCTGCAGGCCCAGACCTCCTCCTGGGTTCCCTCACCTGTGGTGTTCTGCTTCCCAGTTGTTGACACACTACTTTCTAGACCTTCAGGCTGTCTCCACACAGCCAACCCTCATCCTCTCCCCAGGACTAAGTTCCAGAGCCTGAGTTTCAGTGTCTAGCCCCCTTCTGAGCATCTCAGGCCATGGTGTCCCAGGAAGTGGTCCCAATGGTCTGTGTGGCTGTCTGTTTTTTCTTCCTCAACCCAGCTGCTGTGCTTTTCTCTGAGGTTTTAATGTCCCTCTGTCTTGGCTGATCTCTCCATCAGTTAGGTGGCTTCCCAGGGTGTGGGTTCCTTTCCTCTTTTGCAGCTCCCTCTCAGGATTGCTAGTCCTGTCCTGATTCCTCTCTCTCTCTATTTCCTTTTGTTCTACCCAATTATGTGGAGGATCCCTTGCCCTTTTGGGAGGTTTAAGGTTTTCTGCCAGTGTTCAATAGATGTTCTGTATGAATTGTTATACATGTAGATAGTTTTTTTGGTTGTATTTGTGGGAGAAGGTGAGTGTCACATCTTACTCCTCCACCATCTTGATCCTGCCCTCCCCACAGAACCTTATGTTTACTATCCCCTCCTCCAGTGCATAGTAGGTTTATCAGGGAAAGAATTTGGTACAATATATATAGACAAATATGTGTTACATATGCATTGAAGATAATTCTATTTTAAAAGCAGAACAGGAGTTCTCTTGTGGATCCAGCATTGTCACTGGAGTGTCTTGGATCACTGCTGTGGTATAGGTTAGATCTCTCGCCCAAGAACTTCTACATGCTGTGGGAAGGGCCAAAAGAAAAACAGAGGAATTTGCACTTGAAGACAACCTTGTGTACTAAGTGACATCTTCTTTTGGTAGTCTTGTGACCTGAGAGTTTTCAAACAACTTCAAAGTGTCTAATTAGAAACAAAAATCTATCCACAACTAAGGATAATAAAGAAAAGTAGATCAAACACAAAGACATTTCAGTCATCTGAATATGATGACCAAAAACTCCCTTGGAGTATTGCTATAAATTGGTGTTTACTTTAATCAGAATTCCCTGTAATTGTCTGTTAAATTGTTAGTATGGCTATGTAACACTTTTGAAAGAATCTAAATAAAGTAAATGATTTATTTATTTATTAAATTTTATTATAGTTGATTTACGATGCTGAGTTAATTTATGTTGTATAGCAAAGTGACTCAGTTATACGTAAATACTTTTTCATATTCTTTTTTTAAAATGTTGAACTGTTTTATTAATTGAAACATAGTTCACTTAAAATACTGTGTTAGTTTCCAGTATACAGCATAATGAGTCATTATTTTGGCAGATTATTTTTCATTGTGGGTTATTACAAGATAATGGGCATAACTCCCTGTGCTATACAGTAAGTCCTTGTAACTTACCTATTTTATATATAGTAGTTTGTATCTGTTAATCCCATATCCCTAATTTGTGCCTTCCCCATTCCATCTCCTCTTTGGTAACCACAAGTTTGTTTTCTATATCTGAATCTGTTTCTGTTTTGAATGGACATTCATTAGTATTACTTTTTAGATTCCATGTATAAATGATATTATATAGTATTTGCCTTTTTCTAACTTCTTTCACTAAGCATAGTATGCTCTAGGTACTTCCCCATTATTGCAAATGGCATTATTTCATTCTTTTTTATGGCCAAATGGTATTCTTGCATGTAAATTTTTATGTAAAGTCAAATGGATCTGACAAGCTGGTTTCTGCTCAGTCAATGCCAAGGCTTAATGTCCCTCCCTCCATTTTATAATCAATTCTGTAGGAGGAGGCAAGAAGTTACACCTAGACTCTCAATAATTTCCCTAATATTCTGTTTCATATTCTTTTTAAAGGATTTTTTATTTAAAGACAAATGTTCTATGACTTTGAGAGGCTAAAAATTTAACCCACCAGAGCTTCCCTGTGATGTATTGTCACAACACTGAGTTCAGATGGTTTCTCAAAGCATAATAACTCTTACCAGCCTCTTGGGAATGTACATCTCAAATCAAAGACAATTCTCTGTGCTTTTTTCCATATGTTTTTTGTGGGTTACTATTTCAGGAAAAATTGGGGAGAAACAAAATTAATAGAATAAATGGACACATCCCATGATCAGATTATTTATAGGAATGAATGCAAATGGCACAAATTCTTGAAAATCTATGCTTAATCAGACAGAATTTTGGATCACACAAAAGCTAATTTGTTTGAAATTTCCCATTTTAACCTAAATATTTTTTTTATTTTTTAAATTTTATTTTATTGAAATACAGTTGATGTACAATGTTGTGTTAATTTCTGCTATACAGCAAAGTGATTCAGTTATATGTATGTGTGTGTATATATACATATGTATGTATATGTATATATATGTATAAGTATATACACACACACATTCTTTTTCAAAATATTCTTATCCTTTATGGCTTATTATAGGATATTGAATATAGTTCCCTGTACTATTCAGCAGGACATTGTTGTTTATTTGTTCTATGTATAATAGTTTACATCTATTAACCCCAAACTCCCATTTCATCCCTTACCCACAGCAACCACAAGTCTTTTCTCTATTTCCGTGAGTATAGTTTTGTTTCATAGATAAGTTCATTTGTGTCATATTTTAGATTTCACATATAAGTGATATCCTATGGTATTTGTCTTTGACTTACTTCACCTAGTATGATCATCTCTAGATCCATCCATGTTGCTTTGAATGGCATCATTTCATTCTTTTTATGGCTGAGTAATATTCCATTGTATATATGCACCACTTTTTCTTAACCCATTCTTCTGTTGATGGACATTTAGGTTATTTCCATGCCTTGACTCTTGTAAAGAGCACTGCAGTTAACATTGGGAGGCATTATCTTTTTGAATTATAGTTTTCTCCTGATATACGCCCAGAAGTGGGGTTGTTGGAACATATGGAGACACTATTTTAGTTTTGTGAGGAACCTCCATACTGTTCTCCATAGTAGCTGCACCAATTTACATTCCCACCAACAGTGTAGGAGGGCCCCCTTTTCGCTACACCTTCTCCAGCATTTGTTATTTCTAGACTTTTTAATGATGGCCATTCTGACCAGTGTGAAGATGGTACCTCATTGTAGTTTTGATATGCATTTCTCTAATAATTAACAACATGGAACTAATTTCATGGGCCTGTTGGCCATCTGTATGTCTTCTTTGGTAAACTGTCTACTCAGATCTTATTCCCATTTTTCAATTGGGTTGTTTCTTTGTTGTTGCTGCTGTTGTTGTTGTATGAGCTTTTTGTGTATTTTGGAAATTAAGCCCTTGTCAGTTGCATCATTTGAAAATATTTTCCCCCAGTCTGTAGGTTGTCTTTTCATTTTGTCTATGGTTTCCTTTGTTGTGAAAAAGCTTATAAGTTGGATTAGATCCTCTTTGTTTATTTTTACATTTTCTAGTGCCTTGGGAGACTGACAAAGAAAACATTGGTGTGATTTGTCTCATGTAATTTTGGGGGGAAACTGAGCTAGATCATTTGCTTGAAATACAGATTTTAGTAAGGTTCATCATTCTAAAACATATCATTATGGGAAGCCCAGATTTAATCATTAATTTATATTAGATAATAATCTTTTGTCCATTTTCATAGAAATTGAAAGACTGGGCCAGATCGTATTCAGATTGACTGCTCAGCTGATATGCATGGAAGGTGTTCTGTAGAATGTGCTGAAATATGATTTTCTTTTGTCATCTCTTCCATCAAATATTGAGAGATGGGCTGTAGTAAAAAGTGTATACACCCAGTGGAATAAAATTTTGGACTTTGCATTACCTTCCTTCTTACTTTTCTCATGAAAATACCATTCCTTAACATTGTAATTCAGGTATACTTGCCTGGAGAACTTAATAGACAAATATTTAAGCTTATGAGTAAAACAGAAAATGTAAGAAAGTAGCCTTTGGTTTTGGTATGTGGAGGAGAGAAATAGTTGTTCATGTAAGTTTTAGTGCTATCAGTTATAAAGTAAATTCTCAGCCCCTCTTTTTCCTGTTATCCTATAAGCTCTGTGAGTGTAGAAACTACTTGTTTAAAAAGCTTTTGAAGGAGTTTCCATCATGGCTCAGCAGAAATGCATCTGACTAGTATCCACGAGGATGCAAGTTCGATCCCTGGCCTCACTCAGTGGGTTGAGGAGCTGGCGTTGCCGTGAGCTGTGGTGTAGGTCGCAGATGCGGCTCAGATCTGGTGTTACTGGGCTATGGTTTAGGCCAGCAGCTATAGTTCTAATTCGACCCCTAGCCTGGGAACCTCTATATGCCACAGGTGCAGCCCTAAAAAGATTTTTTTTAAAAGCTTTCGAAGTCTCTGGAACAATGACATGTCCCTATGAGTGATTCTGAGTTATGTATTTATTGATGAAAATCATATAGGCTGCTATTAACCAAACAGCCCTGCAGCTTGCTCTCAGCAGGACTGGATAATTGCTGTCCCCTCTCGATATACTGAAACTTTGATGACATTGACTGGCTCAGTTTATAGTCCTATTAAAATAGCTGTGCTGCTTTGTTTGTGGTCCTAATGACCCAAGATAGAAAGCTTTCTGTTTGGCCTGACAAGGATAACATCCTATAATGTGTGCCTCTTTTCACTGGGTTCCTGCTGGAATGTTTGTATGAATGTGGGGAAAACTCAATATTCCAGGATTTTCTGAAAACCAAAAAGTAAGGATGAGTACATGGGACTGGAAGGCAGCCAAGGACCCAGGAAGAGAAAGAAGAGGGGTGGCAGGTGCAGTCATCAGTGCTACTTGGGATCCTGTATTCTTGTAGTAGAGCCCATTACAAACCATTGCCTTCGCTATTACTTAACCATAATAAAGAATGAAATAATGCCATTGTTTGCAGCAATATGGATGGACGTAGAGATGATCATACTAAGGAAAGTAAGCCAGACGGTTAAAGACAAATGCCGTATGATATCACTTATATGTGTAATATAAAATATACCACAGATGAACCTATCTACAAAACAGAAACAGACTCAGACATAGAGAACAGACTTTTAGTTGCCAAGGGGGAGCAGGGTGGGGCAGGGATGGATTGAGGGCTTGGGGTTAACATATACACACTACTGTATATAAAATAGATAAATGGCAAGGACCTACTGCATAGTACAAGGAACTCTACTCAGTAACTTGTAGTAACCTCTAAGGGAAAAGAACCTTAAAAAGAATAGATAGATGTATATGTATAATTGAATCACTTTGCTGTACAGCAGAAACTAACACAATGTTGTAAATCAATTATACTTCAATTAAAGGAAAAAACTGTTGCCTTCCCTCAAGGGCAGGGGAAAATAAAATCTATCAACCCTTAAGTATGAACTCGCCAAGGCCCCAGGAATGAAGACCAGAAGTTGAGAGAAAGGATGATAGTAGCAAGAAGGAGGTCCCTTCAGCCCCAGGATAAGAGTTGTCCTAAACATGGGCACATCACCCTTGCTTCCCTTGGCTGTGCCTTCTGTGGTGAGCCCTCACTTCACCCCTCCACTCTCTTCTGATGATGCAAAGCACAGAACGAAAATAAAATATTTGTAAGCCATTTACACTTTAGTTTATTTCCACTTCAAATGGGCTGGCCTCTTGTCAGCTTTTTGGGGGGGTGACTAGGTGTGCTGCACACAAATCACATTTTTAAGGAGCAGTGTTCAAAGTCTGTTAACTTTTCTCTTTTATTTTCTATTTTGTAGGGAGTTCCTGGATTTGACAATAGCATAGAAGGACCCAAGGGCTTGAAAGGAGAACAGGGAAGACAGGTGGGCTTTTGAAATGTGGGCTTTTGGAAGTAAACTTGTAATGATGTGACAACTGTGAGGTTCAAAGTTTTTGTGATGGAATATGAAATGCATATAAAGAATGTGGAATCAGGAGTTCCTGCTGTGGCACACTGGAATTAGCAGCATCTCTGGATGCAGGTTCGATTTTGGCCTGGCACAGTGGATTAAAAATGATCGGGTGTTGCCACAGCTGTGGTGTAGGTCAGAACTGTGGCACGTATTGCCTAGAAACCCCATATTCCACAGGGCAGCCAAAAAAGAAAAAAGAAAAAGGATGTGGAATCATTGTAGATATAGATACAAAAGACTTTTTTTAGGTGCAGAAAAATCTTTTTACTCCTCCTTATCTGCTACTCTGGGATTTAAGAAACATTCTCCTCTGAATTTGGGATGACTTGCTTCACCAAGTCATACCCTTGAGGTCTTCATTTATGAATGCAAATATCTAAACTGTAGCTGAGAATGTAGTGCTAGCTGATAGAAGGCACTCACAAAAAAAGTTGTTGGCTTTCCTAAAAAGATGTATTATACATAATGCAGGAAAAAATACAAGATCTGGTAGCTCTATATAGCTTGCATGCTCAAGGCAAGTTTCTTGAGATTAATTTCATGAGTCACGATTTGATCATTCTGACTTTTTTTCACAATAGTAAAAAATAAGTATCTGGAAAATGTGTGTCTCTGGGTCTTCTTGATGAGAAAGTTTTTTGGTGACTCCCCTGGGGGAAAAGTCTGATTTGATGGAAAGAGATTTCTTTACCTAAGCCAGGGTCCTGTTTCCTGCTCTTTACCAGCTCTATGGGCTCAGGCTGCTTCCTGTAAAGCTCAATTTTCTCATCTGCAAAATAGGACATAAATAGCCTACTTTTGGAGGTGATAGTGGGAACTCAATGCCCTACATCATAAACCTTCAGGAAATGTTACCTGCCACTTTTATTAAGCAGCAAATGTAACTCATTATATATTTGGGATTATTCCTTCATTTTCCATCTTGGGAAGACTTGTGAGTCTTGAGAGATTTTATTCACCTTAGGGTGTTGATCTAGGTGGGTTAGCCAGACAGAACAAGAAGTCCAAAGGTAGAAATCCAGACAAGCAGTAGACTCACAGCATGCTTCAGTTACCCACGCTGTGGAAATGCACTGAGAACAGTCTAGCCCAAACACAACTAGACAGTGGTGATGCAAAGATGAAACCATGTCATGCCCACATAGGGCTGTGATTTATGACTGGTAGAAGTAAAGCTACATTCCATAAAGAGAATACTCTGATTGGTGTGGCCCTATATATCCTCCCAAGAGCACAACCAGCTAATGCTGAAGAGGACATCTGTCAGTATTGGGTCACTATTGTCACACATCTGTCTGTTTCTTTTACAGGGAAGAAGAGGCTGGCCTGGCCCCCCTGGAATGCCAGGCACCAGGAGAAAGACAGTAAGAGCCCACTGTTCCAGGAACCTGTATTGGGGTGAAATGGCTGATTGTGGGGGGCAGGCAGGATGGTTCTGCTCGGACTCACTGCTTTGGGGAAACTGACTCAGAACAGAGCTGGCAAAGGACCCAAGAAGGGCCTTGAGTCTGAGGCAGGAAGGTGTTGGGTGCAGAGGAAGTTACCATCCAGAAGAAAGAGCTGGGCAGAGAGGACACAAGAGCAGCCAACTGGGATAAGAGTGGTCAAAAGTTGTCTTACTCACTAGGCCAGCTGAGTCCAAGACTCCATTCCTCTGCAAAATTTTATGACTCCTTAGAAAAGTTAGTTCTGGTGTGAGCCCTCTGTTCTTACTTCCATTTTCTCTGCATCATTAAGAAGAATGTGTTCCAAGATAAAAAAAAAAATTTCTTGGATGGACTGCAATAACTGATTCTATGAACTTCTGCTTTGAAAGCAGAAATGCATAATAAATGCAATATGTTAAATTTGCTAAACTTTAAAACGTTATATTTATTTGTGCTAAATTTTAAAACATTATATATATTTTATTGAGATATACCTGATATATAGCATATTAGTTTCAAGTGTACAACATAATATATAATATATATATTGCTAAATGACCATCATTCAACTATTAAGTCTAATTAACATCCATCACCCCACCCCACATAGTTACGAATTTTTTTTCTTGAGATGAAAACTTTTTAAGATCTACTCTCTTAGGGACTTTTAAATATACAATATACTGTTAGTAACTACATTACATCTGATGACTTAACTATTTTATAACTGGAAGTTTATACCTTTTGACCCCTTCCACCTATTATGCACCCCCCCAACCCCTCACCTCTGGCAGCTACTAATCTGTTTGCTCCGTCTCTGAGGAGTTTGGGTGCTGTGTTTAAGATTCCACATATGGATGAGATCATATGGTATTTGTCTTTCTCTGATTTATTTTACTTAGCATAGTACCCTTAAGGTTCATCCTTGAAGATGAACAAATGGCAAGATTTCCTTCTTTTTCATAGCTGAATAGTATTTCATTGTATACACACACACACGCATATATATATATATATATATATATATATATATATATATATATACCACATTTCATTTATTCATTCATCCATCAGTGGAGACATGCGTTGCTTCCATGTCTTAGTTGTTGCAAATAATGCAGCAATGAACCTGGGGTTATATCTTTTTGAGTTAGTAATTTTGTTTCCTTTGGATAATACTCAGATGTGGAATTGCTGGGTAGTTCTATGTTTAATATTTTGAGGAACTGCCATAGTGTTGAAAAGATTATATATTATATATGCCTATAAAATATATACATCTGAGAGCAAAATTAGGCCACTTGCTTATGAAACCTTTTGCAGTGTTTTTCATTTGCTTGTCTTTGTTTTCAATGAGTACTTTTTTGAAAAAGATTCTGTATTTGACTTCTTGGAAGAGCACAGAGATTATAAAGGAAATTTTTTGTCTATTAAGAAGAGATAACTTTAATAAAGTACATTTAAATGCTTGCATTTGTTTCTAAATTAGACCTGTCTCTTCTCATTGTGTAACATTTTCTTTCCATTCTTCATTTAGTTATCTAGCCTTTTCCAACTTTCTCTTCCCCTTCCCAAAAAAGGTGTATATATGTGTGTGTGTGTAATGTTCTAAATAAATGTATACAATGTTCTAAATAAATGTATAATGTTTTAAATAAATATACATAGGCCAGAGGCTACAGCTCTGATTAGACCCCTAGCCTGGGAACCTCCACATGCTGAGGGTGAGGCCCTAAAAAGACAAAAATAAATAAATAAAATAAATAAATATACGTAATGTTTTAATATTGAGCACAAATAAAAATTAGTTTAATATATTGCATTTATTTTGCATTGTATTTTCTGGTCAAAAGTTTTTAGAACTAGCTATTATATTCAATCAGGAAAATATTTTTATATCTTGGAACACATTCTTCTTTGCAAAGCAGAGAAAATGGAAATAAAAAGAGAGATTATGTTTAAAATGTGCATAATTTAATTGTTTGGAAAACCCTTTTTAATGCATCTAAAAAATTTTAAAATACATTTGCTCTTTACTTCACTTCCTAAAAGGGTGTAGTCGGTTTACATATCCCAGGAAAATATTTTGAATTTAAAGAATATCATCCAAAAAATCCTGGCATGGGAGATGTACTTTTATTGTTTTATAGAGGCTATAATCTCTCTAGAGGCTAAGGCAGTATCACCATGTATTATTTAAACCACACAACTCCTGAGAAATATGGCCCCTTGGGTTGTAAATTCAGCAATGCCATTCAGGAGTAAAAGCAGATTTCTAGCTAAAGATGGCAAAGTTGGGGTCTTTTTAATACTACCCCCCTTTTGTGCAACTCACCGAAAACAACAAAAGGAATTAAAAGATAGATTAACAGGAGTTCCCATCGTGGCACAGCAGAAACGAATCTGACTAGAAACCACGAGGTTGTGGGTTCTATCCCTGGCCTTGCTCAGTGGGTTGAGGATCCAACATTTCCATGAGCTCTGGTGTAGGTCACAGATGCAGCTCAGATCTGGCATTGCTGTGGCTGTGGCGTGGGATGGCATATAGGCTGGCAGCTGTAGCTCTGATTAGAGCCCTAGCCTGGGAACCTTCATATGCCATGGGTGCAGCCCTAAAAAGCAAAACAAATAAACAAACAAAAACAAAGAATGACCATAACTTCAAGCCACACGTGATGACAGATATTAACCAACTGTTTTAAAATCTGGATCCCAGAGAAGGAGGCTTTGGAGAGCTCACACATAGAAGCTCAGACTCAAAGCAGGGGTCAGATGTATCTAAAAGTAGCTACTCAGTCCTGAAGAAAGCTGATAAACAACATCCAGGGTCGATATAGATTTTAAGATAGGGGAATGTACTGACACAAACACAGTTTAGCAGAGGAGACAGAAATAATGAGAAACTGAAGACTATTTCATTTTTTAATGTCTATAGCTAGCAGTCTAAGCCATGGAGGCTGCAAAAACAGGAGAAGCAGCAGTGACCATAGAGAAACTATGACTTAAGAGACTTTGCGTGAGTTCATGTCTCTTAAATACCAAAATTTGAAGGAAGAGGTAGCCATAAGTAAAAGAAAGAAGTCATGATGACAGAGTTCTTGAAACAACATATCTATATCCTGCTGACCCAAGTCTTGCTACACCCCATACAATTATTCAATAAATAGGTGATTGATAATCAGAAATATTAACAGGCTTTATCATGAATTAATCAGATGATTACTAATCAGGACCTACACATAGAAATTGAAAGAGAAGAGGAGAACTATGTGAGCAGAGGACTCACTAGAAGAGAACTATTCAAGGAAAAAAAACAACTCTGGCAAATATTTCTCCAAAAAATTAAGACAATGGTTGCTCTAAGATTCTAAAGATCTGACAAAGCAATGGAAAGGGAAGACAGCAAGATGGTAGTGTTTCAGGAGCAATGGAAAAGAAAAAAATGTAGAATTATGATATACTAGAAGCAACAGAAAAATTAGAATGAGGATAACTTAAAATGTAGTTGGGCATATGGTAATCAGGAAGCCACATAAGCAGTGATAGAGGTGGAATATCGACAATGGAGAACCAACAAATGTATAATTTGCATTACTAAATTAGACCAAATGTAAAAAATATTCAGAAATGTAATAAAAGATAACTTATTGAAACAAAGACTTAAATATGCAGAAATAAAAGGCATACTCTGACTCAGAAAAGACACTGATAAAAAAATATCAGCACTCCATCCTAGTAACTTTGAAATTACCAAACTAATTACATAAAGAAAGAGTCATGAGAATTTCCAAGCAGAAAAGAGAGGACTCAGTCTGTCTTCAGCCTCTTTCTCAACATTCAGAGCCAATAGGGAGTAATAAAATGGTTACAGAGTTCTGACAGAAATAGAGGTGTCCAAGATCTCTATACCCACCCAGATTGTCCTTTAAGCATATAAGTAATCAGCATGACCAGGATTTCAAAAACTGAGGCAATTTAGCCCCCATGATCCTTGATGTGTAGAAATAAGACTAAACCCTAGAAATAATGATTACAGGGCAAAACATAAATGTTATACATTTGACCATCTAAAAATCATATGAAAATAGGAAAGTGGGAAAAGTACCAAGATACTATGTCCTCATCTTCAATTGTGGGAGTAAATATATGAACATAATTATAAGCCAAAATATCTATCTCAAACATACCTGAACCTCCTAATGTTTTTAATAGTCATTCTTTCCTCTTTTGGAATTCTATGTCTCCTACTATCAAGAAATGTTACCATCTGACAATTCCAGTTCTTTTATTTTTTTTCTATTAGATACAAGTTAAATTGGATGTAATATCTTGATTTTAAAATGGCATGAATAGCATGATCCCTTTTTTTCTTCCTTTCTTTTATTGTCTTCCTCTCATTCCCTCTTTTTTCTTTTTCTTTGATTTTTGTTTTGTTTCATTATAGCTGGCTTAGTGTCCTGTCAGTTTTCTCCTGTACAGCATGGTGACACAGTTACACATACAAATATACATTCTTTTGTCTTACAATATCATGCTCCATCATAAGTGACTATACAGCAGGATCTCATTGCCTATCCATTCCAAAGACAATAGTCTGCATCTATTAACCACAAGCTCCCAATCCATCCCACTCCCTTCCCCTCCACCTTGGCAACCACAAGTCTATTCTCCAAGTCCATGATTTTCTTTTCTGTGGAAAGGTTCATTTGTGCTGGATATTAGATTCCAGTTACAAGTGATATCATATGGTATTTGTCTTTCTCTTTCTGACTTACTTCACTCAGCATGAGAGTCTCTAGTTCCATCCATGTTGCTGCAAATGGCATTATTTCATTCTTTTTTATGGCTGAGTAGTAATCCATTGTGTATATATACCACATCTTCCTAACCCAATCATCTGTGATGAACATTTGGGTTGTTTCCATGTCTTGGCTATTGTGAATAGTGCTGCAATGAACATGTGGGTGCCTGTGTCTTTTTAAAGGGAAGTTTTGTCTGGATATACGCCCAAGAACAGGGTTGCTGAGTCATGTGGTAGTTCTATGTATAGTTTTCTAAGGTACCTCCATACTGTTCTCCATAGTGGTTGTACCAGCTTACATTCCCACCAACAGTGTAGGAGAGTTTTCTCCACAACCCCTCCAGCACTTGTTATTTGTGGAATTATTAATGATGGCCATTCTTTCTGGTGTGAGGTGGTATCTCATGGTAGTTTTGATTTACATTTCTCTAATATTCAGGGATGTTGAGCATTTCTTCATGTGCTTGCTGGCCATCTGTATATCTTCCTTAGAGAAATGTCTATTCAGGGCTTTTGCCCATTTTTCCATTGGATTTTTGGCTTTTTTGCTGTTGAGTTGTATAAGTTGTTTGTATATTTTAGAGGTTAAGCCTTTGTCAGTTGCATCATTTGAAACCACTTTCTCCCATTCTGTAACTTGTCTTTTTGTTTTATTTTGGGTTTCCTTTGCTGTGCAAAAGCTTGTCAGTTTGATTAGGTCCCATTGGTTTATTTTTGCTTTTATTTCTGTTGCTTTGAGAGACTGACCTGAGAAAACATTTGTAAGGTTGCTGTCAGAGAAACATTTTGCCTATGTTCTCTTCCAGGAGTTTGATGGTGTCTTGTCTTATATTTAGGTCTTTCAGCCATTTTGAGTTTATTTTGGTGCATGGTGTGAGGGTGTGTTCCAGTTTCATTGATGTGCATGCAGCTGTCCAGGTTTCCCAGCAATACTTGCTGAATAGATTGTCTTTTCCCCAGTTTATCTTCTTGCCTCCTTTGTCAAAGATTAATTGACCATAGGTGTCTGGGTTTATCTCTGGGTTCTCTGTTCTGTTCCACTGTTCTGTCTGTCTGTTTTTGTACCAGTACCACACTGTCTTGATGCTGTGGCTTTGTAATATTGCCTGAAATCTGGGAGAGTTATGCCTCCTACTTGGTTTTTGTTCCTCAGGATTGCTTTGGCAATTCTAGGTCTTTTGTGGTTCCATATAAATTTTTGGATTGTTTGTTCTAGTTCTGTGAAAAATGTCATTGGTAATTTTATAGGGATTGCATTGAATATCTAGACTGCTTTGGGTAGTATGGCCATTTTTACAATAATAATTTTTCTGACCCATAAGCATGGAATATCTTTCCATTTCTTTGCATTTTAATTTCCTTGATTACTTTTTTATAGTTCTCAGCATATTGTCTTTCATCTTGGTCAGGTGTATTCCCAGGTATTTGATTTTTGGGGGGTGCAATTTTAAAAGGTATTGTATTTTTGTATTCCTTTTCTAATATTTCATTGTTAGTATACAGAAATGTGACTGATTTCTGAATGTTAATCTTATATCCTGCTACTTTGCTGAATTTGTTGATCAGTTCAAGTAGTTTTGGGGTTGAGTCCTTAGGGTTTTCTACATATAGTATCATGTCATCTGCATACAGTGACAGTTTTACCTCTTCTCTTTCTGTTTGGATGCCTTTTATTTATTTATTTTTCCACTGTACAGCTTGGGAACCAAGTTACACATACATGTATACATAGTTTTTCCTCCATTGTCATGTTGCCATGTAAGTATCTAGACATAGTTCTCCGTGCTACACAGCAGGATCTCATTGTAAATCCATTCCAAGAGCAATAGTTTGCATCCATTAACCCCAAGTTCCCAATCCCTCCCATGGCCTCCCCCTCCCCCCAGGCAACCACAAGTCTATTCTCCAAGCCCATGATCTTTTCTGTGGAAAGGTTCATTTGTGCTATACACTAGATTCCAGTTATAAGTGATATCATATGGTATTTGTCTTTCTCTTTCTGACTTACTTCTCTCAGTATGAGCGTCTCCAGTTCCATCCATGTTGCAGCAAATGGCATTATGTCCCTCCTTTTTATGGCTGAGTAGCGTTCTATTGTGTATATACCACATCTTCCTAATCCAATTGTCTGTCAAATCAAAACTACCATGAGATACCACCTCACACCAGAAAGAATGGCCATCATTAATAAGTCCACAAAGAGCAAATGTTGGAGGAGTTGTGGAGAAAAAGGAACCCTTCTGCACTGTTAGTGGGAATGTAAGCTGGTACAGCCACTAGGGAGAACAGTATGGAGGTACCTTAGAAAACTATACATAGAACTACCATATGACCCAGAAACCCCATTCTTGGGCATATATCTACACAAAACTTTCCTTAAAAGACACATGCACCTGCATGTTCATTGCAGCTCTATTCACAATAGCCAAGATGTGGAAACAACCCAAATGTCCATCACCTTTTATTTCTTTTTCTTTTTTTGTCTGATTGCTGTGGCTAGGACTTCCAGTACTATTTTGAATAACAGTGGTAAGACTGGGCATCCCAGTCTTGTTCCAGATTTTAGTGGGAAGGCTTTCAGCTTCTCTCCATTAAGTATTGTATTTGCTGTGGCTTTGTCATACATGGATTTAATTATGTGAAGGTATGTTCCCTCTATACCCACTTTGGTAAAGTTTTGATCATTAATGGATGTTGGACTTTGTCAGATGCTTTCTCTGCATCTATTGAGATGATCATGTGGTTTTTGACTTTTCTTTTGTTAATGTGGTGTATGACGTTGATTGATTTGCATATGTTGGATCATCCTTGTGCACCTGGGATGAATCCCACCCAGTCATGGTGTATGATCTTTTTTATGTGTTGTTGGATTTGGTTGGCTAAGATTTTGTTGAGAATTTTTGCATCTATATTCATCAAAGATATTGGCCTATAGTTTTCTTTTTTGGTGGTATCTTTGTCTGGTTTTGGCATTAGGATGATGGTGGCATCATAAAATGTCTTTGGGAGTTTTCCTTCTTCTTCAACCTTTTGAAAAAGTTTAAAGAGGATGGGTATAAGTTCCTCTTTGTAAGTTTGGTAGAATTCACCTGTGAAGCTATCTGGTCCTGGAGTTTTGTTTGTAGGGAGTGTTTTTATGACATATTCAATTTCATTTCTAGTGGTAAATCTCTTCAGTTGATCTATGTCTTCTTGATTCAGTTTTGGCAGGCTGTAAGTCTCTAGAATGTTGTCCATTTCTTCTAGGTTGTCAAATTTGTTAGCATACAATTGTTCATAGTATACTCTCATGGTTTTTTGTATTTCTGTAGTATCCATTGTGACTTCTCCCTTTTCATTTCTTCTTTTGTTTATTTGGTTTTTTTCTCTCCTCTTCTTGATGAGTCTGGCCAGAGGTTTGTCAAATTTTTTTTTTATCTTTTCAAAGAACCAGCTCTTGGTTTTATTGATTTTTTTCTATTGTTTTTTGAATCTCTATTTTATTGATTTCCTCTCTGATATTTATGATTTCCTTCCTTCTCCTGACTTAAGGTTTTGTTTGTTGTTCTTTTTCTAATTTGTTTAGGTGGTGGGTTAAGTTGCTGATTTGGGATTTTTCTTTTTTTTTTTTTTTTGAGAAAGGCTTGCATTGCTATGAATCTCCCTCTGAGCACTGCTTTTGCAGCATCCCATAGATTTTTTTTTAATTTTATTTTCCCACTGTACATCAAGGGGATCAAGTTATCCTTACATGTATACATTACAATTACATTTTTCCCCCACTCTTTCTTCTGTTGCAACATGAGTGTCTAGACAAAGTTCTCAATGCTACTCAGTAGGATCTCCTTGTAAATCTATTCTAAGTTGTGTCTGATAAGCCCAAGCTCCCGATCCCTCCCACTCCCTCCCCCTCCCATCAGGCAGCCACAAGTCTTTTCTCCAAGTCCATGATTTTCTTTTCTGAGGAGATGTTCATTTGTGCTGGATATTAGATTCCAGTTATAAGTGATATCATATAGTATTTGTCTTTGTCTTTCTGGCTCATTTCACTCAGGATGAGATTCTCTAGTTCCATCCATGTTGCTGCAAATGGCATTATGTCATTCTTTTTTATGGCTGAGTAGTAATCCATTGTGTATATATACCACATCTTCTGAATCCAATCATCTGTCGATGGATATTTGGGTTGTTTCCACGTCCTGGCTATTGTGAATAGTGCTGCAATGATATAGATTTTGGATGCTTGTGTCTTCATTATCATTTGTCTGGAGGTATTTTTTAATTTCCTTCTTGATTTGCTCATTGACCCATTGGGTTTTTATTAGCATGCTATTTAGTCTCCATGTAGTCAGTTTTTTCTCCTTTCTTTTCCTGGAGTTGATTTCTACTCTCATGCCATTGTAGTCAGAGAAGATACCTGAAATAATTTCTACACTCTTAAATTTTTTGAGGTTAGCTTTGTGCCCCAATATGTGATCAATTCTTGAGTATGTTCCATGTGCACCTGAGAAGAATGTATGTTCTGATTTTTTTGGATGTAATGTTTTGAAAATGTAAATTAAGTCTAACTTTTCTATTGTGTCATTTAGGATCTCTGTTGCCTTATTCATTTTCTGTCCAGAGGATCTGTCCATTGATGTGTGTGGGGTGTTAAAGTCTCCCACTGTGATTGTATTCTCCTTTTATGTCTGTTAGTATTTGTTGGAGGTATCTGGGTATATATGCTCCTATATTAGGGGCATATATATTGATGATTATAATATCCTCTTCTTGAATGGATCCTTTTATCATTAAATAGTGTCCTTCTTTGTCATTCTTTATGGCCTTCATTTTAAAGTCTATTTTGTCAGGTATGAGTATTGCAACTCCTGATTTTCTGTATTGGCATGAAGTATATTTTCCCATCCCCTTATTTTCAATCTATATGTGTCCTTTGACCTAAGGTGAGTTTCTTGCAGATAGCAGATTGAAGGTTTTTGCTTTTTTATCCAATCTGCCACTCTGTGTCTTTTGATTGGAGCATTTAGTTCATTGACATTTAGGGTGATTATTGATAGATATTTATTTATTGCCATATTAAACTTTGTTTTTCAGTTGGTTTTGTTTCTCTTTTCTTCTTTTCTTTTTTTGGTTGGATGGTTTCCATTTATTTTATGCTTGAGTACATTTCTTTTCAGTTTTTGTGGATGCAATGTTTGGTTTTGATTTGTGGTTGCCCTGTTTTTTTAAGTATGTTAACCTCTTCCTGTATCTCCTTGCTTTAGCCTGATCATCATATAGGCTCAAACACATCATTAAAATTTTTAAAAATCTGCATTTTTCTTACTTTCCTTCCCCACATTGTATGATTTTGATGTCTTTATTTATTTATTTACTTATTTTTAACTTCTTCATGTTTAGATCTGAATGCTGGCTTACTTAAGTGATTGCTTTCCACTTGTGGCTTCCTCCATTCTATTTCTTCTTACTTCTTTTTTAAAAAATTAATTTGGAGAAACCCTTTCAATATTTCTTTTAGAATGAATTTAGTATTGCCGTACTCTTTTAGCTTTTGTTTGTTGGAGAAATTCTTTATTTCTCCTTCTATTTTAAATGATATTATACTGGATAGAGTATTCTAGGTTGCAAGTTTTTTCCTTTCAGCACTTTAAATATATCTTGCCACTCCCTTTTACCTGTAGTGAGATAGCTATAGAGAAATCAGCTAATAGCCTTATGGGGATTCCCTTACAGTTAACGCTTTGCTTTTCTCTTGTTGCCTTTAGAATCCTGTCTTTATCTTTGACTTTTGCCATTTTTATTATAATATGTCTTGGTGTGGGCCTGTTTGGGTTCGACTTGTTTGGGGCCCTCTGTGCTTCCTCTATCTTGATGTCAGTTTCCTTTAGATTTGGAAAGTTTTCATACATAATTTCTTCAAATATATTTTCAATCCCCTTTTCTTTTTCTTTTCCTTCTGGAATTCCTATTATGCATAGATTGGCCCATTTTATATTATCCCATAGGTCTCTTATATTGCTTTCATGTTTTTACAATTGGTTTTCTGTCTGCTGTCCTGATTGGGTGATTTCCATTATTCTATCTAACAAGTCACTAACTTGTTCCTCTGCATTATTCATTCTGTTCTCCATTGCCTTTGGCTCAGTTTGCATCTCTGCAAATGAATTTTCTAGTTTTTCTTGGCTCCTCCTTATACTTTCTAATTCCTTTCTAAGGAAACCTACATTACTGTCCGTATCTTCTTAATTCCTTGATATTCAGCATTAATTCCTTCAGTATTTTCACTGTCTCCCTTTATAACTCAGTGTCTGTCACATTGAGATCTGTTTCATTGTTGACTGCTTTAGGTGAATTCTCCTGTTCCTTTAACAGGGAATGGTTTCTGAGCTTCTTCATCTTGCTTGAGTTTTTCTTTATCTGTGAGTTTGGGGAAACCAAACCGTAGTCTTGTAAGGCTACTTCTATAAAAGAATACCCCTTTGTATTTTTTTTGGGGGGGGGGCACTTACTATTTATTTTTGGTGTGGGACTTTGAATATTTCCTGTCTCTTTCTTCAGTGTAAACAGGCTGTTATCCCCAGGATGCTCAGTGTGTTTTCAGGGAGAAGGAGGCAATGGGTAGGGCCAGCAGTTAGTGCCTGGTCATTGGGCTCTCAACAGCAGCAAGGACCTGCAGGAAGGTGGCACAGTCTACTCCTAGTTGCAGGGCCCTGGGAAGTGGTAATAAGATCTAGGCAAATCTACAAGGTGACCAGAGCATTTGGCAGTAGTAGCAGCAGGGTATGTGAGTTCCCAGAGGAATGAGAGCAAAAACAGCTAGTGTTCAATTGCAATGCCCTCCTCTGAGGTGATTGGAACTGCAGGTGGTACTTGTTCAGGGACCCCTAGTGGTAGCAGGCCATGCCCGTCTCTGGAGTCAGTGATAACTGTGGTTGGTTTCCCCCTGCCACCTGTAGTCCATGCATGAAGCAATCCATCTCACTTAGCCCACATAGGAGGTGCTGCACAGGCTGCTCCTAGTTGCAGGATCCTGGGACGTGACAGAGATCAGGTTTGTGGGTAATGCCCAGAGCATTCAGCAGTGGCAGCAGCAGGGCTGGTGTGTTCCAAGGGGTACAAGAGCACCAACAGGTGGTGTTTGATCACAATGCCCTTCTCTGTGGTGTCCTTAAGGTGATTGGGGCTGTAAGTGGTGCCTGCTCATGGACCCCTAGTGGTGGCGAGCCACTCCCTCCTCTAGAGCCAGAGATAACAGCGGTGGTTTGCCCCCACCTCCTGTAGACCATGCAAGAAGCATCTCATCCTGCTTAGCCCCCTCAGGATGTGCTGCACAAGCTTCTCCTAGTTGCAGGTTCCTGGGAAGGGACAGTGATCAAGTGTCTGGGCACCACCCAGAGCATTTGGCAGTCACAGCTGCAGGGCGGGTATGTTCCCAGGGGAGTGAGAGCAACAGTGTATGCTGCTTGGTAGGCACCACATTGCACTTGGCCCCCTGATGCACTTAGCCCCACAAGAGGTGCCTGGGCACTGGTAGCCTGCATAAGAAGTGCCCCATCTCCTGTAAACTAGCAAGAGGCCTCTCTCTGCCTGCCACCTGTGCCAGACCCACCTGGTCCCCCATAGAGTAGCACACAGCTTCTCACCATGCTGCACCTGTGCCAGAGATGCCAGGCCCCCCATAGAGTAGCAAGTGGCTTCTCACCACTAGTGGCCTGCGCCAGAGGTACCCCATCCTCTGGGAGCCCATGGGCAAACATACACGCTCAGGAACAGGGAGTTTCCTATGGCGGTCCACCCCTCCTCCTCTCACCCTCCCCAACAATGACACCTTGCCTCTCCTGCAGGTCCAGACCTTCTCCCAGGTTCCCTCTGCCATGGTGTTCCCCTCCCCATCCCATAGCACACCACTCCCCTGCCCGTGGCACACTGCACTTTAGCTCCCTAGGCTGTCTCCACAACACCAACCCCAGTCGTCTCCTGGGGACTGACCTCCAGAGCCTAAGCCTCAGCGCCCAGCCCCCACCTGAGCATCTCAGGCTGTGGTGTCCAGGCCAGTAGTTCAGATGATCTGTGTGGCTCTCACTCTGCTTTGCCATTCTCAGTTCAGCTGCTACACTTTTCTCAGTGACTTTGAAGTCCTTCCAACTTGGCTGATCTTTCTGTCAGTTAGGTGGCTTCCCAGGAGGTGTGTTCCTTTTCTCCTTCACAGCTCCCTCTCAGGAATGCTAGTCCCATCCTGATTCTTTTTCTCTCTGTTTTTTTCTTTTGTTCTACCTGGTTATATCAAGAGTTTCTTGCCCTTTTTGGAGGTTTAAGTTCTTCTGCCAGCATTCAGTTGATGTTCTGTGCAAGTCATTTTACATGTTGATGTGTTTTTTGGATGTGTTTGTGGAAGAAGGTAAGCACGACCTCTTACTCCTCCGCCATCTTGCCCAGCCCCCACATGATCCTTTTAAAATCAAAAGTACCACTCTTCAGAACTTTATCTGTAAACATGCATAACAAGACATCAGAAATTATGACTACCAAGTGATAGTTATTTCTAGATTTGAGATGACTTTTAAATTTTTATTCAGTGTATTTTCTGGATTTGAATATTCTAAAATCCACATGTATCATTTTTATAGTAAGTCATTATTTTTTAGAAGAAACATCTATACCCCTGACTGAAAAACTCTAAAACAGAGGTATATAATAGACAGTGAGGACTCAGTGCAACAGAATTCTGCTGAGTGTGTAAGTGATTGGAGGATTGACCACATTTGACCTTCATTCATCTGGAAAAGATTAAGTGATCACCTACAACATATCAACCACTCTACTAACTACTAGAATAGTTATTTACTCTAGGTAATCTTAGATATCAAGGAACTTAGAATCATATTGTAGAGCTTGGCATCTCAACATGCTAGTGACATTTGGGCCAAATAATTCTTTGTTGAAGGCCATGTTGCACATTGTAGGATGTTTAGTGTCATCCCTGGCTTCTACCCACAGGGGGCAAGTAGCACCCCTGACTTGTAACAGTGAAAAATCTCCAGACACTGACAAATGTCATCAGGGAAAGGGGATGCTACATCCCCCTCTTGCAGTTGATACCCACTGTTGTACAGAGTTCCTCTAGGCATAACCAGCTCTGATGAGTGTTCTGACAAGAATCTGTAATAGGTGAGGGGAGAGTAAGGGGGAGGTAAGAATCAGAAACCTGCAGTTCTTGGGGACAGGAGGAGTGGGCATGGGAGGTTGGCTCTTTCTGAAAACTTAGTGAGAATTGGAATAGATCCCATGGAAGGGGTAATGAGAAGCAACTGTAGCCTCATACTAAAGCACTGCCCTCCATCATGTTTAGTCCTGAGGGCTGCTCCTTATGCTTTGCCCTTTTCCTCTCTATTGGCGCTGCTTTAGGGGCAGCCTAAAGTGCTTTAGGACTGTCATTCATCATCATGAATGAGTTTGCCATTAAGATTCAATAATATTGTGATGTTTTACTGTTAAGAATGGCCTGATTTTTTCCTGGGTATTCTGTGTCTCAAATCAGTCTATACCTATCTTGGAAAGTGGGCCCTGGTAAATCATTAGAAACCCAGGCTATGGTGCACCAAAGGACTGATCACTCTCTTCTGGGTCTCCTTACTCTCCGGTCATCTTTGGGAAGTTCTTCTTGGTGTGCCTGTTCATACTCCCTTTCACAGATAAGTTAGGCTGTCTAGATATGTTACCAGCCAACTGCAAGCCCTGGACAAACCGTCAAGGCATTTGGGGATTTAATCTATCTCATCTATAACATTTGAAAATTTGAAGCAAAGCCATAATATCAACTCCCCTATCTTCTTGTTTTCTTTCTGTCTCTCTCACCTACCCATGACTTTCATTTGGAGTTTATATCTCAAATAGCCATTAATGAAGGTGCTAAGGGATGACTTCTGGAGATATTTCTGTTATTTGCATGACTGCCTTCTTCTTCAGGCTTATAAGTTCCTGCCCTAAGGAACTTTTTGCTCACCACTGTCCACTCCAGGACCTATCAGGGAGCAGGAGCTCAATAAATGTGCTGAGGTGATTAATTTTAATTAAGCTTTTTCAAAGTCAAATCTTAAGGATACAGAGAATAAATGTTTATTGATAATATTTCAAACACTGTGTAGTGGACCAGAAAAAGATTCTGGATGTAAAAGCCTGCTTCATATCCCTTATTTTGCCTGAATGAAAGTTTCCATTCAGTTGCTCCTATGACAACCAGATGTATTCACCTAAAGCTCAAGTCTCGCCACATACATTTCCTGCTCCAAGAACCCTAGTTGTTTCTGCTAAATGGTGTATAAACCCTTACTAGGGCTACTAGTAATCTAGTAGCCCTAGTAACTCCCGTTTCCTCACACCTTTGACCCAGACTTGCCACTATCAAATATGCTTCCTGGTTTCCAGCCTATATTTCATTGCTTAGGCCATACTCTCTGTTAGAAAGATGTCTTTCATCCTATACCTGTAAAACTCCTACATATCCTGGTAAACCCATCTCAAAAATCTCTTCCTCTAGGAAAAATTTCCTGATTTGACCAAGTGGGTATGACTGGTTTCTTTGAAACCCAAATGTCTATCTTCCCCTTCCTTATGGTATTTGACATACTTTGCTTTGTAAATATTTATAATATTCATCTCCTCCCCACTAACCCAAAGAATGAGGGTCCCCTGAGCTCATGTGTGTATATGTGTATGTATCATCTTTATGCTCTTATGGTTCCCATCCAGTATGCTCTGTGGGTTGAAGAATGTAGGTAGATATTTTTAATGAAACTGAAGTAAATTGAACCAGAAAATATAAGCCCTTGTGCAAAAGGAGTAGAGGGAGCTGCTTTTCATCCCTCTGATAGGGAAGATTGAGATTATAATCTCAAAATGACTCATTGGGTTTTAAAGAAATAGGCCTCTGACCATTTCCCCAGGCACATAGTAACAATAAATTTTGACTGAAATACGACTAGAAGAATTTAAAGTCTACAATACTGGCCTTGTATAGAAATTTGACCTGAATATCTCAAAATTTCCATCAAAAAAATGTCTGATAACTTATTAAATTTTGCAAAACCTGGTTGTCAGTCTTGCTATAAGCTTACGGAGACATCATAAGTTAGACAATAAAATGTCTTTGTCTTTTGATTCATAGATTTATGAAATATTGATCTAGAATATGCTTAGACCTTAACTTTATATATGAGAGCAGTAGGAAAAATCCACTAAGTCTTGTAATACCATTTTTGACTGAATATTTTATTGACATCTGACTTGAGTAACTTTTGAATGCCTAAGATAATTCTTTCAATTTTGACAAGTAAGCACATCTTGAAGTTAGTGGGGGAATAAAATTAGGTTGGCTTACTTTAGCTTCTGAAGTTAAAATAATAATAATAAAATATAATAAAGTTCATGAAGTCCATTCTGGCAGTGTTTCCTCTGGCTTCCTGCCTTTTTGTCACTTCTACTCCTGATATCTGGCTTACTTGGTTGTACTTTAGAAAAATGAAAAGAAACAAAATTCAAATCAGTCAATTTTGGAGCTTATGACCAGCTCTAGTAATAGTTTAGTGAGGATGAATTACTAACTAACTACAATCTGTCCTCACAAGTATCTATAGATTTCCATTGTCTCTAGCTTTAATCATCCATTGCCCTGGGATAAAACATGCAGAGTTGGAAGTATTTTACTTCCATGGTGAAATGCATAATTTAAAACAATATGTGGGAACTTTTTCTTTTAATATCACTGCCTTAAGGTATCCATTGCTAACTTAGTTTAAACATTAAAAAAGCATTTTTTTCAGAGTTAATGATATCTACCTATTTTTCCTATTTTAGGCAGCTCATGGCCGGAGGGGACACACAGGCCCACAGGTACAGTGATTTTTTTTTCCTTAACTGAAAAAGATAAATATTCTGTGTCCAGTCAAGGACCTGGAATAAAGGCTCTGGAAAATCTCTTCTAAGCCTAAATTTCTTTTGCTTTTTCATAATATTGTGGAATAAAATGCCATAAAACTTTTGGGCTACAATTTTAAGAACTCAAATCTTAAGATAAAATTAAAATGTTGGCACTTTAATTAAAAACTATAAAATTAAAGATGAGACAATACTTGGCCCAATTATTATTAAATTTAACTTTTTTTTGGATTTCAGATACAAACTAGTAATTTAGTGGGTAACCTTCCTTTTAGATTTTTGTTCAGTTAACTCTGAAACCTTGCTTAAAATTTGTGTAAACTCCTTTTAAACCAAGAGAATATGGTTAAAACCTTGATACAAATCAGATAATCTGAATGTTTTGCTCAAAAGTCAACTATAACAACTATCATATTATATCCCTTTGTACATGTTGGTGATATACATGAACCTACATGAATGAGTAATGGCTTAAAATTTTACAAAATTGTGCAAATATACATCCTCAGATTGAAAATATAATGAGGATAAATAATAAATCCACTCTTAATCCCATCATGGTAAAACTCCAAAATGTTAAGAAAACATCTTAAACACTACAAGAAAGAAAAGACATTTTACCCAATAACCAATTCGATTTCAGAAGACTTCTGTTCAACAATAATACATGCTAAAAAACAACAAAGTAATATTTTGCAGATGCAGAAGAAAAAATAACTGTTAATCTAGAATTTTATACCTAGCTAAACTATTTCAAGATTATACTGCTGAAATAAAATGGAGAGCAAATCCAGAACAAAAAATGGTGTGAAATGAATGAGATGAGGTTGGGGAGAGAAAGTGTTGAGAAATTTCCTCTTTCTGATTTTGAGGAAAAGGCATCAGTGAGGGACATTTAATCTCATCTAACAATGTAACAACTGAGACATAAATTTAGGCTATCCTATGGTCCAAATTAAGCTTTTTATTCTTATTTTGAATTATTATCTGTGGCAGAGCTCAAGGGCAATGTGGAGGAAATGCTCAACTTTTGATCCCTAGATATTTAATCTATTTGAATATAAATATAATCAAAGAAAATGTGAAAGTAAATTGTGAGTTTTTTCAGGCCAAGCACCCAAGTTTGATACAATAGATTATATGTTTTATAGGAAAATAAGAGAGAGAGAGAGAGTGTGTGTGTGTGTGTGTGTGTGTGTGTGTGTGTGTGTGTACATATGTACACATGTGAATGAAAACTGAAAGCAAATACACTAACATGTTAGCTGTGGTTATCTCTGCTTGATGAGGTTATAGAAGTTTTTATTTCCCTTTCTATATTTTCCTTTATTTTTCATATTTTTTGCAAAGATCCTGCACTGCCATTGTGATGCAAAAAATATTTATCATGTTGCATATAGAAGAGAGAAAGTTCTCTGGAAATTATGTAGACAGTTTGATTCTCTCTCCCTATAGGGGGAAATAGGCATCCCAGGCCCAGATGGACTTGCAGGCTCACTGGGACTGAAGGGCCCTCAGGTATGTATCAAGACTAATCAGACTGTGAGAACACAAAGAATCTGAAGCCATAATAGAATACCTCCAACAACACTACAGAAGTACAGATGTTTCAAGTGTTTAAAGGGTTAATAACATAAGGAAGCAACACAGTCTTGACTTGTATAGCAGTTGGTATCCTTTGCCTAGGTTTTTTCTCAGTCAAGAGGGGAAAAGAGAATGAACATGCTCTGCAGCAATCCCTGTGTGATGGGTTCAAGCTAGCTAGGGTATCCTAGGGAAAGCTTGAGCCAAGGAAAATGTTGAGCCTCAAAACTGGGAATTTTAGAGTTCCCTTCGTGGCTCAGCAGAAAGGAATCTGACCAGCATCCGTGAGAATGCAGGTTTGACCCCTGACCTTGCTCACTTTGTTAAGGATCTGTCATTGCTATGAGCTGTGGCATAGGTTGCAGACATGGTTTGGATCCTGCATTGCTGTGGCTGTGGCGTAGACCAGCAGCTGAGGCTTGGATTTGACCCCTAACCTGGGAACCACACCATGGGCGTGGCCCTACAAAAACAAGAAAAAAAAAGCTGGGAATTTTGGTCAGTGGGAGTTCCTGTCGTGGCTCAGTGGTTAACAAATCTGACTAGGAACCATGAGGTTGCAGGTTCCATCCCTGGCCTTGCTCAGTGGGTTAAGGATCTGGCACTGCCATGAGCTGTGGTGTAGATGGCAGATGTGGCTCGGATCCCGCATTGCTGTGGCTCTGGCGTAGGCCAGTGGCTACGGCTCTGATTAGACCCCTAGCCTGGGAACCTCCATATGCCACGGGTGCGGCCCTAGAAAAAGACAAAAATAAAAATAAATAAATAAATACATAAATAAAAATTTTGGTCAGTGTAACACAGAAAGAGCTCAGTGTTACATACCTGGATGCCTGTGATGTAGAAAAATTGGCTCTACCATAGGAAAGGATTGTCCAAATACAGCTGAGGTCTTCTGCAGAGTGATCTACAGTCACCTTTCTAGCTCACTTCTCCAGAGAGCAGCTCAAGCACTTTTTCCTTTATAAGCAACAAGCCATGGTCAGCTCTTACACTGATCACATGAGGAGAAAGGAAGCATGTGCCAGAAAGAGCAAAATATATCTTAAAATAATAATGAGAAGGGAAAGGAAGTCCTTGAAAATGCAGTAATGAAAGAAAAAAGGTCAGACTCTAAGAAAGTTGAACAGGGAGTTCCCATCATGGCTCAGTGGTTAACGAATCCGACTAGGAACCATGAGGTTGCTGGTTCGATCCCTGGCCTTGCTCAGTGGATTAAAGATCCGGCGTTGTCGTGAGCTGTGGTGTATGTTGCAGATGCAGCTCGGATCCTGTGATGCTGTGGCTGTGGCGTAGGCCAGCAGCTACAGCTCCAATTAGACCCCTAGCCTGTGAACCTCCGTATGCCACTGGAGCAACCCAAGAAATGTCAAAAAGACATACACAAAAAAAAAAAAAAAGAAAAGAAAGTTAGAACATTGTTTTTCTCTCCAAGCTTTTACTTCTGAAATCTTGAGAAATAAATTTGTTCTTTAGCAAATGCAGGTCCTGCAATTTTTTCAAAGTTTTAATCCATGCAGCTAAAAAAAATGAAGTAACTATTATATTTTGGCAGCTTGGTGCATGAAAATTGCGCAAAATATACTTAGACATCAGAGGAGAAACTTTATCCACATTTTACCAAGATTTCAGAGCAGTAAACAGTCTGTCCCCTGGGCCTATGTCTCTTTCTAGCTTGATTCCTTTTCTTTGTCTTATTTGGCAGCTTACCTTCAAGAGAGAAATATATGCCACTGGATTTGTGGGAGAGCATTTCAGTAGATTGGCTAGCTTTATTTCAAGCTAAACAAGTAATACTACATCTCTTCTTCCACTTTATAGACTCATACTTTTTATGACATAATTTAAAAGGAGATGCAAAAACCAAACATGGAAGGTTTCTCTGCATAATATGTGGAAGCCAAAGTTAATAGGCAATGTAATATTCCAGAAATATAATTATCCACATTTCATCTTACCATGTGCCATAGCTTATTTATGACCAGTCTTCGGTGTGGTTATTAAATAGAAAATCCATTTAATTATTCCAGTTTAATATTAACATAAGTAAGGATTATTTTTAACATAACAAATATATGCATATGGAGTAAAAAGATGCTTAGGATAATTAGAAAGCAATACTGAAAAATTCAACTCTTTAGTGTTTCTTCATTTTGACTGCAAATGCCCATCTAAATGCTAGATTGGACCTTCATATCCTTGCAGAGAGGGAGAGCTCAGCCAATCAAGATAGAACCAAAGGCATGAGTGGAGTTCTCTTTCCAATTTCTGTCCATGTTATTGACTTAGCATTTCCATTATTAATATTCAGGTTAATATTCTAGTGTTCTCTTTTAGGGAAAGAATAATGTTTGAATTCTCTACATGTAGGGCCCAAGAGGAGAGGCTGGTGCAAAAGGAGAAAAAGGAAGTCTGGGCAGTAAAGGTCCCCAGGTAGGTAATAAGAGAAAGTGACTGTTTCTGGCTTTTATCTTGGCTTGAACATGGATGTCCTTGTGGTTTTCTCCCCACAGATGGAGTTACTTACTACATGCGAACAGCAAAGTATATGAGGTTTGACTTCAGGGCTTGATGGGGTAGCTGCATCACATTCTGCAGAGTAGGTGTCATGCTGTCAGACACAGAGGTGGAAGATGGCAGCTCAGTCATTACTTTGAGCTTAAGAATTCCTTTTCTACGTAAATCAGGTCACATGACTCCCTGAGCTAAATCCTCGGGGGCCTACCCTTGCACCCAGATTATAGCCTACTTCAGTGGTCCTCAACTAACCACACACGAGAATCTCCTTGGATGACTCTAAAATGCTCTACCCCTGAAACCCTCCCCAGACCACTTAAATAAGAATTTTCCCCAGGTGGTTCTAATGTACACACCCAGCACTGGGAATGACCAACATCAGCGCTTCTCCACCTTCAAAGTGCATAGTAATCACATAGAGAACTTGCCAAAATGCAGATTCTGATTCAGTAGATGTGGAATGAGGCTTGAAATGCTGCAATTCCAGTGAGCTCCCAGGTAATGCTGATGCTGCTAGTTCCTAGGCCACACTTTGAGTAGCCAGTCCCTATACACTAGCCCTGGCCTACTTGCTATCCTAGTAATACTTATTTGCTTGGCTGTTTGCTTGGTATATTTGTTTGTTTGGCTGTCTTCCCTTCTAACTTGTAAGGTTTGTGAGGGCCAAGACTTTGTCTTGCTTATGCTATATCCCGGAACTCAGAATAACAGTGCTACCACACAGTAGAGCTCAACACAAGTTTGTATAAGGAATCAATTAGTAAATGAATGAATGAGACACAGCTGGGACTTGTGCTCTGGACTAACATGAGGATAAAGAGAATCCTTTAGTTTGTGTCCAGTAGTTAAACTGGCCAGTGGCCCAACACTTAAATGAATATATTCATCCTCAAAATTTGTAAGAAGTGGAGTTCCTGTTGTGACTCAGCGGTAACAATCCAACTAGTATCCATGAGGATGCAGGTTCAATCCCTAGCCTCCCTCAGTGGGTTAAGGATCCAGCGTTGCTGTGAGGTATGGTTTAGGTTGCAGACATGGCTTAGATCTGGCTTGGCTGTGGCTGTAGTGTAGGCCAGCAACTGCAGCTCCAATTTGACCCCCAGCCTGGGAACTTCCATATGCTGTGGGTGCCCTTCCATATGCCCTAAAAAGCACAAAACACAAACAACAACAACAACAACAAAGAAATTGTAAGAATCTATTTGCGTGAATTTGTATCTCATGACATGATATTTTAAAGCATAATAATTATTGCTCATGATGATATTTGTTCCTAATTTTGATGAATGTGACCCTTCAAAAAACATGGGAACTTTAAAATTTCATATAGGACTAAATGGATGAAAAGTAACTATTTTACATTCAATTACTGAATCATTAAAAGCTTAAAGCACCACAAATTTGGATGAAAAAAAAAAACAGTAAATGCCAAAGGAAACATATGTGGTAATTATCTCATCTATTTATGTGAAATATTGAGATGTGATGGATTTAAATCCAAAGAGCTTGGTAACTCCCTTGCTCTAGAATCCAAAATTGTATCCAAGTGGCTGTTACTCAAATAAGTTATTCCATTTTCCCTGTAGTATACTTCTATAGGTGAGTCACCTTTAACCTAGTATTGGCAAGATAGTCATAGTCATAAATCATTTAGCCTCTTGACACAGAGTTAGTTAAAAGGCACCACTTCTCTCTAACCTAGCTCTTCCATTTACCTGGCTGGAAAGTATGATTTTTTTCTTTGCTTGCTTTTCTTGAAATATCCCTGTCAACACAATGAAAGTGCTATTTCAAAGACATGTAGAATTTTCTGTGCTTAGGATGTGATGAATTGTTGTTTTCAAAGGAAAACTATGGGAGACAAACATTATCAGATAGACAAGATAGTATTATTCTTTATTGGCTCTATAAATCCACTGACATAAGCTTCATAATGTTTTAGCACAAGGATCAACCCTTCAGATGGTATTATATGCGCATTTTCTAATTGCCAGCTTTAAAGTTTTTCTTAGGATACACATTTAAAAGAAAGGGATGTGATTTATGTTGACAGTGTTCTGAAGACATTAATTGCTTTTGGGCATTCTGCATAAATCAAACATGTGCCAATCCAGCCAAGTATACAGCTATGATATAAGAGAAATACAGTCCATAACACAGTGAAAAAGAAGAAGGGACTTCGAAAGGAATGGCATATTCTTTCATACCTTCCTTTGTTCCCTTTTTGTTTGGTTTACCTTGAAGTCCTACACTGAGGTAACCAAAGCCTAGAAAAAAATGGGAAGTTAGACACAAAAATACTCATTCCAGTTAGAGCTCAAATTATTCTTCAAATACTAACTTTTTTTAGTCAAATAATCACTAGCATCATATGAAATTAGCAAGGAAGGTTAAAATGATTCAGTGCCAATTTGGGATTTAAAATAGAATTTCTCTTGTCATTTTTACAAAGTGTAGTATAGTGGTCAAAGGCTTAACATCTGGAGCCAGACTATCTAGGTTAAATTGTGAGGTTTGTACCTTCCTAGCTGTGTAGCCTTGGGTAATTTATTTAACCTCTCCATGCCTCAATTTTCCCTGCCATGAAATAAGAATAATAATAATAGCTACCACATTGAATTGTTGTGAAAATTAAACGTCATCAAATTTGGAAACTCACGTTTTTAAAACTCCAATCTCAGCTGGTGCATGAATGGAAAGAGTTTTGGAATCCTGTTCCAGATATAAGCCTCAAAACAACAGATGGAGTGGCTGTGATTTCAGTTTTTTAGATCAGAATCAGGTTCATTTCCTATCTCATCCTCTTAGGAACTGCGTGCTTTGGGGTTAAAATCTGATTTTGTCTGGTAAAAAGGTGTTGATAAGAGGTACCTCAGTGTGTTGTTATAAGGATTGGAGAAGCCTATATATAAATATATACCTCTTGCACAGTGCCTTGCACAAAATCAGTGCTCAACAAAAGGCCACCATTACAGCAAAGCCAATGGAGATTTGACCCTTAGCTAATGATCTTTCCCATTAAATGTCCTGAGCTCCTCTTTATACCTCACAGCTTCTCTTGATCTCAGATCAAGGCAACCTTTTTGACTTTTGATGTCTTATAGGTGGCAGGGAATTTTTCTTCTTTCTCTTAGAAATATAGTTCCTTTTAAAACCAGCAGTATTCAAGTAGGTAATATATCTGGGTAACAGTTGACTGAAGCTTGAGTCCCATTCAAGCCATCACAAACCTCAGTTTTGTACTTTGTATGATCCTGTATAGGAAATAGTATCAGGTTTTCTGATGCTCTACAGAACTTACAGAACTGTCTGTATCTATCTGTCCATCTATCCATCCAAGAAATCTTTTATTTGGAGGACTTTCAAATTACATGATCTCTCATTGTGCTTGTGTGTGCTTGAGGGAACTGCACATGATGTAATTTCTCAGAAACATCCTTCATCTCATGGAGCTCATTATGTCAGAAGTAAGCACAAAAATGAGCTTTTAAGCAAGACTTCCAATAACCCCTTATTGTCAAGGACAATTAAAATCTCTATACTTCATCCTTTTGTGAAGTACATGAAAATTTTGTATGGAAAACCAACAAATTAAACACACTATTTCATCCCTCTTGGAAACCATCCCTAGACCAGTGGATGGGATAGATAGAGGAATGGGTGGGTAAATTGACCAGTCCTACATAAGCTTCAGAGATATGAAGTCAATAAAATGTGCCCCTTGCTTCAAGGAGTCTGGTACCTAGTAGATGAGAGAGAGAAATAAATGGACAACTACATACAGAGTAAAGGAATCTGTGGGACAGTTATAAGACCCAGTACAGCCAGAGGGGTTCATGTGATCTTCTTGAAACAATGATGATAAAAGTAAGATTTTCAGGAAGGGGTGATTATTCCTCTCTCTGGATGGGAAAGTGGAATAGCTAAAGGGAGAAATTGCATATGTTCAGAGATATAAGACAACAAGAAATATTTGGAGACTTCAGATGGTTTGATGAGCATGAACATAGAGTATTTGAAGTAGTCACAGGTGACTACAGAGGAATGCAATACCCACATTTTGAGGGATTTTAATATTAATATGACTTTCAACTTTATTCTGAAAGCTACTCAGAAGTCAGAATTTCAGCCTGACCTTTTCTTCAAAAGGAAAAGAGAATGATTTAGAGAGAGGCCAGTCTACAGTCAGGGAAGCCAGGGATTTAGGCGGAATGCCAGAGGGGCCTGAGGTTAGGTGATGGCCATGGGAATGGAAGGATGTGGATATAGATTGGAGACAAAATCTATAGGGCTTGGAGCTGATTGATTGTGAGAGATGACCTAGAGGGAAGAGTCTGGGATGATGCTTAGATTTCAGGGGAAGTAAAGGGTGGCATTCCTTACGAAAAGAATATGGAACTGAGCATTACTTGTGGTAAATATGATGATTTTTCGTCATTAATCCCTATGAAATACCCAGTAGGCATTTGAATAGATGAGTTTGCTGTTCAGTTGAGTAATTTGGACTGGGCAGCATATCTAGAAATCATTTTGTAGAAGTGGTATGTGAATCTATGGGGGTGTCACTCAGGAAGGAGGATGAAGTGAGAAGGTAAGGTCAGAGGAGTCCTGGGGACCATGGCAATTTAAGAAGCAAATAGAAGAAAGGGAGTCTTCAAACTTTCCTGAGAAAAGATCAGAGAGGGGTCAGAAAGACCATGGTAAATTGGTGTTACAGAAGTTAATGGAAAAGTTTCAAAGAATGGAGACTTTCCTTTAAATTCAAAGAAGGTAGTAGTTTGCATCTACAACCCCAAACTCCCCATCCATCCCACTCCCTCCTCCCCCTTGGCAACCACAAGTCTGTTCTCTATGTCTCTGAGTCTGTTTCTGTTTTGTAGGAAGGTTATATTTAGAATGGCTAAACAATGAGGTCCTATTGTACATAAGAAAATGTGCATATATGTATGACAGGGTCACTATGCTAAATAGCCGAAATTGACACAATACTGTAAATCAACTATACTGTAATTAATTAATTAATAATACAAAGAAGGTAAGAACTGATAAAAGTTACCCAGATTGAACATGCAGGTCTTGGAAGCTCCATGCAGGAATGGAAGTGAAAGTTAGAAGGGAAGGGGTTAAGAGCTGTGGAGGGAGAAGAAGTTGAAACTCTTCTTTAAGATGGAGCATGATAATGTGCGAAAATAGAATGTGTACATTTATGTGTAACTGGTTCGCCATGCTGTACAGTAGGAAAAAAAATTGTATTGAGGAAATAACTATTTAAAAAATGTAAATAAATAAAATACAAGAACCTACCAAAAAAAAAAAAAAGATGAAGAAGAGGGAAAATGGAAGGTTGTGGAAAAATCATTACTATCTTCACTGGTAACCAATACATTGTTCAGCAATCTTTCCTATTAGGAGTTTTTTAATGTCTAACTCATTACATATCTAATTTTTTAAAAGATGAGAAAGTTAAGGTTAATTTTTTTCTTCTGAACAAAGCTAATGTATCATGCTTATTACATTTGATTTATTTATTTTTTAAATTATAGTAACCATGGCAAAAAAAAAATTGTGAAAATGATTTCGGTTCACTGGTGTTTGGATTATTTACAAGTACCTATAAACAGTTTAACCACATGATATTTCTGTTGTTACATGTTTGGATATCCCAAAGGAAAAAAACCTGATGTCAAATATCAGTAACATAGGAAAGCAGTTGGACTGCCTCCAAATTGAGATTTTTAAAGCTGTTCTAGACTAATGGAGAGACTTCTATTATATCAAATAGATTTTCTGTATTGATGTACAGTTATGTTTATCCATTTGTTTAAGTTTTGTATTTATGTCCTTCAATAAAATCTTAAAGCTTTCTTTATGTAGGTCTTTTGGTCTTTAGGTAATCTTGTTACACTTACTCTAAGTATTTTAGTTTTTTCTCTTACTAGTAAATGGAAATTTATTTATATTTACTTTTCTAACTTACTGCTAGGAAAGAGAAAATTATGTCAGAATATTTTCTCTGGTACCATCTGAACATCTTATTAGTGCTAATTATTCTTAGTAAACCTTGAGTTTGCTATTGTACTAATCATATTATGTGCAAATAAACAACAACATGGCATTCTTTCTACCAAAATGAACCAGGAATAATATAGTTCAAGGCAAATGTCATATAAAATGCTTTCTTAAAATGTTAGACATTTTAGCAACATCTGCTCTTAATAGCAAAATAGTGAAAACCTAAAGTCTTTTTGGAAGGGAAGACTCAGAGGGAAATACAGTCATTTAGGCAACATCTGGCATGAATTATTTTATTAAATTTCTTTTATTTGCTGGTCTTTATTTGACAGCTGTGAGGCTTTTTTCCAGAGAGAGAAACAATAAAACCATAACTCTTTTCCCATCTGTGGTTCATTTTCCTCTTAGAAGAGACGCAAAAGGTTTAAAGGAAAGTTGCTTTATGTTCTATATTTGCAGTCCTTGATTTTTGTGTGTGTGTTTGTTTCAGGGGCTTCCAGGACCAGCAGGAGAGGCAGGGATTCAAGGCCGTTTGGGAAGCCAAGGAAATAAAGTAGGTCACATTCTTCATACCCACCAAAGCTGAGATCTTCTCCTCGAGGGAAGTTATGTCTGCTTATATTATCCAGAGTCCTTTCAACACAAAGAAGAATATATCATCTCACTGCCCCTGTACCGTTGCTTGATTCTTAGAGAGCCAGCAACATCTAAGGATGTGGATGGGGCCCAGATGAGGTCAGGGAATCCAGCTCAGCATCATCTCACGAGGGGGGTGACACCCAACCTGAGCTGATGGATCTTAGGGAACAGGAACTATTCTGGAGCAAGCCTTCCTTTCTTCCCCCCTCCCTCCTTCTTTTCCTTTATTCTTCATTTCTTTCCTCCATTCATACTAACCTTTGCTGAATATCTTTAAGGACAGAGGCACTATCCTGGCGTTCAGCTGAACTAAGGTCAGCTCCAGGAGAGCAGAGATCTTTGTCTGTTTTGCTCACTCATGCATCCCCAGAGCTTAGAACAGTACCTGACACATAGTAAGTGCCCATTAAATATTTGTTTAATGAAAGAAATTCCTGAGTTATGTAATGATAAATAGGACATGGAATCAACCCCACAGAATTGAGAACATTTTTAAGATACTAATCCATGACATAAAGTACTTGTCAGGGATAGGAAACTGCAATGGAAGTTTAAACACAGTACTAGATAAGAGAAGTACTTCTGGGCTGGGACAAGAGGCAGCATAGAGTATACAGACTTTGAGTGGAGCTTAGAAGATAGAAAGTGTTTGGCAGACAGAGAGGGGGCATGGGGAACTTAGATCAAAGAAATAGTGTGAAAGAATAGGATTGAGAAAAATCCCATGAGTGGATGTTTGGGGGGGATGAAAAATGATTCCATTAAATCAGTAAGTAAGAAAATAAGTAAATTAAATAACTAAATAAAAAGAGAAAAATAATCTTCTCTGAGGGACACATAAAGAGTAAGAAAGGCCCAGACACTCCGCCTTACTGCTTTAAGCTTAAGTCCCCAGGGAGGCAGGCAACTCAGCAATCAGTCCTAGGCTCAATACCTGGCTGTAACCAGTAACGAAATGTTTGACCCTGAACAAGCTTTATGACTTCCTTTGTCTCCCTACTTTAAAGTAGATGTTCTCAAATCCACTGAGAAGCCTATTTATAAAAAACATATCCCTGGGCTCCATTACCAGACTGCTACTGATGGCGTGGGTCCAGAAATTTTCTTTTGCGTGTGGAGCCCAGGTATTGGGAAGCAGCTGGCCCCCAGAGCCCACTTTGGAGGCCACTGCCTTGAAAGAAAGGCATCAGGGCAGGTCATCTTCTGCTTCCCTTCCATGGAGCCCTATTCTCTTTCCCCCAAGGGGTTGATGCTGGTGGACATTTGTCCATTTGTACTCCTCATATATACTGTGTTGTCTCTATGTCCTTAGCAATGAGCTAACCACTCCCACTCCTCCAGTGTAGGCTGCCCACACTCCACATTCTTTCTCCCAAAGAGTGCTTTATGGAAAGGAGAGGGGGGAAGATTTAGATGGTGGAAGAACTTGGCCAGCCCTGCCTCAGCCAGCTTAGTCAAGATCACCATCAATAGTGACAGCCATGTTGATAGGATGGATATACTCTTGATATGATGCAATGAGAAGGGCCCTTCACCTCTGTGGTCTTTTCTCCCCAAACTCATAAAACCTAACATAATCATGAGAAAAACATCAGACAAACACCAGTTGAGGTGTACTCTACAAAATACCTGACCAGTACTTCTGAGAACTGTCAAGGTTGTCAGAATCCAGAAAACCTGATAAACTGTCCCATTCTAGAGGAGGCTAAGGATACATGAGTTGGGAGGTCCTGGATGGGATCTAGGAAAAGGAGATTAGGTAAAAACTAAGGAAATCTGAATAAAGCATGGGCTTTTGTTAATGAGTCAGTTTTCATTTATTTGTTGAGACAGAAGTCTGCTACACCTATAATAAATGTGATATTAATGAGAGGGAGAGGCTAGATGTGTATATAGGAAGTCTCTGTACCATCTTTACAACATTTATGGAAATTTAAAATCTAAACTTTAAAAGTTTAGATTTTTATTTATTTATTTGGAGTTCTCTTGTGGTACAGTGGGTTAAGGATCTAGCATTATTTCTCCAGTGGCTCAGGTCACTGCTGTGGCATGGGTTCAATCCCTGGCACTGGAATTTCAGTATGCTGTGGGCGCAGCCAAAAAAAAAAGTTTGTTTTTTTTGTTTGTTTGTTTAAGAAAAGGAGTTAACCTTCTTTTGTAAACTTATGTTAACTTGCCCAAATAGCTGGATTTCCTCAGTGTAATACTGAGATTGATTTATAACCCACAGTACACATTCTACAAGTCAAAAATTGTTTCCAGGGATGTCGTGCTACCTTAGTTATTTTGATTAAAAGTAGATTCATGAGTCTGTTGTTTCTGCAGCAGCCAGATGATTTGTATGGATCATCATGAGAAAAAGTTTTGTTCATTTTTTCAAACAGTACAGAGCCACTTCTTTGACTCATAGTAAGATGTTTCCAAGGGTGTGGCTCATGGCACTGTGCTGCTGAGATGGCAGCTTGCACTAAACAGTACATCAGACTTGCTGGAGTTTCATTTATCAATGGAGGGGGCTTCACTCACCATTTCCCTTGTGTTGTTACATACTCACAGTTCTGGCCACAAACCCATTATCACTGTGACACACATGGATGCAATTGAAAATTCTTGTCTTAGTGCCATCATTTCTAATTCCCTTTACAAAAACAACGTACTAAGGACACATTTCATTGTTTTGTTTGACAGGGAGAACCTGGCCTTCTGGGAGAAAAGGGAGCCATTGGTCTTCCAGGTCCTCGAGGCTTGACGGTTTGTGTTTTATCCCTACTTTTTACCTGGCTCTTGAAATCTTTTAGTTCAAGATAAAAGTTCAAGGGAGTTCCGTTGTGGTTCAGTGGTAATGAACCTGACTAGTATCCATGAGGACTCAATTTCAATCCCTAGCCTTGCTCAGTGGGTTAAAGATCAGGTATTGCCATGAGCAGTGGTGTAGGTCACAGATGCAGCTCGGATCTGGTATTGCTGTGGCTGTGGTGTAGTCCAGCAACTGTAGCTCCAATTCAGCCCCTAGCCTGAGAACTTCCATGTGCCAGAGGTGCAGCTATAACAAGACTTAAAAAAAAAGAAAGATAAAAGTTCAAGGTAGATATCAGGGGTGGTTCTCTGAAGAGAGTGTGGAAAATAACATCCCAGCCTAGCTGTATAGCTTTCTAGAAATTGAGATCGTCTCTTCTTTTTGGCCAGCTTCTCCAAGGTGACAAATTCTCAGGTACCAAATTTCCTGGCTGGGATACTCTTAAAGCCAAATGTGAAAATGGACAAAACTGGAACCATTTTTCCATTCTTTCCTCCCATCTAAACCCATTCATGGGAAACTCAGCCTACCCTTCCCCCAGAGCTTGGGACTTCTCACTAAGGCCTCTACAGAGCTCTGACAGTAGCTAATGCCCAGGCCTTTGGGAGATCTTACTTTTATCTAGCCAACTGAACATGGATTTGAGCTTAGGTATTAAAATACAAATGTTATCCAGGAGGAGTAACACTTCTACCTCCTTTAATTAAGATTACCAAACACCTGAAATTTTCTCATTTAATCCTCGAAACACCAAGAGCAGCTATAATTCTTATTCCCCTTTTCCAGATGAGATAAATGAGGTGAAGGAACAGTGTATTGTCTATGTTATTGAGCATTCCCTTTAGTGCCACTGGTCCCCAGAGGAGCAGCCTAATTTTTCCTAATCAAATCCCAAAATTGGCTATCTACTTTGCCAGTTGTCTATAGTCAGGGATGTTTGTAAATAATTGTTTTGTTGACAGGGTGATGATGGCAACCCAGGTTATGGTGGCATCGGAAATAAAGGAGCAAAGGTAAGACACATCAGCTGAAAGCTGCACATTTCCATTTATTTATTGTTGCTTTTTGGGGGCAACATTAAAGCGAAAAAAAAAGAAAACAGTGAATAAGGTGGTCTTGGACTTTTAGAGGTAGATTTTGGTCATTTATTTGCTGATATGTTTTGGGGAATATGGTGGAAGGAAAAATAATTTGATGGTTGAAGTTACAGGCAACAGTCGAAACTTGAAATGACTTTTCTGTTTTTGCAGAGATGCACAGGCAGGGCCAGACTTGTTCCAGCCTGAAAAGGTGTCTAATCTTAGAAGCTCTGTGCTTCTAAGCATGGGAGCATTCCAAAATTTGTCTTCCACTGATTGTGTTTACTTTAACCAATAGTAAAAAGTTTTACAGGGCCTTTCCAAATGCATTGGGCCAAGCTGCCTCTCCAAAATTAATTTTATATCAAACTATAACTGTATATTGCCACTAAATATTTAAGTGTCAAGAAGTAAGACAGACAAATTTACCAAAAGCAGTGATTTCTATATACCAAAAATAACCACTTAGAAAACATAATAACAATATCCACAAAAATATAATGTAGTTAAGAAATCCTTTCTGCAAAAATGTTCCAGAACTATAGCAAAAATTATTGAGATATAAAATTTCAATGAACAGAGACATACCAAGATCCTGTTGGAAAGTCTAAAATGTTATAAGGATCAGTGTGTAATTCCAAGTGAAATACCAACAAGAATGGTGCAAGAGAATCATGGAAGAATAAACAAACCCCCCCAAAGCTAAAACTTCTTAAAAAACAAAAACTGAGGAACAAAGAATTTCCAGTGAAATTTTTATTAGCATAGATAATAATTGGTGAGTTCCCGTTGTGGCACAATGGAAACAAATCTGACTAGGAAGCATGAGGTTGTGGGTTCGATCCCTGGCCCTGCTCAGCGGGTTAAGGATCCAATGTTGCCGTGAGCTGTGGTGTAGGTCTCAGACCCGGCTCAGATCTGGTGTTGCTGTGGCTCTGATTAGACCCCTAGCCTGGGAACCCCCATGTGCTGCATGAGCGGCCCTAAAAAGACAAAAGACGAAAAAATAAGAATAATAGATAATAATTGAAAACAGCTTTTTTTTTTGTCTTTTTTTTTTTTTTTCCCCTAGGGCCACACCTGTGGCATATGGAGTTTCCCAGGCTAGGGGTCCAATCGGAGCTGTAGCTGCCAGCCTACGCCAGAGCCACAGCAACGCCAGATCTGAGCCACATCTGCGACCTACACCACAGTTCACGGCAACGCTGGATCGTTAACCCACTGAGCAAGGCCAGGGATCGAACCCATAATCTCATGGTTCCTAGTTGGATTCGTTAACCACTGAGCCATGACGGGAACTGAAAACAGCTTTAATATTTGATTTTTAAAAAGGGAGCTCTTAGGTATCCTATAGAATTGGAATATTAGCCACTCTTTAAGAAGAATGTGTAAGTTTATATATAATTTTATAGAACTTATGTGACAATGTCAAGTAAAAAATCAGAACATTGTAAGAAAAAACATTTATCCCAATTGTGCTGAAATGCATTTTAAGAAGAAAATAGGACAATATATTTATAGTATCACTTGCTGGGAAGTGAGATTTGGGTGATTTTTCTACTTCTATTCCTGTGTATTTTAAATTAATTTGAAGAGATATTACTTTTAATCAGAAAATAAACTTTAACTGAAATAAATGCTTTTTCATCAAGTGAGGATTATCAGACCTCTTCAACTATAGTCTGTGGCCAGAGTAAGATAGAGGACCAGAAAACAAACGATCAGATTTAGATGGCAGGTTTCCCAATTTCTCCATTGAAATCCATTTTAGGAAGACTGTTTCTGGAGTTCCCACTGTGGCTCAGCAGAAACGAACCCAACTAGTATCCATGAGGATAGAACCCGACTTCTATGTGGTCAGGTGCAGCCCTAAAAGGGAAAAAAAAAAAAAAAAAGAAGACTGTTTCAGAGTTCCAGATCACCAGCTATCCTGATGAATACCTACAGTCAAAGGCAAGCTTATTTGTAATTCCTCAGATGTGTGCAATTACCCACTTAGCTTAGGTGGTCACGATATTTTGGTGAGACCAGTAAATAGTTTAATTTAGAAATTGGAGTTAGTTTCTCAAATCATGCTCTACAGTTTCATTTTCAATTGTTTTGGTCCTTCCTTAATTCAGAGGCACTTAAACTAAATAAGGCTGCAGGCAAAATTAAAGTCAGTATAAACCTATCCTGGTGATATGTGTGTATATTAATTTTCTCTGTCAATTATAGGGGCAAGAGGGATTCCCTGGAGAAATTGGACTTAAGGTACGTGTGCTTCATACTAACTAGAGATCCATCAGAAATACTCCTGGGCTTATAAAATATATCATAGGACAATAGAAGGGTATAAATTGAAAGGAATAAAAAGAGTATGATGTTAGCTATGGATCCATATATAAAGGTCATCTATGGCCTTTATTATGTTGAGATAGGTTCCCTCTGTGCCCACAGCTTCCCTCTGTGCCTGAGTGTTTTTCAAAATGAATATTGAATTTTTACTTATTTATTTGCTTTTTAGGGCCACACATGTGGCATATGGAAATTCCCAGGCTAGGGGTCAAATAGGAGCCGCAGCTGCCGGCCTACACCACAGCCACAGCAACACGGGATCCGAGCTGTGTCTTCAACCTATACCATAGCTCAAGGCAACACCAGATTCTTAACTCACTGAGCAAGGCCAGGGATTGAACCCACATCCTCATAGATACTAGTTGGGTTCATAACCCGCTGAGCCACAGCAGAACTCCCTGGATGTTGAATTTTGTCAAAAGCTCTTTTTGAGTCTATTGAGATGACCATATGGTTTTTATTCCTCAGTTTTTTGATGTGGTATATTACACTGATTTGCAGATATCGAAGAATCCTTGCATCCCTGGAATAAATCCCACTTAATCATGGTGTGTGATCTTTTTAATGTATTGTTAGACTCCTTTATGAATAAAGGAGCGAGTAAAGAAGCATGCTTTTCAAAAAATATTTCTACTTTTTAAATTCTTAAATAAAGGATGAAATCCTTATTTTTCTCCTCATATGCACTCCTTCCCCTCTATCATCTGTATTTTCTTCTTTGCTTGAAGGGAGGTAAAATATAAGGAAAATCAAAATTCCCCAATTTCACTTGGCTCAACTCTCCCAATGTGTTTATAAATCACCTTCAGATAATAAGTAATCAATAATGTCCTCTACCTTAAGGCTTTCATTTCTGCCAGAAACATTCTCTGAGCCCTGTAAATTCAGATCCTATGATAAGATCAGGGGACAAAATAAAGGGCACTGTTCATGTCTCCATGGAGGCTATGTTGTGGCTGCAGAGACAGAGAAATAAAACAGTGAGACTGCAGTGTCCCATGTTGAGAACTAAAAAAATGAGGGGTTGTTAAGGGGAGACACTTCAAAGAAGCTAAAAACATTCATGAAAAAATGTCTTCATGTTGGAAGCAGTTTTTTTGTTGTTTTGTTTTGTTTTTGTTTTTGGTCTTTTTTTGTCCCTTTTTTTTAGAGCCGAACCCGAGGCATGTGGCGGTTCCCAGGCCAGGGATCTAATCGGAGCTGATGCTGCCTATGTCACAGCCACAGCAACGCCAGATCTGAGCCACGTCTGCGACCTACACCACAACTCATGGCAACACCAGATCCCCAACCCACTGAGTGAGGCCAGGGATCAAACCCGAAACCTCATGGTTCCTAGTCGGATTTGTTTCCACTGCTCCATGACGGGAACTCCTGGAATAAGTTTTAATTTATTTTTATTAACGTATAATTGATTTACAATTATGTGCTAATTTCTGCTGTTCAGCAAAGTGACTCAGTTATACACATATATACAGTCCTTTTTCCCATTATTTTCCGTTATGGTTTATCCCAGAAGACTGGATATAGTTCCCTGGAATCAATTTTTAAACACATTGAAATATCTCTCTTTGAGTTTAATAACCATTTCATTTTATTCTTCTGAAATTATTTAGGGTGAGATTGGGGACCCTGGGAGTCCAGGAGAAACTGGACCCAAGGGAGCTACAGGCAAGACGGTAAGCTTCTTAGGCTGCAAAGCCTTATAGTCTCGGCTATTTGGGGAAGTCCTTTTTCATGCTTTTACAGTCATTTGAGTTGTCACCTGGTCCCAAAGTCTTGTAAAATGTGTTTTTTACTAAGGGAAACTAGGGGTGGGGACATGGATACTTTGCTCATCCTTATAAGGCAAGTGACTATTGGCTCTTAGTGACCAAGTTCATCTGTTCTGGCTGCCAAGGTACAATCTGAACACTGGTTAGGTCAGTGCTGTTGTTTCTTAAGGAGTCCTTGTGGTCCAGAACAGTTTTTGCACCACAAAATACGGCCAATTTAATCCCATCCCCCAGCAGATTTCATGTAATTTAAGTAAGGCCACTGGCATCTCATCTTTAACTACTTTAAAGAGGTGACCCTTGCCCCATTTAGCTCTTGAGCTCCTTGAGAAAGCTTCCATTTATCATGTAACTGAATGTGTCTTTATTCCCTGGTGCTTTCGCTGCTGCAGGGTTCGATCCCTGATCTGGGAACTGAGATTCCACATCAAGTCCCTGCATGCTGTGGAAATAAAGGAAGGAAGGGAGGGAGGGAGAGTGGAAGGGGGGGGGGGAGGAAGGGAAGAGAAAAGAAAGGAAAGTACCAGAACAGACACTGTGAGTCGCCTGTACTCTCAGAAACATCAGCATCCCAAGCTTGCTGTGTATTAAGAATGGATTTGCCTCTGCTGACTCATATGTGTCATATGAAAAAATGAGATGAGCACTTTATAAAAGACACAGTCTTAATGACATTATCTCCTGAGAGGTTGTCTCTTTTCTTCAGAAGAATACCATTCAGGTAAACCTCTTCTTCACACCATGTCAATTAGTTGGAAAAGAACACACTATCTGATAAAAACTGATACTTGAGGTAGTTTTTCAACTTTGCCACCACAGTTAGTTTTACTCCAGTCAGGTTTTTTTTTTTCCCTACAAAGTGTAACAAACTTTATGTGAAGAGATTATTTATATGGGTTTTAGAGGTACGAAATAAACTTCTTTCCCTCCATCCTGCTTCTCCCAAGCAGGCTGTCATTCCTTTCCGGCTATAATTCTTCTCTTTCCCGGCTATAATTCCATTCCTCATGCACGTTTTTGGATGACTATCCGTAACAATTTTGCTATAAAAAAAATGAAGAGTGGTATTATAATTAGAAAGCTAATTGGGAAAGAAATTCAAATTAATCCAGATGTCATCTGCATTGAAATATCTCTGGATCCTTTCCCTCACTTGTTAATGAAGCAGTTTACCCTTGAACACTGGAGGCATGCCAACACTGTCAGCAGATTCTTGGGTTCCCTCCCTGCCCAACGGCACATTAATCATTAAAAAATAAGAAGAAGGAGGAGAGGAGGAGGGGAAGGGGGAGGAGGAGGAGAAGAAGAAGAAGAAGAAACTAGTGGGAAATATATAATCTTTTTCTCTTGGCCTTTGGTTACTTGAATGTTTTTTCCGACATTGGACAATTTATCACTGGTTTTCACTTGCTTGTTCCACCTGCCAAGAGGCTTTTCTACATCTCTGTGTTTTTGAATTTGAAGTTTTTAGACACTGAAAACGTCCCGGTTTTTCCCTCTGAAAGATGGGAAGTTCCATTAAGAATTTTCGGGGATAAAGTTTTGACTATCTCTTTAATTCTCTCGGAATGATTACGTCCCTAGTTGAAGTTTTCTAATCTTTACCTTGTCTCCCCAACCCCCGCCCCCACATGGAATCTCTTTTTTTTTTTTTTTTTGGCTTTGCTTTTTTTAGGGCCGCACCCGAAGCATATGGAAGTTCCCAGGCTAGGAGTCAAACTGGAGCTGCAGCCACAGCAACTGGGGATCCGAGCTGAGTCTGTGACCTACACCACAGCTCACAGAAATGCCCACTGAGTGAGGCTAAGCACTGAGCCAAGCATTCAGTCTCTCTAAGCACTCATGGATACTGATCATATTGTTTCCACTCTGCTACAACAGGAACTCCAGGAAGCACTTTTTTTTTTTAATTTGATTTTTAACCTCTCTTGTTTGTATGTATTTATACTTTGTATCAGGTTTATATACTTTGTATCAGCTTTATACAGGCAGGTACCTCAAAGCAGGGTTCCTTAGCCCCAGCCCTACTGACACTTGGGACTGGATCATTCTTGGTTGTAGAGACTGTCCTGCATTGTAGGATGTTCAGCAGCATCCCTGGCCTCTTTAGTAGATGTCAGCATTGCCACACCCCCACTGCCCATTAATGACAATCAAAAATGTCCCCAGACATTGTCAAATGTCCCCACAGGAGTAGGAGTAGGCATGAGGGACACAAAATCCACCCCACTCCATCCCCATTAAGGACTACTAGTTTAAAGAGTCAAACAATTTCACAAGGTTTGTTAGGAAAAACTGGCAATCAAATCCCTCTGCCACTTAGCTCCTATTTCTCTAGAGTTTATCTTTTTGCTCTACTTTCTGGGAACTTTCTTTGACTTTATCTTACAATGTTTCTCTCATAGTTTAATTTCCTTCTTCTTGCTTTTTTTAGGACCACAGTTGCGGCATATGGAAGTTCTCAGCTACAGCTACTGGCCTACATCGCAGCTCATAGCAATACCAGATCCCCAAACCACTGAGCAAGACCAGGGATTGAATCTGAATCCTCATGGATACTAGTCAGATTCATTTCCACTGAGCCACAACAGGAACTCCATAGTTTAATTTTCTAGCACTCATTTTTGTTCTCTGAATATTCCTTTTTTATACTATCCTGTTCTTTTATCATGGTTGACAGATCTCTTATCTCTCTCAGTATATAAATTCATACTTTTAAAGTCTTTGCCCATGGAGAACAGACTTGTGATTGCCAAGAGGGAGGCAGAGGGAATGGGAGGGACTGGGAATTTGGGGTTAATAGATGCAAACTGTTGCTTTTGGAATGGATAAGCAATGGGATTCTGCTGCATAGCACTAGGAACTATGTCTGGTCACTTGTGATGGAGCATGATAATGTGAGAAAAAAGTGTGTACATGTATGTGTGACTGGGTTACCTCACTGTGCAGTAGAAAATTGACAGAACACTATAAATCAGCTATAATGGAAAAAATAAAAATCATTATAAAAAATAAATAAATAAAGTCTTTGCCCAACATAGTCTGTTCCCTGCAGAGTGTTTTGGTGGGTTGGTTTTGCTTTTTGTTTTTTGGGTTTTTTTGCTTCGTTTTGTTTTTTCTGTTTTGGTCTCTATTTCTCACGTCTGGGAAATGGGCTAATTCTTGCTATTTAAGAATTGAGATTGGGCTTATCAGACACAACTTAGAATAGATTTACAAGGAGATCCTGCTGAATAGCATTGAGAACTTTGTCTAGATACTCATGTTGCAACAGAACAAAGGGTGGGGAAAAAATGTAATTGTAATGTATACATGTAAGGATAACTTGATCCCCTTGCTGTACAGTGGGAAAATAAAAAAAAAATGAGGGATAAGAGTTCCTATTGTGGCTCAGTGAGTTAGGAACCTAAGGTAGTGTCCATGAGGATGAAGGTTTGATCCCTGGCCTTGCTCAGTGGGTTAAGGATCCAGCATTGCTGCAAGCTGCAGCATAGGTGGTAAATATAGCTTGGTTGCTGTGGCTGTGGTGTAGACCAGCAGCTATACTTCCAATTTAACCCCTATCTTGGGAACTTCCATATGCCCCAGGTGCAGCCATAAAAAACAATGGGGGAAAAAAGAATTAAGTGGTAAACGACAAAGTCATACTGTATAGTCTAGGGAACTATATTCAATATCATTATGTAATAAACCATGATGGAAAAGAATATGAAAAGAATATATTATATATATATATATATATATAATAATTGAGAACCAAAAGTCAGATTCACAGCCCTGAGGACATGGGTGGGGCTCATCTACTGAAAGTTTCAATGAAGAATGAGCTGTGATTTAGCAAATATCTGATACCAGCATCTTTGGTCCTCATTGTCTAGTTGATTTCCCCTGAGATTCTTTCAGTCTCTTGCCTGGGGGTGAAGGTCTGGCTGCCAGCTTTCTAGGGTCTCACATCTATTCCAAACCTTCATTTGATCTCTCTGGTTTTTTGGAGGGCACCTCTGTCACTCAGCTCTGCCTGGGGTCTCCTACTGCAGACACTTCGGTTTTACCTCTGCCCTTGAGGAGGAAGAAGGGACATCCACCTGACTATAAAGGATGGAGAGGAGGCTTGGGGATTCCTAAAATGATCTGCAAATAATCTGCCTCATTCAGCCCCTCTTCCTTCACCTCCACTGCTAAGACGTACCTTCTGGGAATAAACACACAGATTCTTGGCTTTTCCTGTTGCTGCCCTATGATTCAGCTTTTTCAGCTCTGCTAAGTCGTTTAACACTTTGGCTGCTTTCCAGCCTCTGGAGCTTGATGGCTATTGTCTCCTTTCTCATTCTCCCCATGCTTGTCATTTTTTTGCCTTAAAAAAAAATCTGTTTGCTATAATTTTCGTAAGACACTGGGAGGGAGTAAAATAAAGGCCAATGTCCAGTTTGCCATTTCTTCTCTGGAAATTAATCTATAGCTTCTAAATAAAACACAATCGGTAAGGTTGTTGGCTTTTTGTTTTTTTGTTTTACTGAACCCAGCATGCTGTGAATATCATTGGAAGACCCAAAGGACATAAATAATTATTTGCTGTTCCATAGAAAACGCTTTTACAAAATAAGTTGATTTTGTTTTTTTTAATTTATTTTTGAGGCATAGTTGATTTACAGTGTGTATTAATTTCTGCTACACAGCAAAGTGATTCAGTTATACACATATATATTCTTATTGCATATTCTTTTCCATTATGCTTTTATCACAGGATGTCAAATATAGTTTCCTGTGTCATAGAGCAGGACTTTGTTGTTTATCCATCCTAGATAAAATAGTTTGCATCTGCTAACCCCAAACTTCCAATCCATCCCTCCTCTACCCTTAAGTTGATTTTAGACAACTTTGTTTTTATTCCCATAAAAGTTATAAATCTCATGACATTGTGAATGAACAAATGAGTATTGTCCTAATTTTTAAACTAAATTCTAGCTTTCTGATAAATTATACTGTTGAATGTACATACATAAAGTAAGTAGTCAACAACTGTTGTTTTTATTTACTGCTGTTATTCCCCATTTCGCTGCAGGTATTTCCAGCCAGTTGCTAAGTGTTTTTTTGTTGTAGTTGTATCAAGCTTTTTTATATTTAAATTTTAGTCTTTCTGGGTGTTTGTTTTTCAGTCTAGTCATCCACTAATGTTAGATAAATTGAGATAAAAATTCATTTAGATGAAAATTTCTCCCTTGATCCAGCAATTCTAGTTCTATTGATCTTCCCTAAGGAAACAATCAGAATTGCACATATAGCTTTTATAGTGGCATGCTTATTACAACAACAGTAAATTTAAATGCCAACAACAAGGAACTGACTAAATAAATTTTGGTGTATCCATGTAATGGAATACTCTGGCAGCCACGAAAGGTGATTTTTGCAAAAGAGTATTTAATAACATGAAAAAGCCCAGAGATATGTATTTAATTTAAAAGGCAACAGGAAAAAGTATAAAAAATATATTTAAAACTGTAAAGATTAATACCAAAAGGATAAATATATAAAAGACAAAAAGAAAAGGTACCAAAATGTCAACAAGGATAAGAGGTTGTTGAGGTTTTTTGGGCTGTTTTTTCTTTTTTTTCTGTGTGCTTTTGGAAATCTTTTAATTTTCTAAAATGAAAATATATTGCCTTTGAAATTTAAAACACCCACACCCACACCCACAAACACACAAACATCTATGTATGAATATAATCTTAAAGTAAGTAAATTCTGCTTGGAGGTGTCTGCTGGGCTTCCAGGAGAGCCAGGATCCCCAGGGGAGCTGGGACCTCCTGGACGCAAGGTAAGCTGAAAACCCATAAATCATACCCACTCCTTTTCTAAGTAAAAAATCAGTGCCCTGCGTCTTCAGTGCCCAGATGTGTGTGCTTTCTGTGTTTGCCATTTGGCAACAATTTTCACTTTTTTTTCCTTCTCTATGTGCTGAAAGAGAGGAGGAAAAAAGTGCCAACTGAGGGAGGAAATGAAAAGAGATTTCTCATTTCATCTAAAATGAGATTTCTCAATTATCAGTGAACTTCATTTGCCCAATCCTTGCCCTTCCCTTATATTCAATAAGTGATCAGTGAGTAAAAGAAAAGGAGGGGAAATTAAAAAGTGAATAAGTTATCAATACCACATTCACATGGAACGTGCTTTTTTCAGGAGTTTGGGTGGGGTACCATCGCATTTTTCCCTGAATCTCTGAGAGCAGCCAGATTCTTCCTGTTCCAAAGATGGGACTGAACACACAAAATTAAAACCAATTCCACTTTCTTCATTCAATCCCAAACCCAGATATATATATAAACTCATTTGGGGAGGACATTTGGGATTCCATTTCCATATGTTCAGTTTGAGTCTGGTCCCTTTGTCATCCAAGTGATGATGGAAGAGATTCAGGTTCTGATCAGCAGTTGCCCAGTGGCCAAGGCAAAGCACTTGGGGTCTGGGAACCTCTGCCCTAAGGAGGGGCAGGTGCAGGGGATGGCTCAGCCTCATCTGCTTCTAGGACAAGGACCTGCTCCAAGGCTCTCCCTACCAGCATCACATTGTCAGCTCCATCCTTATCTTCTGGACAGCCCTTATCATCCAGAGATGTGACTGGAGGAAAGTGACCATTGGAGGCTCGCTTCTTATAGTTTCTCCCCCTTATAATGTTAATTAGGTGATGAGTATCCTACATGATTTTTTTCCCCTCCCACTTAGAATAAAAATGTTAAGAAGTTATCTTTTTCATAATGTTGATGCACATTTTGCTGTGTGTGTCTAGAGTCATGAAACCACATTCCTTTTGTTTCCCTAGGGCATGAAAGGGGCCAAAGGGTTGGCTTCATTCTCCGTACGTATCTTCTGACTCCAGCAGAGCCTGAGCTCCCCTTTACTTTGACATTGATTTACTTTGCAACCACAGGACCTGGCAGTCTGTTGGTTAATTCTTTCTGTTTTATTTTTGAACTGCAGACATGCGAGCTGATTCAGTATGTGCAGGATCACAGTCGTAAGTACCCACCTAGAATGCTTCCCCCAGATGTCAGCATTCATAGAAGAAAAGCAGTGAATTCTGCACTCAAAGTTGAGACAATTTACCAGCCAGTTTTTTAAAATTAGAGATGTCACTGCATATATTTGGAGGTGGCGTAGACTGGTGCCCCCTCTCTGGCTGCCAGCATGGAAACATGTTCCAAGCATTAAGATTTCTATGGTGCTTTTAATCAGGGGGAAATGGAACTAACTCTCCTGTGGTGAAATCGATCAATGGAGAGTCACATTAAACTTTTTAAAATGATTAATCCCTGACAATAACTGATTCAATAAGGACTGAATTTAGTTGGTATGAAAGGGCCAGCCTTGCCAAGGAGGGTGTCCTGGTGGGTGGGAGCCCTCACTTCTGTTCATCATTACTCCCTCTCTGAGAAGGTGTGCTTGATTTAGCTAGACTTACTTGGTTGTAAAATGACTTGTTCTGCCTATAGTTCTTTACTCTCTGTCAAAATTTTAAAGGCAAAATGGTGTTTTGATTTGGCAAATGCTCTTTTCAATTAGCTTTGAGATCCTTATAGCAACCTCTTCCTCAGAATAGTAATGTCAGTATCCAAGGAATTCCATAGACAAGTTGAGAAGGCTCTTTAACAATCATCTGCAAATGAGCAGTAACTTCCCAAATAAACACTAGGACTGAAAAGGGTGTCAACATTCCCACAAGGCATTTGGCGGGAGAAAAAATAGATGAATTCGAGTCTGTTTCTGTAGAGAGCCTTGGTCTCAAAAACAAAGACTTTTCAAAGCTTTGAATGCAGTGCTAATTGGCCTTTTGGTAGCAGAATGGAATCATTTGTAATGGGAGTCAAATCTATGCCTTGGGTCTGAAGATTGGTTGCTTTGGGGCTGCATTGACACAGCAGTAGGCATTCTGACCTGGGAGCTATGTGAACTGTGATGACTCACAGATTCAAGTGTGATGAGGCCTGATGACTCACAGATTCAAGTGTGATGAGGCCTGATCTTTTTAAAATTTGATGGGTTCAGTGCAAAATTACAAATACAGGAGTTCCGGTCATGGCACAGCAGAAACGAATCTGACTAGGAACCATGAGGTTGCGGGTTCAATCCCTGGCCTCACTCAGTGGATTAAGGATCTGGAGTTGCCATGAGCTGTGGTGTAGATCACAGATGTGGCTCAGATCTGGCATTGCTATGTCTGTGGCATAGGCTGGCATCTGTAGCTCTGGTTGGACCCCTAGCCTGGGAACCTCCATATGCCACAGGTGTGGCCCTAAAAAGAAAAATATATATATATATATATTAGATGCAAAACTATTTTGAAAGTGTCCTTTGGAGCAAGAAAGAAAATCACAACCTATAATTTGTGCCTATTGGAAAAGCAAGTGATCACATGGCTAGGAGCCCTTCTCAAGGCTTTGCAAGGAGCCCCACGGGTGAGAAGTAGAGAGCAGTACTGTCTAGAACTTTCTGCAATGAAGATGTATCCTCGGCTTCTGATGTGTAAACACTAGTCACATGGGACTTTGAGTACTGAAAGATTGAGAATTCAGCCCAAAAGAAGCTGAATTTATTTCATTTAATTTTAATTAATTTCAATGTAAATAGTTACATAAAGCTATTGGCATTCGTATTGGACAGTGCAGTCCTGAAGCTTAAGCTTCATTTGCTTCAAAGTAAATCCACCTCTGATGTTTATATAGCTATATAATTGATAGCTATAGATATCCACATGGGAAATTGTAAAGAGAGGTTTTGACTTTCCAAATCCAGTTCACCTCTCTGCAAGATAACGTTCTCTCTCAGGCAGAGGTCCTTTCCTTCTGACAGCCAGCTACACACCACTGATTTATGACTCTCGCACTTCTCCCATCCCATCCCCTGTGGAAGGAACTGTGATTTTACCAAGATGCTAGATCTGTCTGCATTTCTACAAACGCTATTTGTTGCCTTGCTTTTTGAGTCTGCCATGATTTCTTACATGGTACAGAACCCTGCTCTCCTACCAAATAATAACCCAGCCTCTTTTGTTCTTCTTCCCCAGCTGGAAGACGTGGTGAGTAATCTTTATTTACAGCATATTGTAATCAAGCTCCAAAATGTCGTGCATCTGGAAAGATGAGTTAGCACAATGTGTTGCCTGCCAAATTGTATAAATTTTATCTGGACTCTCTTTGCTGCTTCATCCTGGCAGCAGCAGCCCTGCCTCCAATAAATCACTCGAGTTGAAGCTGAGTCTCACAGCTCTTTGTCAGCCAAGGGGTTTGATTTTTAATTATTAATATTTGAATGACTAACATTACCATTTACAGTACCAGTCGATTTTTTATAATATTTCTCCCTCCATTTTCTCTCTTTGTTTGTCGTATTGTCTCTATAGTCTACTGGTTAGGGATTAAGATGCAAAGAGCAAAAGTCTAGAGAAAAAAGGTAGGGATGATCAGATAGCAAGCAAGCTGCCTGTGTAGTTCAGAGAGTGCTAAAATCTATGGAGCACATGGCTGATGTTACTTACTGACATGGCTTGATATCCTTCTGAACTGGTTTCTAGGTGTATTAAAAATGTTTATTCCATGATGCTTCTGTATAAACCCGTAATCACCCTCTATATCTTTACACCTTTGTACCTTTTGTGTAAACCCATCAATCCATGCCCTGATTGCTTGTTCACTCATTCAACAAATATTTATTGAAGGTCTGTTATATGCCAATGTCTGTCGCAGACACTGGGGACACAGGGCTGAATAAGAGGGACAGAATTCCTGACTCTAAAAGCTTCCATTCTAGTGGAGGATCCAGATAATAAATAAACAAATGAAAGAATTGTAGCATCTTTTAGCTGCTATGAAAGAGATAAAGAATGAGATGGTCTGTCACAGAATAACGTTAGGGAAGGAGAAGAAGTGTCTTTGGAAGGAGGGCTTCTCTTTGAGGCAATGACATTGAAATTTGGATGAAGAATAAAAAGAAGCCAGCTTTGCAAGAACCAGGCAGGTAATCCTGCAAGTGCAAAAGCCATGATACACCCAGGCATTTTCTAGGAACTGACAGAAGCGCAGTGTGACTGAGACACGGTGAGAAGGGGGAGATGGCTCGTGTAGAAGTAGAGAGGTAAGCAGTTCCCAAATCACGCTGGGCTTTGTAGGTTATATAATGAGGAGGATGGATTTTATTCAACTTGAACTGGGAGGGTATTGAAAAGTTTATTGAAAGTATTGAAAGCGGGAACATAAACTGATGAATAATTTTTTAAAGATTATTTGGGCTGCTGTGGAAGAGTAGATTGTAGGGGGGATGAGCGTAAAAGCCAAAGGACTAGTGTTGGGGGAGGGGCTGTGTGGAGCCATTCCAGGCAAACATGGCAGCGGCCTGGATGGGCCACCATTTCCTGGGTGGTCATCACATGGCAAGGGTTCGTTTGCCTTCCTCCTTCCTCATCATCACCTGCTCTCTGCCAAGCAACAACAAGTATGTTGGGGACCCACCCTTGGAGAGGGACCTCCCTGGAGCCACCCTCATCCAGGCCAGCATTTCTCAGAAGCTTCAGGGTCCTGGCAGCAAGCTGAATTAGCCCTTAGGTGTTTTTTTCCTGAAAACTTGAATTTTTTCTTATCTTCAGCCAGTGCTATATTTTTTTCCTTTATCTCTAAATTACAGTGGAAGCTGCCTCATTGTTACTGCTCTCATTGTTCCCATATAAAGCAGAAGCCCAAACAAAAAGCTGGCAGAACCACTGTTGTGTTTGGTCATCCTTCTTCTCATTTTTTAAATTGCAAAACTGACCTGACCTCAATTTTTTTTAAAATATCTACTCAGCCCACTAAATGTGACTCAGAGGCTAATAACCTCTGTTCTGTCTCCATGGAGATGCACAGTTGGATAGGGGTTGAATATTTAATCTTCCTTTTACCTATGAAGGTCTTGGAGTCCAGAACAAGAAGGAGATAATAACCTAGGTGATGAGGCCCAGCTGAGAGGGGGCTCTGCCTCCTGGGGCAGCCTGGCCGGCCTGGAGGGTATGAGTCCCGAGCTTGCCTGTGAAGAGCTGACTTACTGGCCTCCGAATGATAGGAGGCCCCCGCAAACAGGAGAGTCACCTAGATTTCCTTTTACCAACAAACATATCAACACCAGGCATCTTACCGATTATGAAAGTTCAGTTCTTCTTACAGCTGTTGCAAAGGCCTGTCCTTTGTCTGGTCCTTTTTCATTCAACATTTACATACTCTTTGATATATGGCAGGGACTAATAATCTGACAGATCAAGAGAGAGACCATTTCTGTCTTCACACTTCATAAAGTACCGGGAGAGGCAAACCTTAATAGATAATTAGACAAAGATCTCTGACTGTGTTAAGTGCAGGATACTGGGATTTGAATGAATGAATCAGGATGAATGAATAACTCTAAATACATTCAAGTTGAACAATTCTAATTTGAAGTTTCTCTAACTAATAAGGCATATTTATTGGTTAAACTTTCATTCCTGTTAAGTAAAATTTATCAGTTGAAACTTTCCTTATTCTTTTAAGTAACTCAGCTCTTCTCTCTCACAATGAGTAGTTCTGTAATAGTAATAGTCATGATAAACATTAATTGAGTATATGCTATGTGCCAGGCATTGTTGTCCTAAGTGCTTTACCTGTGTTAATTCATTTAATCCCCAACATAGGCCTCCAGAGTGAGTGCTAGCTAAGACTGTCATTTTAAAATGAGCAAATCAAGGAGTAGATAAGTCCCAATCTGCCTGAAATTATCAACAAAGCTTTCACATCCATCCAATTTTTTGGGGGGAGGGGGGTGTTTTTGTTTTTTGTCTTTTGTCTTTTTAGGGCCACTCCCACAGCATATGGAGGTTCCAGGCTAGGGGTCAAATTGGAACTGTAGCCACCAGTCACAGCCAAAGCGACTGCAATGTCGGATCTGAGCCTTGTCTGCAAGCTGTATCACAGCTCACAGCAACGCCAGTTCCTTAACCCACTGAGCGAGCCAGGGATCCGACCCACATCCCGGTGGATACTAGTCTGGTTCATCAACCACTGACAGGAACTCCCACATCCATCCCTTTTTAACCCCTGTTACATTTCCTCACTTAAGTAACAAATGTATGTGTTAGTTTATTTAACAAAGTTCCAGCAAGAAACATGATATCATTGATCCGTAGGTAAAAGGGCATATCCATGACCTATTTTTTAGAAGGAATTTTAGTAATAGCTTAAAACTTTTATTAAAACTCAAATTCAATTATAGACTTTTTCTTGTGCCTTATTTTGTGTATCAAAGTATAGTTGATTTACAATGCTGTGGTAGTTTCTGGTGTACAGCAAAGTGATTTAGTTATACATATAAATATTATTTTTCATGTTCGTTTTACATTATGGTTTATTACAAGATATTGGATATAGTTCCCTGTGATGTACAGTAGGATCTTGTTGTTTATCTATTTTATATATATAGTGGTTTGCATCTGCTAACCCCAAACTCCTAATTTATTCCTCCCCCAACCCCTTTCCCCTTTGGTAACCATAAGCTTGTTTTCTATGGCTCTAAGTCTATTTCCTAAATAAGTTCATCTTGTGCTTTATTTAAAAGAGCAAAGTCAGTTTTTAGAATATCAATTTTAATTATTCAAGATTTGAATATTCAATATTTGTTGTTTTACTATGAGTCATTGCTATTTAATGATTTCGTGTTTATGTATTTTAATATTTAACGTCTCAAATTACTTCACCTTCTATGTGTGTATCGTTTTTTCCATTTTTAAGCGAGTGCTCATGTTCTGGCCTTTTAGGAGAACCGCGGTGCCCAGCACATCCCACTGAGCTGGTGTTTATGCTGGACCAGTCCCGGGGTGTCACGGAGCCGGAGTTCCTACGGATGAAGGAGATGATGTCATCCCTGCTGAGTGGCCTCCGGGTCCGGGAGAACCACTGCCCTGCGGGTGCGCGCGTGGCTGTGCTCTCCTATGACTCCCACGCCAGGCTCCTCATCCGCTTCTCCGATGCCTACAAGAAGGACCGACTCCTCAGGGAGATCGAGGCCCTCCCTTACGAGCGGTCCTTGGCTGCCAGGGACATCGGCAAGGCCATGAGGTTTGTCTCCAGGAACGTCTTCAAGCGGATGCTCCCAGGGGCTCACACCAGGAGAATCGCCACGTTCTTCAGCAGCGGCCAGTCCAATGACGCGCAAACCATCACCTCAGCCGCCTTGGAGTTCAGCGCTCTGGACATCATCCCGGTGGTGATCGCCTTCACCAACGTGCCCTCTGTCCGGCGCTCATTTGCGGTAAGAAGATCAGCCTGCCCTGTTAACTTGTCTTTATTTTGTATTCGGAGGCATTTACAAGAAAGGGCAGAGCTTTCTTAGTAAGTTTTATTACTAAGTACCAGGAACCTGCCAAGCCCTTTATAGGCATCATCCTGCTTAGTTCCCAAAAGAAGTAGGTATGAGGTGGGGATCATTGTTATTCCCACTGTCCAAAATAGGACGCTTAGTTGACTCAGATGCCCGGGTTCACACAGCTGACAAGTGGCAACATAAGGGCTGAATCCAGGCCTGCTAGTCTAGTGCTTCTCCAAAGAACGCTCTGAGTTGCCTCTGAGTGTAAAGATACTAAATCAAAATGGCCAATAACTATTCATGGATGTCACTGATGTGGCCAGGGTGGTGGTCACTGCTGCACAATGGAAACCAATAGACTGATTTTATAACTTCACCAATTATGTAACTTCAATTTTTGCAAAGGAAAAACGATTCCAGTTATAGCTTCTTAGGTTGAGGATTAAAATCTTACTGTGCAGCATTTCTTTTTTGGGGTTTTTTTTCTTCATTTTTTAAAGGTTTATTGAAATATAGTTGATTTACAACTATGTATCATTTCTAAATAAACCACCTGGGATCACAGCAACTTTTTTTTTTTTTTGGCCATGCCCAAGGCATGTGGAAGTTCCTGGGCCAAGATGGAACCTGTGCCATAGCAGTGGCGCAAACCACTACAATGACAACACCAGACCCTTAACCTGCTGTGCCCCAAGAGAACTCTGATCACAGCAACCTCTAAAACACCCTATCAGTACAGCCTCAGTGGCAGGGCTTTCTTACAAAACACCTTGCTAGACCCAGCAGAGTGTCCTCGTCATCAGTGAACATGGATGTTTGTTTTGTTTTGTGCTTTGTTCTCCATTTGTGGGGAAACCATGAGGAGGGGCCTCAAGCAGCCACAAAGGATGTTGGAAGATACAGCCTTAACCAAAAGGACAAGCAGTTGAAAAATTATTTCATGTAGAGAGAGGGAAGAAAGAAGCAACTGAGTCACTGTCTTCCAGTGTGTGGAAGATCATTACTGGAGAAAACTAGCCAGTCAACTCCAAGATAGCAAATCCCTTATTAGAGAAACTAGGAGTCATAGCAGTGGCAAATTCCAGATTAGATTTAAGTAAGAACTTTCTCAAGGCAAGATTGATTTACATTGTCATGGGCCGAATGGCTAGATGGAGGTGGTCAAGACAGTATCTTTCTCTGAAGGCCTTTTGTAGGGGTGGACACTCACCTGGTAAGGGTGACTTCTATCTTTCCTGAAGATTGGAGGCTAGGATTGACTGGTTTTATAAGGCCCTTTCCAGCTCCCTAATTTTCTGTAAAAGTGTTAAAATAAGCAGACCAGATTGAAATATAGTACACCTCCATAAAATATGGAAAGCAGTGCCGTCTGTCCAGAACTGGCTTAAAGATGAAATGATGTAACTTTGTGTACCAGTGCCTAGGTCTTAGTAACCACTCAATCATGGGAGCTTTTGCCTTGATTATTATTGTTATCAGTTGCTTGATGCTGAACTAAAATCCCTTTAACAATGGTAAAGTCTAGATTGTAAAGGAGCCAAAATGGCTATTAGTATCATTGAACTAAGGCAGAATTATGCAAATGAATAGGCTGATGTATGCGGCTCAGGAAAAAAAAAATGCGCATAAATTAGAAGACTGGGGCCAGGCTATGCAAATGAAGTTGCTGTGAGAAGAGCAGCTCAAAAATTCTGTCAGTGATTTGGTTACACGCAGGATCCTCCTGATTCCCTCAGTTTATTGGGAGCCTGCATTGTTCTTTGGCTTTATTTATTCACAAAACAGGAAATAACTTAATATCCTGATACAAATAATTGATGGAGCTTATGATAGAAATTGAAAGAGATGCAATTCCACCCACCCACTCAAAAATATGTGCATAGCGTATAACTTAAGAACACGTATTTTGTTAGGTTTTTCTTTTAAACTTTGGAGTGTTAACAGTCCCACTTAGAGATACTACCCAAATCAATTAGACTCTTTGCTCCTTTCTTGAAGGAGTTTTTGTCAAAAAAGCACCAATAAAGTTTCAAATTCTTGACAGTGACTCTCATAAATCAGAGCAGTATTGGCCCCCAGCATCCCTGGGGCTGAAGAAGTTGGATGCAGACAGAAGTCAGAATTGGTCCCAAAGTTCATTCAGCCAACAAATGTTGGATAAGCAGCTCAGATATACCAAGTGCCACCCTGGGCTCTGGGGACATAAGAGTAAAGTAGAAAACCTTAGAGGGCAGGGCTATGCAGGGTTGTCTAGAAGGGCTAAGGACAAGTTGGTGGGAACCCAGTACCTGACATTTCAGAAGAGAGATTGTTACTGCTCTTCCATTTCCCAACACTTTCTTTCTTTTGTCCATTCTCTTCAAGTGTAGGTAAATATAACCTACACTTAAACTGTCATTTGTTATTTTAAGAACAAAACTCAAAATTGTAATGGCACAATGAATTTTTATTTAGAGGCCGTATTACAAAACCCTCATTTGCTTCATAACCATTACAACTTTTCTACATCTTAATTCATCTAAGAATTCAGGAGACTCCAGATGAAATTTTGGACCTGTGTAAACACATGTGGCAGGTCTCAGAAACAGCTACTCTGACAACATGGGCTCATTTTCCTATGTTTCTGAGCAAAAAGATCATGGTCACCATCTTGGAAGTTTTTCATGATGGTCTGAAAGCCATTTTTGATTGGAAAAACCTTAATCTCAGGTCTTTTTTAATTTATGTGGCAATTATCTCTTTATTCTAGTGAAATTTTGCTTGCTGCACATTAAAAATTCTAATGTAGGAGTTCCCGTCATGGCTCAGCGGTTAACGAATCTGACTAGGAACCATGAAGTTGCGGGTTAGATCCCTGCCCTTGCTCAGTGGGTTAATGATCCGGCATTGCTGTGAGCTGTGGTGTAGGTCACAGACGCGGCTCGGATCCCACGTTGCTGTGGCTCTGGAGTAGGCTGGTGGCTACAGCTCTGATTAGACCCCTAGCCTGGGAACCTCCATATGCCATGGGAGCGGCCCAAGATATGGCAAAAAGACCAAAAAAAAAAAATCTAATGTAGGGTATATTTCCCTTTCTAATGTACTTATAAAAATACATCCTTTTTAGCTAGCCTTATTTTTTTTCCTTTACTTTGTTATTTAGCAGTGCAGGTGAGAGAAACATTAGGTGTAATAGTTGACATTATAGATTATTTTAATGGCAGAGCTGAAATTGGGGAGGAGAGAGTGTCAGGGGAAACTTTAGCACTTTGAGCACCCAACCTTTTTATTCTTAAAAAGATTTCCTTTGTCAATAGAGAACTGTTTAAATAAAGAAGATTACACAGAGTATTGATGGTATTGTTTCTGAAATGAACCAATTTATGGAGCCCCATGATGTTTAGAAAGGAAAGAACAAAGTAACAGCCAGAACCATTTGCTATCACCCATCAGTGGATCTTCCAAGCTGGTGTATTCTTTGATACCATAGGAATATGAGCAATAAGAAAAGTGAACCATACAACCCTTTCATTTTAAATCTCCAACCCACATATATCCTGGAGAATTTTTTCTGTACCCATTGGTGATCCCATGAGTGATCTCAAAATCCACATCTGCCAAACTTTATGGCTGAGGAGATTACTTGAGGGTGGGGGTTGCAGAGCACAGACCCCCTGTGGACTCTCTTCATTTAAAAAAAAAAAAAAACACTCTAGAGTCAATGAGTAGAAGGTATGGCTTTAGGTTGACACCAACATGTTGATAGGTGATTAAAAGTGAAGCCTGTGCTCCCTTTGGCAGCACATATACTAAAATTGGAAAAATACAGAGGTTAGCATGGCCCCTGTGCAAGGATGACATGCAAATTCATGAAGCATTCCATATTTTTATGGAATACTACTCACCCACAAAAAAGAACAAGATAATGCCATTTGTAGCAACATGGATGGAACTAGAGATCCTCATACTAAGTGAAGTAAGTCAGAAAGAGAAAGAAAAATACCATATGATATCACTTATATCTGGAATCTAATATATGGCACAAATAAACCTTTCTACAGAAAATAAACTCATGGACTTGGAGAACAGACTTACAGTTGCCAGGTGGGGGCAGGGGGGAGTGGGATGGACTGAGAGTCTGGGGTTAATAGATGCAAACTATGGCCTTTGAAATGGATAAGCAATGAGATCCTGCTGTATAGCACTGGGGACTATATCTAGTCACTTATGACGGAGGATAATATGAGAAAAAGAATGTATATATGTAAATGTGACTGGGTCACTTTGCTGTACAGTAGAAAATTGACAGAACACTGTAAACCAGTTGTAATGGAAAAAATAAAAATCACTTTAAAACATTTAAAAAATAAATAAATAAATGTGAAGCCCAAGTTATCAGCTAGTACCAGTGCCAGAAGAATGGAAGTTGCCACATTGTAGACACATAGAACACAAACTAGTGAACACAGGCAGCAGTCTCTGGGTGACATGAAGAGATCACTCAGCCATCAAGGTTGCACATGCAGGAAGTGGAAGGTAGGTCTTATTTGGGAAAAGCAAAGTTTAAACTACAGGTATCCATATTCCACCCCTCTCCAGGCTCGTGTTTCTCATTTGTAAAATGATGGGATCAAGTTATGTGGTCTCTAAAATTTCTTCTAACTCAAGCATTCTCTGATTTTTTTTTTTCTGGACCCTGATGGTTGGCAGTAAGAAACTCCTTTGCGCTTACAGATGGCCTGATCCATGCTCTCTGATTTTGGTCTCCTGAGCTGTCATCACAATCCAGATGAAGCAATGACACAGTTCACTGGAGACATTGCCTGGCATTAAAAAAAAAATCCATTAATAATTCAGACTAATTGTGTCTGCTGTTGGATCAGTCAAGAGCCAAGACTCTGTGCTTACAGGTCACTGGAACCAATGGGAATTCATGTGCACAGAGAACCAGTGAGCTGGGCATGTTTTCATGAAGACACTGAGTCATCAGGAGGGACATCTCCACAGGGAGCTCCATGTTCCTCTGCAAAATGTCCTGCTGCCTGACCATCACAGTCTTTTCCTTTTGTGTCTTCTCTAAACCACCCAGTGCTCACATATATTCTCATTCCATTTCTTCCCTCTCAATCTTTGTGGGACACCATACCTTCCTTTCTCTATATATTTGTGCCTAGAAATTTAGCTTATTCCCCCCTGAGTCTCACCCTCCAAGGCAGACAGCTTGTGAAGGCAAACACAGTGGTCTCCAGGGAGGAATTTTGGTGAGCATGGATTTCTCTTCTCTAATACACAGAAGAATAAAAGATGTGCAGAAACAGCGATAACCTTTAGGGATCCCCCTCCACCTCCCCTTCCCATGTCTCTTGTTCCTCAGTGAACAAGACAGAAGATTGCCAGCCTATGGCTCTGACCATACTCGCCACCAACATGGGGAGACACAGTGCCCTCTGGACCCCAGTTCTGAATTCCTGTCCATCCCTGGTGCAGTCTGCTCTGCTGAGAGAGATGGAGTCACCCTGTATCAATACAGCTGCCAGAGCCTATCTCCATGGATAAAGTATGGGAGGGAAACTTCCTTCCTGAGAAAGAGAGGAATAAGCCAGTCGGGTTCACAGGAGAAGACAGATGTCATATGAGGCGTATCTGAGGCATTGGTAGGATCATGCCCACAGTATTCTTCAACTGTCAGTGATCTCCTGGGTTATTTAAATGACAAGCTGGTTATTCTTCCTTGTTTGGAGCCTCCATATCTTCTGCCTCTCCAGAATTCCTCAGGGAATTTACTAATGATAGGGCTAAATTGGAAAGGTTGGGGAATTGTTCAAAGAGCCACCTGAATGTGGCTCTAAGTCTGCACTTCAAAGCCAGGGTCCATGCCTGGCTCACGGAGGGAACTCAAAGTCAGTTCTAAAGCACCTCTGTTACAGGATATTGAGTAGAGTTCCCTGTTCTATACAGTATGTCCTTGTTGGTTATCTATTTTAGATATAGTAATGTTTGTATGCTAATCCCAAATTCCTAATTTATCCCTCCCCCTTTCCCCTATGGTAACCATAAGCTTGTCTTCTATGTGTGCGAGTCTATTTCTGTTTTGTAAATAACTTCATTTGTATCTTTTTTTAGATTCCACATATAAGTGATATCATATGATATTTGTCTTTCTCTGTATGACTTGTTTCACTTAGTGTGATAATCTCTAGGTCTATCCATCTTGGGCCAAATGGCATTATTTCATTCTTCTTTGTGGCTAATATTCCACTGTGTGTGTACATGTGTGTGTATGTATGTATGTATATATGAAACCAACACAACATTGTAAATCAGCTAATAAAAAAATAAACATCTTAGACCAAAAAAAGAAAGAAAGAGAAAAATGTGCTGTGCAATTGTTTGGTGATGGAAATTTGAGGGTCAACATTAAAAAAAGAATTTTAAGAAAAAAATAAAGCACATCTGTGATTTCACACAGTTGTCTGGAACTTGGGGGGAGGGGTGTCTCTGGTCCTTTTCCCTAAATGGCTTCCTTGTCCAGTGTCTTTTGCTCAGTCCTTTAAACTTTCTTTGAGCTTCAGTCTGCTCATCTGAAAAGGAAGGATGATGACCTTCAGAATGAACTCACTGAGCTGTTGAGATGCTGGGGATGGAAGTGCTTTGTGGTCTCTGATGACTCACATGGCATCCACCTGATGCCACTAAGTGCTTTTCAATTATGCAATCATGTAGTGCCCATAGTTGCCCTCTTAGGGAGTAGTGTGGGTATTCTGTTGCACAAATGAGGAAACAGAGACAAAGCCACTTGCCATCCAGCTAAAGGGAGAGTCTCAGGTTAAACCCAGGCAGTGCTCTTAGACCCCCTGTCATGCTGCACCCTGTACCCTCTGAGAGGGAGGAGACCTATTGCTCCCTGCAGATCTCAGCTCTGTGGACCATCATGGCAGGTTCCTGCAGCCCCACTTATGATGCTCTTCTTTCTCTGCTTCTGCTTCTTGCAGATTGACGACACTGGCACTTTCCAAGTCATCACAGTTCCATCCGGGACCGACTACACGCCAGCCCTAGAGGGACTCCAACGGTGCACTTTTTGCTATGGTGAGACCCAGAGAGAGGCTGTAACTTGATCCAGTCCCTGAAGCACAGTGAGTCACCACTGGCAGGAGTGGCTGAAACTTGGCAGCAGGGATGCAGTGGCCTTGGGAGGATCTCCCAGGGGTTCTGGGCTCCCTTGCCACACAGCCTCATCCACAGCCAGAGCCTTTAGCTCAGGGGGTGTGTTGTGCAGCTTCCAGGAAACAGTAATAATTTTTAGAGGAGTTCCCATCATGGCTCAGTGGAAACAAATCTGACTAGCTTCCATGAGGACTCAGGTTCGATCCCTGGACTTGCTCCGTGGGTTAAGGATCTGGCGGTGCCCTGAGCTATGGTGTAGGTCACAGATGTGGCTTGGCATTGCTGTGGCTGTGGTGTAGGGCAGCGGCTACAGCTCCAATTCAACCACTAGCCTGGGAACCTCCATATGCTGTGGGTGCAGCCCTAAAAAGACAAAAAGCAAAAATTTAGAAAAACTTAGCCTGCCCCATTGCCCAAGCTTTTCATGCTGTAAAGTATATTTATGGGTTTTCTAAATCCCAAATGTTCACGACCTCAAAGAAATGCTTTACAGAAGGAGTGGTACATAGCAGCAATTCATACATTTCTCATTGGAAAGAGGCTTTCTGGACTCCCAGATATGACACATCAAAAGCATCTACAATGCTGATTGGGCTTTGCTTGTTTTTTATACACAATCTACAGGTCTAGCTGAAGAACTAGCTGGACCAGTATTTGGGTATTCTGATAATTTGAATGTTCTAATAATTATGAAAGTGATGGAAGCCATTGGGGTTACTGGTGAGTGTGATAGCTAAGTTATCAGACATTCATTACTAGCCACGAACCGGTCTAATTGCTTTATAAAACGTTGATGGTGGCAACAATGGTAGTTAATACTTACAGTATTGGATATATTGTATTCCAAGTACTCCCCTAATTGTTTCATTCAATCCTGATAATCACCCTAAAACATTTGAACAGTTCTTAGTGCCACTTTGCAGATGAGATGAAAGAGTTGGCTCACAGCAGGATCAAAACCCAGAGAGCTGGCTTGAGAACTCCTGCCAGTTATGAGTACTACAGAGCCTGTACACTGCTCCCTGAAACTCTGCATTTGGCCTTGAAGAAAATGTTTAATTCTCCTCCTCCTCCTTCCTATGAGTCAGTGAAATGCTAGTGCTTGCCACATGAGTGACTTCACAGGGAGTTGGTAGCTCCGAGGGAGAAGGGGATTTCTCCTAATAACCCCCTCTTCCTTCTGTTTTTCCCTCTGATCATATCTCTCCTTCCCTCCACAATTGCACACTGTTGTCAGGCTCTGGTAGTCTGACCCACAGCAGTTAGGGTGCTCACCACACTGTGGGCAGCTCCATCCCCCTTGAGCTCTCAACTGTGCGCTCAGACATATCAGGGACACATGCCCTGGAATGTTGTGAGGTCAGAAGCTGCATATGTGTGTCTGGGGATAGATTTTTGGCTCCATCTCTTGGCTTAAACCTTTGTTTTGTCTCTGAGGCATATAGTGTAAGGTATTTTGGCCGTCGTTTCCTGCAATAAAGAGACCCCACAAAACTGATCAAATAGGCAGCCTGTTCTCCCTGATTTTAGAAAATACCTTGCACTTAGGTGACTGTGCTGATCATTAAACAGCATCATCAAATTTTACTGCATTTCAAGAAGGTAAGTATAATTTGTTCAGAGCTATATCTTTATTGAGTCTGTGAGCAAGACTGAAATTCTGAAGTTTCCTGCTTCCCCTAGGATCAGCGTTCTGGTTATTAATCTTTCATCTCATAGCTATTATTCATGGCCAGGCACTTATCTAAGTACTAACTGTCCCCATGTGTGTTTTTCCATCTCTTTTTCTTGTTTTTGGCCTTTAACCATCAACTGTTGTTAGAAACCTAGGATTGCAGACTATCAGCCCTGGAAGGACTCTCTGGGCAAATCTGATCCAACCACCTCATTGTGCAGAACTGGGGCCCATTAGTGGCTTGGACGGGGCATCCAGGATGTTTGTAACTGGGAACTACAAGACTATATCTTGGCCTTCAGGCATCTTGGCCTTCAGGCCAAGGGGCATCCCACTGCTGTACACGTGGCCTTGTTCTAAACTCTACAACACCTCTAGAAATACCAGTGTATCCTTAGGCCAAATGATTTTACATTCCTGCCCTGGGACTCTCAGTAAAATTAGAAGATGAGATGACCTCTAAGATCCTTTCATTTCTAATTTATCTTTTTATTCCTCTGAATATTCATTGTGATCAGATTCAATAAAATTCACTCTCTGCTTTAATTACAACACCGTTTTAAAATGATATGCATATTTATTTAAATGACCTCATATTTTATGAAAGCCCATTAGCATGCACTATTTATATTCATTTATTTAACAAACACATACTGAGCTGTCAACTAATAGGCACTTTGGACAAATATGAGTGGTAGTTTGCCTTTAATGTCTCGAAAAAGACACTGAATTACAAATCTTTTTGAAATTGAAATAAAAGATGCATTGCTTTTTTACTCTTTTTAAGTAGATTACTTTTTATAGTAGTAGTGTGCACAGGATAAGGGCCATTGGTTTAACCTGTGTACTGGCAGTTAAAGAGATCATTCGTTTTTATGTCATGACACAGTATCCGCATACAAGCACAAAACGAATTGTCCACTTCAATCTTTATACACTTAAGACACAGCCAAGTGGAACTTCTGTTGAAAGTAGTTTAATTTAAAAAAGTCAGATAGCATTAGGGAATGGAGTTCAAGACACAGGCTGATAAAATCTGTACTTTTGGGATCAAGATGCAGACCACGTACTAGGAAATCTTCCTGTTGCTGATCATCTCAAAGGCATTCAGTTACTATTTTAACATCAAAGATTATGCAGATTGAAAATGTCAAAATATTTTGAGATGCTATCTTTCCTTTTCTGTCCTTTTCTGTTTAGTAACTCCAAGTGACTTTTGGTCTGCAGATGTGTGCAAGCCGGATGCTTCCTGCGATCAAGCCAGACCACCCCCTGTGCAATCTTACATGGATGCTGTGTTCCTTCTGGATGGCTCCCGGCACATGGGAGGGGCAGAATTTGAAGACATCAGAGGCTTCCTGGGAGCCCTGTTAGATCACTTCGACATCACCCCAGAGCCCGAGACCTCTGTCACTGGAGACCGGGTGGCCCTCTTAATCCACGCTCCCCCCAACTTCCTGCCCAACACTCAGAGGAGTCCCGTTAAAACTGAGTTCAATCTCACCACCTACAGGAGTAAACGCCTCATGAAGAGGCATGTGGAAGAGTCAGTTCAGCAACTCAGTGGAGAAGCTTTTATTGGTCATGCCTTACAGTGGACTCTAGACAATATCTTCTTCAGGACACCCAACCTAAGAAAAAACAAAGTCATTTTTGTGATATCTGCTGGGGAAACCAGTCACTTAGACCAGGAAATCCTAAAGAAAGAATCCTTGCGAGCCAAGTGTCAAGGTTATGCCCTGTTTGTGTTTTCCCTTGGCCCTTCTTGGAACGACCAGGAACTTGAAGACCTAGCCAGCTACCCTTTGGATCACCACTTGGTTCAGCTTGGCCGCATTCATAGGCCTGACCACAGATATGGCGTGAAGTTTATGAAGGCTTTTATAAGCTCAGTCAGACGTAAGTCATAAAATCTCTTCTTTGTACATTAAGCATATACTTGGTATTCCCCAAAGAAGAGTTGATGAGCTGACATGGTTTCTTGGAAACCTCTGTTTTCAAGGGCATTTCAGGGTCAGAAAGAAAAATATGTAGTGGTGGATAGTGGAGGGAGGAAGCCTCTGATTTCCAAGCACTAAATTTTCTGGCTCATCTTTTTTATACCTCTGGTTCCTATGGAGAAGCAATCATAACAGGCAGTTGCTTGCATATCTGTCTGCATGACAGCACAGGCTGGGGGCGTGTAGTCACAGCCTGGGTGTTTAGCTACAAAGTAGAAATCCTTGCCATGTAACACACTGCCCTTGGATGGAAAGTCTGACCCATTAACACACCAAAAGAGAGAGCCAGAGAAAAATTCAAAAGTCTGTGGCTTTGCTTTTAAAAGTTCCCCCAAAAAGGCAGAGTTTGGAGTATTAAGAGATACATTTTACCTGTCATGATGAATTATGCATCCTTGCAAAACTTTCTCAACCTTGCTAATGACTTTTTATGGTGCCAGTAATTAGTGTGTCCATAAAAAAGAAACATGGGCTGTATTTCTTCAGTGAGCTAGACTTGAAAGTATGCAATTCATTTTGAATGCATCAGGATGGATTAAAATAAGCCAACCCTTAATATGACTCTGGAGGTTGAAAAGCACTGTCAGATTTCTGATGGTGAATAGATTTTGGAGTTCAGCTAAAGAAAAGTGAACACACAGGTACCCAGGGTCGCTTAAGGGAAATTTTGACTGTGTCTCCAACTTGTCTGTGACATTACACAGTAAAACCAGTTAAGGCTGCAAAGATACTGTCCAGTCAGGGTTGGTGAGGTCTGAAGAGCCTTGGGAAATGGCTGGTGGGACTGATGTTGTGTCCTCTGGTCCTCTGCTGCTTTAGGTGTGCGTCTGCGATTGCAGGGGCAGTCTGATCTTAGAATGAAATTTATGTGGGTGGGTTCTGGAATAGAAACAAGAAAAATGAGCTGGGAAAAACAAGCTAAAAATAAATGGAGGCCAGGGGTCATTCTGAAAGAAGAAATCGCAAGGCGTTTGAAAGGGTAAAACAAAACAGCTTGAGAAACTCTGGGAAACTGGTAAAGAAACACTCCTTAGGAGGCAAAAAGTTGAAAGGATGTTAAGATGGAATTTCATTTCATAGTTCCCTAAAATTCTCAGTGGTGTTTCATGGTAACTAGTCAAATTGTTAGATTAGAGAAATGACACACCCACCACCACCACCCAGGAAAAGAGGAAGAGGTGTTTTCAGAGGAATTACCTGGAGTAGGTGAGAAATATGTAAAAAGTGCTTTTAAAAAGCTATAGCCATGATACGGTTGTACATCACTCTTCTAAAACATAGGTATCTCGAAATCTCCCATCTTTAAACTATAGCTGTCAAAGTACAAAAAGTGGAAAAGGCTTTTACACAATTACACTCAAGCCTACATGCTCCACTCCATAGCAGGCCCGAGACTCACATTCACTCCTTTAACATCACCGTATATGGATCTGGCCCCTGGTCTGAGCCATTCAGGGTTTAGATATGGGGTATCAAGGAGGGGCCAAAACAGATGTGGTCCCTGCCCTCCTGGGGGTCCTGGTCCAGCTCCCTTCCTATGTGACTCTTCTTTATTACACTGCTGTGACAGAGTTGGGTATCGAGCACAGTTCACATCAGAACTGACACAGTTTCTGAGCAAAACTGTCGACAAACAACCTGATGCTTAGGGTTAAGACAATTAAAAAACAGATGTCCATAAATGTAACAGCACAGCTGTGGCCATTCAGTCTAGAAACACACAGTCCAATCTACAACAGCAGCTTGGGAGATGGTGCTGGATCCCAGTCCAGGACAAACTGGTCTCTTAGGATGACTCTGGTCACCAGGAAGAGATTTAATTGTGTTCAATACACAGTTAAATTGAATGCTTCAAGGAAATAAAGAATGTATCAAAGTTTTGCATCAAAAAATGACTTTTGGTGTTCCCTGCTGACTCAGCAGGTTAAGGATCTTGTATTGCCACTGCTGTGGCTCTGGTTGCTGCTGTGGCATGGGTTTGATCCCTGGCCCAGGAACTTCTATATGCCACAGGTTCAGTAAAACAAAAGCAAAACAAAAAGTAGGAGTTCTCATTGTGGCTCAGCTTAATGAACCCAAATAGTATCCATGAGGTTGTGGGTTTGATTCCTGTCCTCTTTCAGTGAGTTAAGGATCCAGCATTGCCATGAACTGTAGTGTAGGTCACAGACTCTGCTCAGATCCCAAGTTGCTGTGGCTGTGGTGTAGGCCAGCAACTGTAGCTCCAATTTGACCCCTAGCCTGGGAACTTCCATATGCCTCAGTTGTGGCCCTATAAAAAGAAAAAAAAAATGGCTTTTAAATGTTTAAATGGTATGGGAAGAGGTGTGTTTTATTATTAAGAAAAATTAATATACTTCAGATGAAATGAGCCACTAATGGATTAAATCCAAGATGGTGCTGTGGTTACTACTGTGGTTAATTATAGGGACCCCATAAAGGGAATATCCTTCCCTTTGCATATTGATATTCCAGAGGAGAGAATAGAAAACAGCTATTCTGACTAGCTCATGTCAGTTAGAGGCCATTCTCTTAGGATGGCTCATGATTTCTCCTCTAATGTCTGATGGACTTTAGCAGCTAAGGGTATCTTACTGAAAAGTTGAATTCTCCACCTATACATTTGGCAGAGATGCATTTCCTAAACTCAGTTTTATAGACTTCCCTGAGAAATCTGCTTTTATCTCATATGGCCACCTTTGATGGATGTCTTCCTTTGATGGATGTTGAAAACAGTAAAGTGATGTTTTGCATACAGAGCGGATTGCTGTAAATTTTTTTTTGTCTTTTTGTCTTTTAGGGCTGCCACCCACAGCACATGGAGGTTCCCAGGCTAGGGGTCCATTCAGAGCTGAGCCTACGCCAGAGCCACAGCAACTTGAATTCTGAACCGCGTCTGCAACCTACACCACAGCTCATGGCAACGCCAGATCCTTAACCCATTGAGCAAGTCCAGGGATCAAACCTGAGTCCCCATGGATGCTCTTTGGGTTAGTTAACCGCTAAGCCACGATGGGAACTCCAGATTTCTGTAATGTTAATTGCTGCAAATAACAGTCTCCTCACATTCTTTTTTTTCTTCCTAGGTGCAATCAATAAATATCCACCAATAAATATCAAAGCTAAATGCAACAGACTCAGCTCTACAAATCCACAGCAGCCCCCAAGGCAATTGAGAAGGTATTACCCACTTGGTATTACTTGAAAAATGAATTACCCCCTCTCTTCCTCCTCTTTTTCCCCCTTTTCCCCTATCCTATTTGGACAAAATCTATCACTATGTGGTTAATATAATATAATTAATCACTGTGTGATAAATTAATCACTATGTGATTAATATATTATTATAACATCACTATGTGATAATATAATTTGAGGAAACAAGAGATAATAAAAAATGACCAGATTTATCTGAGAAAACAGAGTTTTTAAAACTAGAAAAGCTAATTGTTGAATTAAAACAAATGGTGGGACCCCCCCCACCCCCCACCCTACCAGCAGCAGTGAGCATACCTCATAACAGATCTTGGTTTCTAAGTATTATTCCCCACTAAAAGGAATCAGGGCTTCTCCAAGAAATAAGTAATCCTAGGCTGTAACAGGGAAATACAGTGTGAGCCCAGAACATTTGCTATGCTGGAAGCAAGAAAGTTGCAGAAACTAACAGTCATGTCAAAAGGTCAGAGGATTTGTCTTTTAAAAATTTGATTGAAGTATAATTGATTTACAATGTGTTAATTTCAGGTATACAGCAAAGTGATTCAATTATATATATAATATTATATATATAACTTTTATAGCATGTGTAACATATATATAAATTACATATATAATTTTTCAGGTTCTTTTCCATTATAGATTATTATAAGATATTGAGTATGGTTTCTTATGCTATACAGTAGGCCCTTATTTGTTATCTATTTTATATATAATAGTGTGACTCTGTTAATCCCAAACTCATAGTTTATCCTTTCCCCTTCTTCCCCCTGGCAACCACAAGTCTGTTCTCTATGTCTGTGAGTCTGTTTCTATTTTGCAAATAAATTCATGTGTATCATTTTTTTTTAGATTCCACATGTAAGTGATATCATATGACATTTGTCTTTCTCTGATTTACTTCACTTAGTATGATAATCTCTAGGTCCATCCATGTTGCTGCAAATGGCATTATTTCATTCTTTTTATGGCTGAGTAGTATTCCATTGTATACACATACCACAACTTCTTTATCCATTCATCTGTCACTTACTTAGTTTGCTTCCATGTCTTGGCTATTGTAAATAGTGTTGCTATGAACATTGAGGTGCATGTACCTTTTCAAATTATGGTTTTGTCACAAAGAAGCAATCTTGAAAGGATTCCCACTGGCCCAATTTTGGACAATTTGAACATCAGAAAGAATAATGATGATAATGGATTATAACACCGAATTTTAAAAATCCACAGTCTATGTGGAGACAAAAAAAAAAGAAGGGAGGAAAATTTCCTTTTTATAGAAGTATGCTAGCTAATAAATGTAGAAGTGGTAGAAATAGAAAATCGCCAATTTGTAATCCCTAATGTAATAACTGAGTCGGGCAAGCATCAAGGGATGCTAAAACAAGCAGACGACATGTTGTTGGAGGGCAGGCTATTTACAGTCTCACAGAACCCCTCCCATATTACTTCCTTATTGATTACAAAGAAGGCAGTGTACCTTTACATGGTGAGGTCTGGCATAACCCATGGTAACCAGGATCTGACATTTATGCCTCCTGAGGAGATGTAGGGAGAGATACAGTATCACACACATGGGATTCTGGCTGGAGATGTTTGACCTAAGTCTAATAGGAAACCACTGGACAATTCCAGAATATGGAATAGTCTTCAGAACAGCTGACCTATATTCTTCTCAGGTTTCATTGTCATGAACAGCAGAGTGGTGTGGGGTACTGTCCTGGAATGGGAGAGACTACAGAGATATAATGGCCAGATGCAACGGTGTGAACTTTTATTGGATCCTACATCAGAAAAAAAAAAAGCTTATATTAATGACATTTCAGTGGGTAATAGGGGAAATTTGAGTATGAACAATACATAGGGTGATGTTATTTATTCATGTGAATATTCTTACAAGTGGTAATAGCATCGTGTTTGTATAAGAGAAAGTCTTTGTTCTTGAGAGAGACATGCTGAAGAACTTAAGAGTAATGTATGATGGCTGCAACTTACTTTCAGATGGTTTCCTAAAGGAAAGTAAAATGGTGTGAATTATAAAACTATAATTCAAAAAGCTACATGCACTTCTATGTTCATTGCAGCACTATTCACAATAGCCAAAACATGGAAGCAACCTAAATGTCCATCAACAGATGAATGAATTAAGAAGGCATAGAACATATATATATATGTGATAGAATACTACACAGCCATTAACAAAGAACAAAATAATATCATTTGCAGCAAGATCAATATGACTAGAGTTTCTCATACTAAGTGAAGTAAGTCAGAAAGAGAAAGACAAATACCATATGATATCACTTTTATGTAGACTCTAAAATATGACATAAATGAACCTATCTATGAAACAGAAACAGACTCACAAACAGAGAACAGACTTGTGTTGCCAAAGGGGCGGGGAGAGGAATGGGATGGACAAGGAGTTTGGGGTTAGTAGGTGCAAACTATTGCATTTAGAATGGATAAGCAATGAGGTCCTGCTATATAGCACAGAGAACTATAGCCAGTCTCTTGTGATAGAACATGATGGAAAATAGTATGAGAAAGAGAATGTATATATATGCATGACTGGATCACTGTGCTGCACAGCAGAAATTGACACAACACTGTAAATTAACCATACTTTAATAAAAATTAAATTAAATTAAAATTTAAAAAAGAAAAATGGTGTGCATATGCATGTAAAGTGTATATGTATATATACATATGTGCATATATGTGTATATATAGATATGTGTATGTATATATAAGTATATATGTGTATATAGGTGTGTATGTGCATATGTAAGTGCATATGTAAGTGTATATGTCCATATATACATATATACATATGTTTGTATACACATGCACACATACACAGAGTAGCAAGATGGTAACAGGTGGAGAACCATCTAGGTGAAAGGTATATGGGTATTTATTCATGGTGTTCTGTTCTGCACAATATTCTGTGAATTTGACAGTTTTCAAAATAAAAATACAACTTGTAAAACCCCATGGATTAAATACAGCAATAGACACATCTGAGAGAAACATAATAAACGGGAAAATAAAGCTGAAGAAATTACTCAGAATGCAGAAAAGCTAAATAAATATAAGGAGTTTAGAGACAGAAGAAAATGGAAAGATCTAACCTATATTCTTTTCTCTTTTTTTTTTTTTTTTTTGCTTTTTAGGGCCACACCCACGGCATATGGAGGTTCCCAGGCTAGGGGTTGAATTGGAGCTGTAGCTGCCAGCCTACACCAGAACCAAAGCAATGTGGGATCTGAGCCACGTCTGTGACCTATACCACAGGTTACGGCAATGCCGGATCCTTGACCCCCTGAGTGAGGCCAGGGATCGAACCCACAACCTCATGGTTCCTAGTCAGATTCATTAACCACTGAGCCATGACAGGAACTCCTAACCTATATTCTAAGTGAAATTCTAGAAAGATAAAATAGAAATAAAGGAGAGACACTATCCAAAGACATAAAGGGAAGATCATTTTGGAGAACTTACAAAAGACATGAATTATAAGATGAAGAAAAGGCAAGGCAGAATGAATAAAAAGAATCAAGAATTAGAATGGTGCAGGGAAGGAAGATGAAGAAGACTTAAAAGTAGCCAGAAAGAGCAGAGCATCTACAGAGAAATTACAGTTAGGCTGGCAACTGAATTATCAGTAGCAGTGGTAGTAGTAGCCATAAAATACTGAGAATTTTTAAATAGTGGAAGAAAAATTTTGCCAGCTTTTGCCTTTCAAAATTAATGGTGGGGGGAGTTCCCGTCGTGGTGCAGCAGAAACAAATCAGACTATGAACCATGAGCTTTCAGGTTCAATCCCTGGCCTTGCTCAGTGGGTTAAGAATCTGGTGTTGTGTAGGTCACAGATGCAGCTCTGATCTGGTGTTGCTGTGGCTCTGGCGTAGGCTGGTGGCAACAGCTCCAATTAGACCCCTTGCCTGGGAACCTCCATATGCCGTGGGTGCGGCCCTTAAAAAAAGACAAAAAAGACAAAAAAAAAAAATTAATGGTGGGGAGTTCCTATTGTAGGTCAGTGGTAATAAACCCGGCTAGTATCCATGAGGATGAGGGTTCAATCCCTGGACTCGTTCAGTGGGTTAAAGTTCTGACGTTGCTGTGAACTATGGTTTAGGTTGCAGATGTGGCTCAGATTCCCTTGCTGTGGCTGTGGCACAGGCCTGCAGCTGCAGCTCCAGTTCTGCCCCTAGTCTGGGACCCTCCATATGCTGCAGGTGTGGCCCTAAAAAAAAAAAATCTGAAACAAAGACTATTCAGAAAAACAAAAGCAGTAGTTCACCACAAAATGAAATTTGTAAAGCATGTACTTCAAGGAAAATATAGACCACAGAAGGAAAGGCTGAGATGTTAGAATAGTAAATGATAAAAAAAAAAGTCAATAGTTAGGTACATCCAAATAAGTGCTGCAATTTTAAATAATAGTAATATCAAATTTCTGGGGTTTCAAAAAAGCTGTACTTATTAACAAAGCTATGAAGATAAAACATTTGGTACCTAGTGGTTTTAACAGAAAAAAACAAGTTGTACTAAGATTATAAATATAAATATTTATAAAAATATAAATAAACATTTATTTAAACCTAGAAAAGACATTGAATAATAAAATCATCTTGTTATTTAAGCTTTGAACCTTAATGGGAAAAAAGATGGCACTGAAAAAGGAGCAATAACACAAGTCATGGGGAAGTAAAGAGAGTTCAAGCGTTCTAGGAACTTATATTGTTTGGGCTGGCAGTTAGGCTACTGAAGACTCTCTTTAAAAATGCATTAAAATGTTGGGGGGCACACCTGGAAAAGAAAACAGAAAGTCACTGACTACCCAAAATGTAGTGAGGAAAAATGGAACAAAACCAAACAACAACATAATATTTTGAAATGAAAATGCAAGAAAGGAAAAAAGGACAAGTAGAAGGCATAAAGTGAGACAGCAGGATCAACTCCACTTCTGTGTGTCAGTAATCATAATAAAAATATACAGACTAAGCCTACCAGATACAATTAGAAATTAATGGATTTAAGAAACCAAAATAAAATCCAGCTGTACAACTGTTTTCAAGAGACATGACTACAAAGCAAGGACATGGAAAAGTTGGAAGTAAAATTGTAGAAAACAGTATGCCAGGCAAATATGTTAAAAAGAAAACTGGAATAGCCAATATCAGATAAAGTATACTTTTTAAAAAATTTTATTTTATTAAAGTATAGTTGACTTAAAATGTTGTGTTAGTTTCTAAGTGAAATAAGTCATATAAAATATACTTTTAACCAAAATCATGTGTAGTATAAAAGCATGATGATAGAGTGTTTAATTCATGGAGAATATTCAACAATTCTAAATTTATAAGAAGGTTGTAAAATAATGTTGAAATATACCAAGAGGAAATTGGAAAAGGAGAAATTGCCATTTATCTGCCATCAGAGTTGGAGATTTCAGTATACCAGTGTGAATACTGTTAGGTCAGGCAGACCAAAAAATATAGATATAGATATAGATATAGATAAAGATTAAATCACAGGAGTTGCCACTGTGGCTCAGTGGGTTAAGGACCTGATGTTATCTAAAGGACACAGGTTCAATTCCTGGCTCACTCATTGGGTTAAGGATCTGGTGTTGCTGCTGCTGAAAGCTGGCATACATGGCTCAGATCCTGTGTTGCTGTGGCTGTGACTGTGGTGTAGGCCTATAGCTGCATTTCCTATTTGATCCATGGCCACGAAGTTCCATATGCTGCAGGTGCAGCCATAAAAAGGAAAAATAAAAGATTTAATCACAAATAACAATCTTGATTTAATAGACTCACACAGAATCCTGTACAGAAAGGGAGACATTCTTCTGAACACATGAAACATTAACAACTGTTGCATCAGCATAGAGAATGTACAGTTGTTCATTGTGCAGTTTTTAACTTATAAAGCAAGTGTCAACAAATCTCTAAGAACTGGTGTCATAACCATCCAAATTCATCACATGCAATTAAGTTAGAAGTTAATACAAACAATATTTTTAAAGCCCTTACATTTTCTGAAATTTATTTTATTGAGGTCTGGTTGATATATAATGTTGTGTTAATTTCTTCTGTACAGCAGTGACTCGGTAGTACATACAAATACATTATTTTTCATATCTTTTCCATTATGGTTTATCACAGGATATTGAATATAGTTCCCTGTGCTTGTTGTTTATCCAGCCTATATATAATAGTTTGCAACTGCTAACCCCAAACTCTCAATCCTTCTCTCCCCTGTCCCCCTCTTCCTTTACAACCCCAAGTCTGTTCTCTGTGTCTGTGAGTCTGTTTCTGTTTTGTGGATAAGTGCATTTGTGCTATATTTTACATTCCACATAAAAGTGATATCATATGGTATTTGTCTTTCTCTTTCTGACTTACTTCATTTGGTATGAGACTCTCTAGTTGCATCCATGTTGCTGCAAATGGCATTATTTTTTCTTTTTTATGGCTAAGTAGTATTCCATTGTATATGTGTACCATATTTTAAAATCTGTTTATCTGTTGATGGACATTTAGTTGTTTCCAATTCTTGATTATTGTGAAACCCATTTACAAATCAAAATCACATTTCCAAATAATTTAATGAGACAAAAAATCATAATAAAAACTTCAAAATACTTAGATTGTATAATAATCAAAATATTACATGTAGGATGCTTCATAATTCATATTTTAGAAAATTTTATAGTTTTATGTTAGAAAAAATTTTTATTTTATTTTATTTTTACTTTTTTTTTTGGTCTTTTTGCCTTTTCTAGAGCCACATCTATGGCATATGGAGATTTCCAGGCTAGGGCTCTAATCGGAGCTGTAGCCACCGGCCTTTACCACAGCCACTGCAACGCAGGATCTGAGCCGAGTCTGAAACCTACACCACAGCTCATGGCAATGCTGGATCCTTAACCCACTGAGTGAGGCCAGAGATCAAACCCACAACCTCATGGTTCCTAGACGGATTCATTAACCACTGAGCCATGATGGGAACTCCAGCAAAAATTTTTAAACGCATATATTTTTATTAAAGCATACTTCATTTACAGTGTTGCACCAATTTCTTCTGTATAGCATAGTCACCCAGTCATAACTCTATACACATTCTTTTTGTCATATTATCTTCCATCATGTTCTATCCCAAGAGATTGGATATAGTTCCCTGTTCTATACAGTAGGACCAAAATTTTTTAAATTATTATACAATATTGTGTTAGTTTCGAGTGTACAACATAGTGATTCAACAATTATATACATTACTAGATGGTCACTGTGATAAGTCTAGTTACCATCTATCACCATTTAAAAATATCATCACAGTATTATTGACCGTATTTCCTATTCTGTATATTTCATCCCCATGACTTATTTTATGACTGGAAGTTTGTGCCTCTTAATCCTCTTCACCTGTTTCGACCTTCTCTCCACCTCCCCTCCTCTCTAGCAACCACCAGTTTGTTCTTGGTATCCATGAATCTGTTTCTGGGGGTTTTTGTTTTGGTTTGCTTTTTTAGATTCCACATATAAGTGAGATCGTATGGTATTTGTCTTTTTCTGTCTGACATATTTTACTTAGCATGATACCTTCTAGGTCTATCCATGTCACAAATGGTAAGATTTCATTCATTCTTTGGCTGAGTAATATTCCATTGTGTCCAAATACCACATTGTCTTTATCCATTCATCTGTCAATGGACATTTATGTTGCTTCTGTATCTTGGCAATGTAAATAGTACTGCTATGAACATTGGGGTGTATGTGCCTTTTCAGATTAGTGTTTCCATTTTCTTTTTTTTTCCTTTCTTTTTTCTTTTTTCCATATGCCTATGGCATATGAAAGTTCCCAGGCTAAGGGTCGAATCAGAGCTGCAGTTGCTGGCCACAGCCACAGCCTCAGCAATGTGGTATCCTAGCCATGAGCTGCATCTGTGACCTACACCACAGCTCACAACAATGCCAGATCCTTAATCCACTGAGTAAGGCCAAGAATCGAGCCCACATCCTAATGGATTCTAGACAATGAGAACTTGTTTTCATTTTCTTTAGGCAGATATCCAGAAGTGGAATGGCTTGATCATATTGTAGTTCTATTTTTAATTTGGAGGGGAAACCTTCATATTGTTTTCCATAAATAGGTTAGGGAATTTTTTTAACTCTAAAATATAATGAGTGAAACACTGCTCTTAAGATGTTATGGAGAAAATGTGCTTCAGCTAAAAAAAAAAACTTCGAAAAAATTTTTCAGGAGTTCTCCTGTGGCACAGTATGTTAAGGATCTGGTGTTGTCACTGCAGTGGCTTGGGTTGCTGTTGTGGCGCAGGTTCAACCCCTGGTCCAGGAACTTCCACATGCTGCAGGCACTGCCAAAAAAATTTTTAATTTAAAAAATACTTCAATTTTTAAAAAACAGAAATGAACACAACATTGTAAATTAACTATACTTAAATATTTTAAAAGATGCTATAGGAAAAAATAGGTGTTCCCATTGTGGCTCAGGCAGGTTAAGTACTCGACTAGTATCTGGGAGGACATGGGTTCAATCCCTGGCCTCGTGGTACCTGGCCTTGCTCAGTGGTTAAGGATCCAGCATTGCCACAAGATGAGTCATAGGTCACAGATGCACCTCAGATCCCGAGTTGCTGTGGTCGTGTGTAGGCCAGCAGCCGCAACTCTGATTCAACCCCTAGCCTGGGAACTTCCATATGCCATGGGTGCAGATCTAAAAAGAAAAAAAAAAATACCCAAAGGACAGAATGAGTATAACTTACATTTTAAAATAGTTTAGTTTAAAAAATACTATTAACAAAGGCAAAAATTGCTTATTTTAAAACACTATTCTAAATACACATATATATCATATCCTTTGCATGTACAAATATTACTTATTTTAATATTTATTACTAAATTTAGAAACAATTGAAATCAAGTAGTTAGGAAAGGCATTCCTGGAAGCCCCAGCTGCAGTAGTTCCTAGAAGCCTCTGCCTGGAAGGCTCCTCACCTTACTGGGAGGCATGGGAACTGTCCAGCAGCAAATGCTTCTGAAGTCAGATCTGTAACAGGCCTACAGTGTTAGTTAGGGAGGAGCAGGGCTCCCCCTGCTGCAAGTGTCTGGCAGTGTGGAAGGGGGCTTTGAATTTGCACTTAACATGTAGCCAGGGTAACTTCGTGGGCAGATGCAGGAGCCAGCCTATACAAATTAACAGACATTTTTGGAAACCACTCCCACCCTAATAGAATATTATGATCATTTCTTTTTATCACATTAGCAATGGATCCTATATTTCTACAGTCACTAAAGTTTCTGCTGTGGAGCTACTGCATCCATTTTTGCACTTTCCAAGCTGATTAAGGATGATCAAGGCTTCTGAGAATCTGCCTGTGATGAACCTATGCATTGCCAGTCCTCCAGTGAACCTAGGGGAAGGCAAATAAGACTCTGACTATAGAAATATAGAGAGAAAATTCCTAGGATCACATGCTGTAGCTAGGAAATTTTCTGCTTGTTACATATATGATAAGTGTAGTAGTAAATGTGTAGCAGTTCATACATCATAATAAACACTAACTATATTAAGGAAAATTACATTTCTAATGTTAAGATTTTTTATGGTTGTTTCTTTGGGACCTATTTTAGTTCCAATTTATACGCTCTTTTTTTCAGATCAATTTCCAAATGTTTTCCTTTGTATTTTCCATACTATTAACTTGCTGTATCCTTTAGGTTACACACTAAATAAAGTTTAATATAACCCAACTGATTAATTGATTTTCTCTGTATTAAAGAAATAAGAGGGAGTGAGATGGACTGGGAGTCTGAGGTTAATGGATGCAAACTCTTGCATTTGGAATGAATAAGCAATGAGATCCTGCTGTATAGCACAGGGAACTATACCCATTCACTTGTGATGGAACATGATGGAGGATAATGTGAAAAAACGAATATATATATATATTCCCAGTCATATATTCCCAGAATATATGTATATATATATACATATATTCCCAGTCATATATTCCGAGAATATATATATATATATTCCCAGTCATATATATATGACTGGGTCACTCCTGATAGCACTGACAAAGCCCGGACATGCAGTATATAATATATGGAAGCTGCAGAGTCCATGTGATGTGATGTGAATGGCAACCTTCTCTGTTGCTTTGTGTTTCCCTCACTCCTAACTTTCATTATGGACGAAAGAAGAATATGCAGTGTGTGTGAGAGAAAGAAAAGGGGAAAGCAAAAGAACTTTAAATTCTTTCTACCTCTTTTACCTACTCATTTTCTACATAGTGATATTTCATGAGAGAGATCAGATTTATAGCTGGTAAAGGCATAAAAATCCCAATGTGAAGAAATGGGTCAAGGTGAATGTGTATTACCCCTGTTTGCCTGACCTCAACATTTTGGAGTTCCCATGAATCTTCCTTGACCACAATTCAACTAATTTCTAAGATTTAAGGTTTACCAGTTAGTGATAAACCTTCCCTTCTCATGCCACCAGGCTCTCATTTATTTATTCTAAAAATATTTATGAAGCGCTTATGTGCCAGGCTCCACATAGTTTCTTAGCTTCTGCCCCAAGCCATCCACCCTTCTTTATCGATTCATCTGGCCATGGACATTTGGGCTGCTTCCATGTCTTGACTACTGTGAATAGCACTGCTATGAGCATTGGTATGCATGTACCTTTTTGTTATTCCAAATATTTTGATAATCCTCCATAGTGTCTTGGGAAAAACAAAACAAAACTTAGTTCAGTGGAAATAACGCTGGATTCTATCTGGCGTAAGAGTTGGGTTGTCATCTCCTGTTTGTCTCTCCTGCCGCCCTATGTGCACCTCAGTCTCCTATAACTAGCTGACACCATGGTAACCACTCTAGGGGACTGCAGTTGTTGCTCCAGCTATATTGGTTGTTTTTATCCTTATTTTACACTTGAAGAAACAAGGATCCCTCTAGTTAAGCGATCTGCTCACAGCAGATCTGAAATGGCTTCCTGTCCATGCCGTCCAATACAGTAGCCACTAGCTTTCAGCTAAATAAAACTAAAAATCCAGTTCCTTAGTCGTACTAACCACATCTCAGGTGCTCAATAGCCACATGTGGCCAGTGGCTGCCACATTGGCCAGTGTACAGAATGTTTGTTTGGACAGGCTTGGTCAGCACTTGGCTTCTGATTCCCTCATTCATCACCAGTCTGGTATTCAAAGCCTTCAAGAGTCTGACCCCAGCTCCCCTTTATTGTGGGTTACTCTTGACTCCCAATCAGATGCCTCATGTGCCTGCCAGACTGGGTGCTATTTCTTTGTCCCCCACTGTACTGAACACAGTGCCACAGAGTATTAACATTTGGATGGACGGATGGATGACTGGGGTGGGGGCGGGTAGTGGGTGAAAAAAGAAGGGAGTGGGGAAGAAGGAAGGGCATTCATTCACGCTTTCACTAGACAAAATTCTTATTGTCTACCATGTGCTAAGCACTTTTCGAGGTTCCTGGAGTTGCTATGGTGACCAGATATAGTCTTGTGAAACTTACTTTCCATCTGGGATGGTGGAAGAGCAAAGAACAAATATTAAAAGAAGTTTACAAATAAATAAAAATTCAGATACTGACAAGTGTCAGGGGTAAAAAATAAGAACATGTTGTGCTGAGTGACTGGGAAAACTATAGATATGGTGGTCTTTAATGAGGTACCAGTTGAACCAAAATCTGAATAACTGGGAGCCAATCATCTGAAGTTCTGGGTAGAACATACTCCATGAAGAAACTTAGCTGTTAAAATTACACTTTTGCATACATTCGACAAGAATTCTTACTTATCAGCTTCTGATATATCTGCACAGTGTAAATTACCAATTGAATCATCTTAATAAACTTAGTCTGAAGGAAGGATGGAACAAGGGATGGGTGCACAATTATTTGGGAAGAAAAATTAATATGGACTCTGTTAGACTTATGGTTGCCAAGGGGGAGGGATGATGGATTGGGATGGACTGGAATGGACCAGGAATTTGGGGTTAGTGGATGCAAACTATTACATTTAGAGTGGATCAGCAGTAAGATCCTCCTGTATAGCACAGGGAACTCTATCCAGACTCTTGGATGGACCATGATGGAAGATAATATAAGAAAGGGAATGTGTATACATATGACTGGTCACTTTGCTATACAGTAGAAATTGGCACATTGTAGATCAACTACATGTTAATTTAAAAAAGTAAAAATATATGCAGTTGAGATGGTATTTATCTTCAATGGTGTTTGTCTTCTTTCACTGTATAGTTTTGTTCCTGGACCACATAGAGCTACCCTCAAAGAAGATGCATTACAGAAGGTAAAATTCTTTCAACGAAGAAACTATCTTTCAAGAGTAGCAAGAGGCAGCAGAGATAATACTGTTCAGCATTTTACCAGAAACATACCCTCTATCTTTAGAAATGGAAAAAGGGTGATAGAAACTGCTCCCAAATATGATGAAAGAAGCACTCCAAGAATTTAGCCTCAAGAAGCCTGTCAAGACTCTGGGCTTAAATAAATTCATGGCCACAATGATGGGGAGCTTTTACCTGGAGATCTGCCTGCATCTGGAGGTCCACTCTTGAGGGCTGAACATGCCACAGGTGGCGGGTCATCAAGCAACTTGACCCCTTTGCAGTCACTGCTATTAAGATATATCTTGTCCATTTATTTGAACCTTCCTGATAATTCTAGCACTCTGAGACTGGTGTGGTTAAGATCTGTTATTATTAGAAGACAGAAGACTTTTAAAAGGAGTATTTTGAAAAGTCTAATGGAGATAAAATTTGAAGGTAAACATTATAGTGTGTATACACATGTGTACATGGACCAGTGCTCATGCTTTTGAACTGTCCAGTCCACTCTCTGAAAACCAAGCCTTCTTTCTCAGCTTAGGACTGTTTAATGCTTATCTGTTTAACTGAAGGTTAATGTTTTGGGAGATGTCAACATGAACCCTAAGAATGGGTGCCACTTGCATGTCATAACTTTGAAAATTTGAACTTCCATGGTGATTCCATTTAAACACATCACTGTCTTCTCTGCCTGGACTGACTGAACATGCAGTGGGCTTATGCGGGAAGCTTTCCTCCACCTTCTGCAGTTGTTTGTTTAGACAGGTGAGAAACAGAGGGTAGTTTTCCCCAGCCCCAAATCCTCCTTAACTCACTGAGAAACTCATTAATTTCCCAAGAACATAAATTATGTGGAGCCTCTGGCCTGGCCATTTTGATAGTCTTTTATTCTTCCTTTCCTATTATTGACATTTTTTAAACTAATCAATGTATTCCTTAGACAAGAATAGTAAAGACACAACTTGTTATGGGTGAGACTCTGAGTTACCCACTGGGTAGCTCTTTAGTCAAGAGTGAACAGCACCAAACAGGATGAGCAGAGCTCTAAAAAGAGCTTAAATGCACAGTGTGTTTGGAAAATAAAAGGGTTCATGTTTTAATCTACAAATCCTTATGGGGTTACAGAGATGAAAAAGCAATCAGAGTTACAGCAGGAAAGGTCTTCAAAGTGCATATCCAGTGGCTTCTTCCTCACTCCTATCCAGATCATATAAACAATTTTTAATCTTATGATAGAGCTGATATCATCTACAACTAAACGCCAAAGTAGCATTACTTAATTTAGACGCAATGTCTGGACCTGACCTCTGGCTGCACAGACAACCACTCCCTCCCAGAGGGAGGCCCCTCCATGTGGATTCGTGAGGTACATGGTTCCTGACACCAAAGACCAGTAGGTATCATCTGACTTTCTTTTCTATACCTCTCTTCATAAAACTTGGGAACGAAGGTCCATCTGCAGTGGTTCTTTAATCACTTCTGCCATCATTACCCAGGCAGCTCCACAGAAATAGTTCCCAATGTCTTCAGAGAGCAAGGTGTCAAATGTCAGAGACAGGCTCAGTTAAGAGAGGAGAATAAACCACATCGGCTTTCTTCATGCATCCTAAGTGGTGTTTAGGGGTTTAGAAAAAATCTGTTTCAAGCCCAAGAAATTGATGAGCAGTCTTTGAGGTGTTTTAATAAAAAGGATTTTTCTAGTTAACTTTGGATTAAACAAAAATTCCTGTTAATTGTTGGAAATATTTTTTAACTGCTATTTGTTGTTTTTTTCCTGCATTGGTAAGTAAAGTACACCAAATATCCCCTTGGTGATTGAGATTATTTTAGCATTGTGGATCATCTTTTTAATAAGTCAGGGGTCCAAAGCATAATTTAATATTAAGTTCCTTTAAAAAATATTAATGCTTAATATTAGTGTGATTGATCTCTTTCTCTTAAAAGGGAAAGCAGCAAAAATTGAGTAAAGTAAAACCCTACATGAACCAAGAATCACACAAGCAGTGATGCTTCCTGCTATAGAAATGTAAATTAAATGAATACAAAGGACAGTTTCTCCTCTAATCTCTGTACTGAACTATGACTCAAACATGTTAAAGAAAAAGAACCCAGAGAAGTCTGAGATGCAACTGGGATCCTCACAGTTAACAACTTAACCAAATGACCTTTCTAAGGGGAAGGGAGGGAGGTTTTTTTGAATAGTAGGAAAATAAGAGGAGAAAAGGATTATAGATAGCTCCATCAGCCCGCTCCATTTCTTCTGTCAGCACTCCCCAGTTTATCAGCCTATGGCTTATCTAATGTTTCCAGGCTTGAGGCCCATTTTCAGTGTAACAGTTTGTCTAAAAAAATTTCCTCCAACCTCTGCAGACTCTAAATCTGACTGAGTAGCTAGAAACTCTGTAAGTATGGTCTTAGCAGACATTAAGGAAAACAGGCAATGCAACATAATGCCAACATCAAATCTGCAAATGCTTTGGATCCATTGAGCTCTCTTGCCCGTCAGAGTCCATCACGTCTGAGCTGGTTCTCTCTTAATGATGGGATTTTCTGACAGTGTTTAGACAGGCAAACAACAAACTGTGTTGAATCATATGCACTGCAGACTGTCATGTACCATGCTAAGTTACATAATTACAAAAAGTTAAATTTTTGGAGTATTTGTTTAAGAAATACCTAAACAAGAAAAAAGTATTTTTCCTAGATTCAGATTATCTGTTAAACTTTTTGGTTTTTCAGACTCATATAACTAATTTCAAACTAAAATATTTTGAATGCCACAAAACCTTCTGCAAGTAGATGACAATTATATGTGAATAGAGAGGTTTTTGTAAGAACAACAATCTATAATGCTGAAGGATTGATTTTAGTGGGAAAGGCCAGATTTTGGTCCTTTAAAAATAGAAATTTTTGGTATGCTTTGTAACAGTTTAATCCTTTCATTTTTCCCTTTTCATGCATTTAATAAATAATATACACTGGATAAAAGCAAGCTGATGGGCCAAGATTCAAAATTTACACTAGAGCCTATAAGAAACAGCAGTGATGACCAAGAAGAGACACATTTCTCTGGAGCTGATGCACAGGAAATCAAGTCTCCAGTGCTAAACATCTACTAAGGCCAGCTATAAACACCGGGGAAGAAAGAGCAGAAAGCATGACTTTAAGAATCCAAAGGTTTGTCATGATGCTGAGTGAAAGCAGCCAATCTCAAAAGGGCACAGAGCATATGATTCCATTTATATGAATTGTCCAGCATAGGCATACCATAAAGATGGCAAAAAGATCATAACATGTAGGGGCTCAGGGACAGAAGAATGAGAAATGACTGCTAACAGGTACAAGCTTTCTTTCCAGAGGGACAATAAGGTTCTAAAATTAGATTGTGATGATGGTTGCACAATTCAGTGAACATATGAAAAACCACTGAATCGCATCCTTTAAAAGGGTGAATTTTGTGATATGTGAATTATCTCAGTAAAGCTGTTTTTAAAATGTGGGAAAAAAACCCCAGAATCCAACGGTCTGAACATAAGGCCTCATTCTGTCACTGAGGCCCTGTGACACCAGGTCCACATCTTCAGAGTATGTGCTGCTGGAGAGTTTATTCTTGTGCTTAAGTTTACTAACCAACAAAAACAAATCCAAAAATCCCTTAAGATACTTGAATACAGTTTATTGGCTAGTTTGAATAGCATTTTAATAGCAAAAGAAAATGTGTTTACATTATAATAGTTTACAACCATCTTTCAATCATCTTTTTTAATACAAAGTAAGCTGATATCAATTAAGACTTAGCATTTTAAACTCACCTCTATGATATATACAATAAGAAAGTTCCAGATACTGCTGTCTGGCCAATTCTTGCTGAAATGTAAACAAGTACACGAGCAACTTCCTTAACCACCTTGCATGGGGGTTGTTTAATCAGGGAATCGTAACAGAAACATGATTCTGAAAATTAAGCAAATGAATCTGTGCACACTCTGTTCTCTAAAAATACTTTTTTCTCTTGAGTTACAGTATATTTATACATTTTTACAAATTATACAAATCACTCCGTTTTCATTTCCACACCTTAACAATCCCATCTCTAGAAGCAGTCACGATGAAGCCCTGTGTCGTCTGGAATGTGGCAACATCCGTGATGATGTCATGGTGTCCCACAGGTAGAGACTCTGGGCCCCTCCGAGGGGCATCGTCACTCGGGCCCGCCTTCTGCTTATTCTGAATTTCCTGGTGGTGAAAAGTCAGGGAGAAAGCCAGAGTTAAAGTCTGCGGCACACTCCGCTGCTAGTCCCTATTCTTGTTTCTGGGTGTGCTGTTCTTGTTCAGGCTCTCCCCTTCATGCTCTCAGAGACTGAGCAGAAGGAGTAACCAGAGCCCAAGGTGATGGGCTAGGTTTCCTGTCACTGGACTCCATGAGGAGCCACTTACAAATGATGGGAAACTGACAAGACAATGTGTGCATGTTACCTTCTGTCACCATCAAAGGACAAAGGGAAAAAAACAAGAGGAGGAGATGACTGGGAGGTGGACCTAAACAAAGTCAGACACTAGAGCCCTGTCAGATGTCACTGTTATTTGTGAGGAAGGAAGGCCCTCATTACTGAGCACGTGCCTGGCTCAGCCCTGCCAGGTGTGTCATCCCTTCTGCAGTTGCTGCCTGACCCAAGAACACAAGATCAGATCTGCTGCTCACTAGCTGGCTGATCTTAGATAAGTTACTGAACTTTCTCACTTGTAGAGGGAAAATAAAGGCACTTCCTTATAAAGTTGTTTTAAGCACTTGGCAAGTACTTTGAGCAGTGTGCTTACACTGCACTACTGTTAATTAAACCTTAATATAAATTAAAACAAATATAGAAAAGCCAAGAGAAAATGTCTTTTTTTTTTTTTTGGTCTTTTTAGGGCCACACCTACAGCATATGGAGGTTCCCAGACTAGGGGTTGAATCAGCTGCAGCTGCCAGCCTACGCCACAGCCACAGCAATGCAGGATATGAGCCACCACTGCGACCGACACCACAGGTCATGGCAACACTAGATCCTTAACCCGCTGAGTGAGGACAGGGATGAAACCTACGTCCTCATGGATACTAGTCGGGTTCATTTCTGCTGAGCCACAACAGGAACACCCTAAAATGTATTTCTTAAATTCAAAGAAATAGTGCCACTCCTGGCCAAAGCCATTTATTTGAATCAATGTGATATTTACAAAAGCCATTTTTGTTCCCACAAAAGTTGAAAGTAAAAAGACTGCTTATACCTGGACAACTTCGGTGCCTTCAATGATTTTCCTGTAGTAGGACACAGAGGGAGAACTAGTGCTTCCTGCAACAACATAGGACCTCTCTGGATAAGCCAAGTCCCAAAACCTAGGGAAGAGGAAACAGATGGTGATACTCTCAAGAGGAAGGGGAGGAAGTAATGATCACCCGAGGGTACTCTTCAGGGCTATTTTTTTTTCTTTTGCATTAGGAAAAGAGATTTTTCTACAATAGCATAAAATTAGTCAGAAAATAGTAACAGTCATCCCTGCAAGATATGGATGATTTTAAATATTACAATACTGCTAATATCTATAGTAACACCCTAGTGTTAACTGTAGTATCCATCCACATTTTATTATCCTTCTCCTTTTAAGCGTTACATGTGAAGTGTCTCTATCAGATACCATACCTGATTTTCATGTCTGAGCCAGCTGTTAGCAGGATGGGGTTTCCATCTGCAGGACTACAGTAGAGGCCATGGACACTGTGAGGAGAAGGCTTAAAGGAAATGAAGATGAGTCACATGAGACACCAGAGTATCCCAATAAATAATGTCATAGTTCCTAGAGATGAGTCTGCCACCAGCAGTCAATGAAGAAATCAGAGACAAATTCTGCATGTCTTAGCTGCGTCTTTGGGATTTTAAAATGCATTTTTCTATATAGCATTCTGAATGTGGCAGAAGAGCCTGTTCAACATCCTGAAATCCTCTATTTGGGATGAGAAGGACCCAACTAGAGAAAAAAAATCTTTGCTGCCTTTTGTCCCAACAACACATCCTTTAAAAAATGTGACTAAGAGAGGCATGTTCCACTTTTTAGTGATCTAAGCTTTAATCTGATCTGTACTTTTCCTAATCAACCCCAATTTTACTGAGGTTCCCAAGAGCCATCCCAAACCCTACAGAGCTGGCAACCAAAACACCCACAGGAAGCAGACACCAGTAAGCCTGGGGAACTGGAAAGCCCAAGGCAGCACTTCCCAGCTAATACTTAATAAAAACCCAAACTTAAGGCATAACCCCAAGCCCCAACAAATATCATGTTTGGTGATAAGCCTGTGGGAGATTGTTCGGCCTTTATAATAAAATCTGGAGCAAACCTGTAACTCAGACAACGGTGGTGCCCCACTGGCCCAGAGTGTGAACCTTCTGTCACCTGTCTCCATGTCCCACATGGACACTTCGTTGTTGCCCTGGACAGCTGTGGGAAAGAGGCCAGAACATTACTCAGACAAGAACTCTGTTGCTCTCAAGGATCATCCAAGTCAGCCTACGCCCATTTCTATTTTTTCCCACCCCGCAAGAAATGCTCACAAGTGCTTTTAAATGACACTGTGACCCTATCACCGGACTGGTGTGCAAAAAAGAAATGTCTCTAAGAGCCTAAAGGTCAACAACCAGCTGGACAGAACTGTAGGGAGGAAAGGCAAAGCATAAACAGATTCTGCCCTCAAGAAACCTACAGTCTAGAAGGTCTTTCCTTTATATTCTTTTCTTTAAACAATATAAAGTATAAGACAATGAGCACAAAAAGAGAGAATGCAAAGTTCCACCTACATGCAGGAAGGCAAAGATCCCATCCAGTGGGTGAGAATCAAGGCTGCCTCGGGAAGGTCACTGGGACTTTTGGAAAGAACAGGTGAGGCTGGACAGACACAGGTGACACACAGATCACTTCAGGCAGGAAGGATGGAAGGGGCAAAGCACATATCCTTGTCTGGGTGTCATGGTCTGAATGGAGCACCTCTATGATGGGGAAGAGTTGGGGGTGAGAGCAGAGAAGGGTGGGTGCAGAGATTTTAGGAAAGAGAACCTGTAGGCCTGAGAGGAGACACTGTCCTGTCACTATTTTTGAGCAGGAGAATGACAATTCCTTCATTAATATGTACTGAACCAACATTTACTATGAGCCAATCACTGGCCTAGGTACTGAGGAAAAGAAGGCTAGTAATGTAAAAAATTCCCTGTATCATGGAATTTACAGTCTAGTGTGGACAACTCCCCAAAATGCAACCCTAAAGCCAGATTGGGTTTAGTTCAGGAAAAGGACAGGAAGCCCCCACGGCTGGAGCAGATGGACAGCAGAGATTAGTAAGGAAGGCCAAGTGCAGGTGGTGCTCCGTCCACTGCCCTCACACTGATTGCAGGGACCACATCACAGGCTCCTATGGCCTCAGGCTCCTGGTGTGTTGGGCCTGTGGTCAGCTAAATTAATAGTCCCAAATGCACACAAGCCCTACTCTCTGGAGTCTGTGTTACCTTCCTAATCTCCATAGACATGATTAAATCAATGGCCCTGGGATTGGCCGGGTGAGCCCTGCATGGAATCACGAGCGTCCTTTTAAGAGGGAGGCTGAGAGGACAGCAGCAGCAGAAGGCAATCTGACAGCAGAGTGAGATGCCATGGTGGCAGCTCTGAGGATGGAGGAAGGGGGCTGTGAGCCAAGGAGTACAGTCCCAGATGCAGGAAAGCAGGGCTCTCTGAGAGCCTCCCAGGGAGGTGGCTCTGCTGCCCACTGTGATTCTGGCCCAGCAAGACTCATTTCAAACTTCTGGCCTCCAGAACTGTTAGAGAATGAATGTATGTTGTTTCAAGCAACTGAGTTATGCTAATTTGTTGCAGTAGACACAGAGGACTAACAATAGCCTGTGGGAAGCCCCTAGGGGAGGTCAAATGAAGTCAGTCACCCCAGGCTGGCTGTGTCCTTGCATCAAAATCACTCTATTTCTTCCCAAATTCCAGCAGCCAGGCCCTCCTGCCTTCTGCTACTCTACTGGCACAAGCCCTATTTTATTGCACTGTGTTTTATGAGTCTCACACCCACACCTCTGTAAATAGTTCTTTTGACAATAAATCTTCCTCAAATTATCCTACCTTGAGTATGCCATCTGATTCCTGTTAGAACCCCAACCAATCAAGAGGGTCAGCAAGGTGCCAGGAACAGAGCCCATAAAGCCTCTGCCATGATGAGGAGTTTGCTGTTACTTGGAATGAGTCACAGAAGATGTGCAGCAGAAGAAAGTACAGTCTTAAGAGGGAAGAGTAAAAGCAGAGTTACAAGGATACTGCATTAATAGGAAAAAGAGATTATGGTGGTCTAGACTAGGGAGAGTGATGGAGATGGTAAAAGCTGGTCAATTCTGGATTATTTTAAGACAGACAATGCAGGATTGGCTGATGGAATGGAAGTGAGGTGACAGTGAAAGGAGAACCAAGGACAACACTAGGCTTCCTCCTGAGCACCAAGCATAAACGACTAACATTTCCTGGGACCATTACTGCAGGGAGAGGAGGCTTGTCTCAGAGGAGAAGGGAAGCTGATGGAGAGAAAACCACGTGTTCAGCTTGGATGGGTCAAATTTACATTGGCTCTTATATATAATCTTAGGAAAGAGTTTTAAAATCTAAAAAAATGTGGTACCGAAAGCCTGGGACCGGATGCAACCACACAGGGAACCAGTGTAGAAGAGGTTCAGACCAAGACTGAGCCCTGAGGCAGGCCACAGCTTAGAGGTCGGAAGAGGAGGAAGACCAACAAATCAATGAACAGGAGAGAACCAAGAGAGCAACATCTTTGAAGTAAGGTGAGGAAAGTGTTTTAGAGAGAGGAGTGATCAACCAAGTGACAAGTCACAAAAGAGGCAGGCTAAGTCACAGCCACTGAATCTGGCAACGCCATGACTGACAGCAGCAGTGCATGAAAGGGACTGTATAGATGAGTAGGGACCACAAAGAGCCCAGAGGCAAGAGGACCAATGAGGAAACTAAGAATAAAGAGATACTTAATCAAGCACTAATGTGTGCCAGGCTATATGTATGTTACATGGTTTATCTTAAATTCTTACAACTCTGCTAGTTAAGTATTTTTACCACATTTTACAGTTGAGGAAAATGAATTTCAAGGACTTGCCCATCTTGCCCAAAAATAACAAGAAAAGGTGAGTAGCCAAGGAGAAGGGGAGGAAAGTTTATAAGAAAAAACAGAAATATCAACAGAAAAGGCAGTTGAAAAGGATGAATCAAGGCTTTTACTTAACAGATTTCTAGGAAGATGGCGACAACTTTTGCAAAAATAGGGGAAGCAGGAGAAAGAAAACAAAGGGAAGGGAAATGGTGGCATACAAGAAAGGAAGGTGTGGTGGTGACTGACAAGATCATTTTAAAACATGACAGTGAGGTATCAATGGTGGAAACTTCCATACTCAGAAGTGAACAAAAGCAAGCATTTGGCTCATATGTAAAATAAAACTCTAGGAGTATGAGCCTGGGCAGCTGGGTCTTCTGTGCTTTCTAAGCAAGCCCCACAACACCGAGAACCAGCCCTCCCTCTTACCAGCAATCACCCAGGACTGATACAGCGGGTGCATGGAGAGGCGTCTTATGCGGGCCCTGGAAGGGTGGAAGTGACTGGAAATTGGCAGCTGGAACCTCATGTCCCAACACGCCATGGTGCCGCTGCTTGTCCCTGAGAGGAAGAGAAGCCCAGAAAGTGACCACCTCATGGTAAAGCATAGCAGACTACATTTATCAAGTGGTAATCCACGAGCAGGAACTTCATACAGATGTATGTTCAACCTGGCTTAGAAACTAAGATAAAGGCTTTGTTCTCAGGAACCTACTCCCTGCCCTCTCACCCCCCCACCCCCGGCTACAAACAGTACCTTATACCAAAGATACAAAGTGCCAGCACAATGCTATTACAAAACTGTCAGACAAATGTAAATTGAAAATGAATAATGCATTAATTACTGACACTGTCATTAATTGCCAAAGGCACTCACACAAAAAAACAGAAGGCCTAGAGAAGACATAAATTGAATCTGGTAACTCAAAATGTTCAGACTGCCTTAAATAACCAGCATTCATTCATCACTTTACCCATCCCAAAGCGGCAATGGCTTTGCAGCTGTCATCAGATTTCAGTCATTTCCATGTGCCTTTTCTGAAACATTCTAGAGACAAGCATGGGTGTCCAATCACAGCAGAATTGGAATAAACTGTGATAAATACCTGCATATTTGCCCATGACAATTTAAACCTCACAGAGAGAAGCCCCCGCACACACATCCTAAGGAATAATACCCACCCTAACACTGAGGTTGGTCTCCTATTCCAGTGGAGAGATGAGGGTAGGAAAAGACAAAAGGGGAAGACAAAAGATGAGGGTAGATAGTCCTTCTGTCTATCACCCTACTCCACTCCAGGACACAGGCAGTATACTGGCTGCCCTCAGGGCTGATGGGGTACCTCAGGGCCACTGGTGCCATCTATTGATCTGCTATAGTGTGATGTCTGCTCTCCTAGGCCTGGCCAAATGGGAATCAATAAGCTGTAGTACTTTCTAAAGGCACAGGTTCAAAGCCCAAGGAGGTAAAGGTGAAACTAAATCAGAGGAAAGCAGCGAGCAAGATCACATCTTATTAAAGGTACTTCTTCAGGATCTGAGCAAAGGTGAGCAGGGAAGACTCATGGGGCAAGAAACCACGGCTTAGCTCTTCTCCTGTGATGGATGCTTTTACCACATTAAAACCTCAAAGGATCCCTGAAGGATCAGCCCTATTTGATGATGAGGATACTAACACTCCAAAGAGGTAAGCAGCTTGCTTGAGATTACTGGAATTTAAAACCAAGTGTGCTCAAATTCAAATACTCAATGCAAAAAAAAAGGGAAAAAAAGGACAAAGAAAAAGAAAGAAGTTCCCTTGTGGTATAGTGGGTTAAGGAACCAGCATTGTCACTGCAGTGGCTGGGGTCACAGCTATGGTACAGGGTCAATGCCTGGCCCAGGAACTTTCACATGCCATGGGCATAGCCAATAAAAATAAAAATAAAATAAACAAATGCTCTCATCTATACACCAAGCCTGCTGCTTCCCTAGCAGAATAAGAGAATGCCAGCTAATATGATCACCACAGTGATTATAAAGAGGCTCATTTAAGAATGAAGACAAAGAGGAAACTGTTTTATGTGTTGGGATATTAGTTTGTTTTTCAAATCTGTTTTTAATGAAAAAAATTAAAATGCAAGTGATTATAACATAATAATTACAAGGAAAAAAGGACATGGGGGGTAAATAACCAATGAAGAAAAGGAAAGAGCTTTCCTAAGAAGGCAAGTCAAGGACTGATGCAGAGGGCAGCTCACCGATGCAGAGCCAGCACTGGTGGATGTCCACAGCAAAGGAAGTGATGAGGCCCGACTTCAGATCGTGCCTTAGTGTCCAGGCATTGCTGGACGAACGGAGGTCCCAGCCCACCAGTGCGCCGTTCACGGTGGCATAGGCCAGCACAGACTGTGCCCCAGAGTTGAAGTGATGCATGTCCACCACACAGCCATCCTCCTTCTGGTCTAGAACTCTAAGGAAATACACACGTCATAAGGCAAAGACTTCTCCAGTCACTAAAAACACAGCATCCATCTCCATTGAGGATGAATGCATATACTATCTACAGTCAAGAATTAAAAACTGAGACCCAGAGTTCCCATTGTGGCACAGTGGAAACGAATCCGACTAGGAACCATGAGGTTGCGTGTTCGAGCCATGGCCTTGCTCAGGTGCTTAAGGATCCGGCATTGCCATGAGCTATGGTGTTGGTCACAGACGCAGCTCTGATCTGGAGTTGCTGTGGCTGTAGCGTAGGCCGGCAGCTACAGCTCCGATTAGACCCCTGGCCTGGGAACCTCCATATGCCACTGGTGCGGTCCTAAAAAGAACCAAAAAAAAAAAAATTATCTCAAAGAAATTAACCTTTATACAGGGAATATGTTAAATAAAAGAAGATTTTGAACTAAGCAAAAAAAAAAAAAAAAACTGAGACCCATCAAGATAGTTGGGTATTTTTTTTTTGTCTTTTGTCTTTTTTGTTGTTGTTGATGTTGTTGCTGTTGTTGCTATTTCTTGGGCCGCTCCCGCGGCATATGGAGGTTCCCAGGCTAGGGGTTGAATCGGAGCTGTAGCCACCGGCCTACACCAGAGCCACAGCAACGCGGGATCGTTAACCCACTGAGCAAGGGCAGGGACCGAACCCGCAACCTCATGGTTCCTAGTCGGATTTGTTAACCACTGCGCCACGATGGGAACTCCATAGTTAGGTATTTTTAAAAAATTATTTCAGAGTTGTAAGAACAGTACACAGAATTCCATATATCCTTCACTCAGCTTCCCCTCATGCCAACACTTTACATAAACATAGAACATTTATCAAAACTAAGGGATTAACTTGATTTACAGTCCTGGTAAGATATAAAACACATTCAGGTTTCATCAGTTTACCCACTGGTGACTTAAGTGCTCCTGGCATTTTGCTGCCACGTCCCCTTGATCTCCCTAACCTGTGACAGTGCCTCAGTCTGTCCTCTTTCACAACCCTGACATTTCTGAAGATTACTGGTTAGTTATCATATAGAATGGCCCTCAGTTCAGGTTTGCCTCATGTGTTCTCACAAATGGACTGAGTTGGTGCCTTATTGAGAAGGAGAGCACATGTGTGACATTCCTGTCTCAAAGCACCTGATGTCAGCATGTGCTGCTAGTGGTGTCACCTGGATCACATGGCCAAGATGGCATTTGCTAGGATCCTCCATTATAAACTTACTATTTCTTATTTTTTCATTATAACTACTCTATATTTATGGGAAAAACTTTTAAGACTATGCAAAAATCCTGTTTCTGCACAGACCTTTGTCCACTAGTTTTAGGATCTGTGGACAGATCATGCCTGCATTGTCCTAATGGTGACTTTCTACTTCCCTTAGTCTTTCTATAACTCACTAGAATTCTTCTGTGAGGAAGAGCTGACACTTTTCTATGCGCTCATCTCTATCAGTATGGACTCGGGAATATTTATTTTATTCTGAGTTACGACCCAGCACTATTCCACTGCTTCTCTTGTTGCTCAGGCTGCTCCAAGTCCACCACGGAAAGCTCTGTCACGTTGGCTCTATGCCCTTGCCATTTGCTTTTACTGACCACTTCCTAACTTTCTGGTATCACAAGATGCTCCAGGTTCATCTTGTATTTTCCAAGAATCAACCAGTTCTTCAAGGAGCCCTGGTTCCATTTATTAGTGAATGGTATTTAAAAAACAAGGTCTCTAAGCTCAGTGCTCGTTGTTATAGGGAAGCCCTTGTGTCTAGACCCTGTAGTGGCCACAGCTTGGAAATAATTCTGTATACCAGCCTCATGCATGCAGACATCTCTTATTTCTGTATCTATTTGTGCATGTACATTCAAGTACACATATATATATACACACGTGTGTATATGCGTATACACACACGTATCATGAGTCCTACTGAGTCCATATTAACATCTATCCAGCACCACGCTTCATTCTAGCCAGCCCCCTGTTCTTGTTTGTAATTTCTTTCCTCCACAATGAGCAACTTGATTTTCATTATCTGCCAAATTTACTTATCTGTTCAACCCTAGTATACAAATAGTTTGGAATTGTTAAACCATACCCCTGTAAAAAACAACCAACTAAAAGAATGGATATCTCTCTATATATATAACTGAATCACTTTGTTGAACAGTAGAAATTGTCACAATATTGTAAATCAACTATACTTCATTATAAAACTTTTTTTAAAAATGAAAGAAAAAAAAGAAAAACTAACTAGAATACAGTGTGTTAGAGCTCAGCTCCTTTTGTCTTGAAGCACCAATTAAACCATTGTTTTCCCACCTTGTCCAGCTGCCTCCCGTATTCCCCTCTCTCTTACATATGACTACACAATTCATCTGCACAACCATTATATGACTATCATGGGCTACATGCTAACTCTCCCCTGATATCCTAGCTGGTTTTGTTTTTGTTTTTTAAGTCTTACCTAAAATTCACTTTCTGTGGTATACAATTCTATGCATTACAACAAATACATTTCACATATCTTCTACTACAGAACCACACAGAACAATTTCACACTCCAAAATGTATCTTGTGCAGCCCCTCTGCAGTCAGCCTCTAAGCCCATTCCCACCCTGTAGCAATCACAGATCTCTTTTCCTCCTGATAACTTCATGTTTTCCAGAATGTCATAAAATTGGAAACACAACATAACTTTTTAAGTCTGACTTCTTTCATTAGAAAAAGATTTAAGATGGCCAGCAAACACATGAAAAAATGTTCAACATTCCTGATTATAAGAGAAATGCAAATCAAAACTACCATGAGATACCACCTCACACCAGAAAGAATGGCCATGATTAATAAATCCACAAATAACAAGTGCTGGAGGGGCTGTGGAGAAAAGGGAACCCTCCTGCACTGCTGGTGGGAATGTAAACTGGTACAGCCACTATGGAGAACAGTTTGGAGATACCTTAGAAATCTATACATAGAACTTCCATATGACTCTGCAATCCCACTCTTGGGCATATATCCGGACAAAACTCTCCTTAAAAGAGACACATGCACCTGCATGTTCATTGCAGCACTATTCACAATAGCTAGGACATGGAAGCAACCCAAATGTCCATCGACAGATGATTGGATTCGGAAGATGTATATATACACAATGGAACACTAGGATTCGGAAGATGTGGTATATATACACAATGGAACACTACTCAGCCATGAAAAAGAATGACATAATGCCATTTGCAGCAACATGGATGGAACTAGAGAATCTCATACTGAGTGAAATGAGCCAGAAAGACAAAGACAAATACCATATGATATCACTTATAACTGGAGTCTAATATACAGCACAAATGAACATCTCCACAGAAAAGAAAATCATGTACTTGGAGAATAGACTTGTGGCCGCCCGACTGGAGAGGGAAGGAGTGGGAGGGATCAGGAGCTTGGGGTTATTGGATACAACTTGGAATGGATTTACAAGGAGATCCTGCTGAGTAGCATTGAGAACTATGTCTAGATACTCATACTGCAACAGCACAAAGGGTGGGGAAAAAAAATGTATACATATAAGTGTAACTTGATCCCCATGCTATATGGCGGGAAAAAAAATAAAAGAAAAAAAAAAAAGAAAAAGAAAAAGATTTAAGATTCATCAACCTTGTTGCATGGGTCAATAGTTTGTTCGCTTTTATTACTGATAATAAAAAGTAGAAAAAATTATTGATTCCTTTTTTTTTCCTTTTTAAGTACTATTCCATGTATGGGTATACATGGTTTTTGTTTGTTTTTTTTAAGTTGAGGAATTTTTTTTAAGCTAAAAAGAGTATCATAAACATACCGGCCAGTCTCCATGATCAGTACATATCATGCTTTTGCACATGCTACTATTTTAGTTTTATCAAGGGTTAGCAAATATTTCCTGTAAGAAGTCAGGTAGTAAATATTTTAGGCTTTGCAAGTCACATACATTCCTATTGCATAGTCTATTTTTTTACAACCCTGTGAAAATGCAAAATCATTCTCAGTTCATCCTGCAGACTGCACTTTGCTAACCTGTCTCACAATCATATTTATAAACATTCCAAAACTGACTATATTCCCTAAAGTGATGATGAAAAAGTCCAAATGCCAAGTAAACTGTGAAAGGGTGCCATAAATCCTAATTGTTAAGAGCTACGGCAGCAGTTGGTCCCACTGAATGAAGGGCCTGTGGGCAGTTTCCTAGGAGCCTAGCACTGTCAGACAAAAAAAGTTAAGCACCTGGCACAGTCTTCCAATCTAGGGAGTCAGTGCTGCTCATGGCAGTGACATGTGCAGTAAAAGTGCTGTCAGCTGAGAGGCTCTCACGCACAAAATGCTTATGCTATACATAAGCTTAGCAGCATACTGAAATAAGTTTCCTCTGCTGAAATGACTTTTTAGTTAAAAGTCATTAGATGTGTCCTGGACAGAAGCTGCCCAAATCTGTTTAGTGAATATGTTAAAAATAATACAGTTTAATTACAAAGGCAAAACAAAATAAAAACAACCAATAAAATTATATAAACAAATAATAAAATCCCAGGTGACCCAATAAACACTCTTTCCTGCCTTAGCTACCCATTGGCCATGACTCATAATCCACTTCAACTGTAAGTATCTGCTCATTCTACTTTCTTCCTGGGGAGCTCACCAGTGTGTCTGCAGCACCTACATGACTACCCTACTTTGGCTAAATCTGGCCTTCATCCTTAGCCACCTGCAAGCTGACTCCCTGTCCCTGTCACATAGCACACTGTCACAATGCATTGAAATCACCCATTCACTGGTCTGTCTCTTCCCCTAGACTGTGATTTCTTCAAGAGTACAACATATCTTATTTGTCTCTGGAATCTTCAGTGTGTGGCACATACTAGTCAGCTGAAAAATTGTTCTGCTTGATCTTTAGTATCTTACCTTGCATGTGTTTAATCTACAGGCAGCCACAATTTATAAGAAGTGAAGGAAATTATTAAATAAAACCAGCCAGGATTTTGTTCTTAAAATGATAAGAAATCATCTAACTAAAAGCTCCAATCCATGTTCCCATCAACTCCAGAGGTTTTAATGCCAAGTGACAACTTGAGTTTTCTTTAATGAAGAACACTCACATTCTCAAAATTAGCCAGCCAGAGTTGGAAAAGAAGATGTAACTGGTAATTGAGTTAGTCAGACAGATTCTAGACTGGGATGGGCCACAGTTCAAAGCTACTTTTCTGAACTTATGACAAATTGGCAGAAAATAAGTTTCCTAAAATTTTGTGTGAAAATGTGAGTTGGAAACATAATTTTATTTCATGTGCTTAAAAAAAGAAGTACACTGTAACACGCCCTCAGTTGATCCAAACTGACTTAGAGAAGGACAGTTAATGACCCTAGTGCCCTAAATGCAGTTTAAAAAACACAAAAGATAGATACCTGCTTTGTAGAGGATGAATTTTAGGAGACTTGGGCAGTTTAGAAGCCTCAATTCCAAGAAGCTGGACAGCACCATTATCAGATGCTATGGCCAAGTAGTGGGAACCCTGGCAGAATGTGAGTGTCTTGACACGTCCTCCAATTCGGCTATACGTAAGAATAGATCTGCACAAAAGAAAAGCAAGATAGCATTTTTGAAAAGCCATGAGTATTACTGCTAATATTAAATAAATAGCCACATGATGATTAACAAACGAAAAAGTACTACTCCGAGGTCTGTTTTACTCCTTGACCTCGTAACAAAAACAATAATCTCCCTCAAAGGGTACAAGAATTCACAAATTCCCCTTTCATTAGCCTCCACAAGAGATGTATACTCACCCTTCTAAGGGGCTAGTCCCTTAAAATGTCACAGGTGCCAAACCTCCAAATTTATTCATCTCATCTTTTGTAATTTATTTATTTTTGTTATACAAGTTAATGTAATACATATTAAATATACAAAAGTTATTTAAATGCAGAAAAGAATACAGAAAAGCAAAAACATTTATAATTCTATGAACCAGAGAGTAACACTATTAACATTGATATGTATGCTTCCAGAGTTTTCTATGCAAATCACAATATACTCATATTTGCTTTTTAAATGAATATGGAATCATGTGTGTGTGTTGTGTGTGTATATCATGCTTCTCTAGTTCACTCTTTCTTTCCTTTCCTTTTCTTTGTAAGGCTGCACCTGCTGCATATAGAAGTTCCTGGGCTAGGGGTCAAATCGGAGCTACAACTGCCAGCCTACATCACAACCACAGCAACACTAGATCTGAATCACATCTGTGACCTACACCTCAGCTTGCAGCAACGCCATATCCTTAACCCCTGAGCAACGCCAGGGATTGAACCCCTATCCTCAGAGACACTGCGTCAGGGTCTTAACCCTCTGAGCCACAACAGGAACTCAACTAGTTCACATACAATAAAGGATAACATTTCAAAGGCTACAATTCAGAAAGTACAAGACAAGATGGCAGAGTAAAGGACCTAAGCTCACCTTCTCGCACACAAAAAACACCAAAGTTACAACTGCTGAACAACCATCAACAAAACAGACTAGGAAGCTACCCCCAAAAAGATATTCTATACCCAAACACAAAGAAGACGACACAATGAGACAGTAGGAGAAGGGCTTTGGCCACATAAGCAATCCCATACAAGCTGGGTGGGCAACTCACAAACTTTAAAATAACTAGTATCACAGAGGCTCTGCCACAGGAGTGAGAGTTCTGAACCCCACGTCAGGTTCCCACACCTGGGGGACTGGCATTGGGAAGAGGAGCCCCCAGAGCATTTGGCATTGAAAGCCAGCAAGGCATGTGAGCAGGAGCTCCATAGGAATGGGGAAAACAGAGCCCCTCTTCTTAGAGGGTATGCACAAGTTCTCACAATGCACTGGTCCCAGGGCAAAGCAGGCACCCATAAAAATCTGTGCCAGTACCACCTGCATGTCTTGGAGAACCACCTGGGAAAGCAGGGGGTAGCTGTGGCTCACTGTGGAGGAAGGACATTGGGGGCAGAGGTCCTAGGGAATAATCATTGGTGTGAACTCCCCTGGAGGTGGCCAATTTGGGAAAAGCTGACCTAGGCCACCAGTTCTGAGAAGCCCCAGGCCAAACAAGAAACAAGGTGAAAACAGAACCCCACCCATCAGCAGACAGGCTGCCTAAAGTCCTCCCAGGGAACAAAACCACCCCTAATCACCCCAGTGACAATTCCTCCCAACAGGAAGCAAGCCTCAAGCCCCTGTATCAACTTCACCCTGGTGGGGCAGACATCAGAAGCAAGAACAGCCTGCAGAAAGTGGACCATGCAGAACACCAGACAATGAAATGGCACAGAAATATTGAAAGCAGCTAAGGAAAAGCAGCAAATAACATACAAGGTAACCCAGATAAGGTTATGAGACAATTTTTCAGCAGAAACTCTGCAAGCCAGAAGAGAGTGGCATGATAAAGTGATGAAAGGAAAAAAAACCTACAACCAAGAATACCCTACCCAGCAGAGTACTCATTCAGATTTGAAGGAGAAATCAAAAGCTTTGCACACAAGCAAAAGCTAAGAGAATTCAACATTACTAACCAGCTTTACAATAAATGCTAAAGGAACTTCTCTAGGCAGAAAAGGCCACAACTAGAAACAAGAAAATTACAAATGAGAAGCCTTACCAGTTAAGGCAAACATATAGATAGCAAAGGCAGAAAATCATCAACACAAAAATGATATCAAAACCAGCAACCATGAAGAGAGAACAAATACAGGGTATTGGAAATGCATTTGAAATTAACACACCAGCAACTTTAAACAATTTTGTATATATATAGACTCCTATATCAAAATCTTATGGTAAGCACAAACCAAAAATCTACAATAGATACATACAAAAATGAGAAAAAGCAATCCAAACACAACACTAAAGATAGTCATCAAACCACAAGAGAACAAAAAAGGAATGGAAGAAAAAAGACCTACAAAAATAATTCCAAAGCAATTAACAAAATGGCAATAAAAACAAATATACCAATAATTAATTTAAATATAAATGGATTAAATGCTCCAACCAAAAGACACAGATTGGCTCAATGGATACAAAAACAAGACCCATATATATGCTGTCTACAAGAGACATCAGTTCTAGGGGTGCACACAGACTGAAAGTGAGAGGATGGAAAAAGATATTCCAGGCAAATGGAAATCTAAAGAAAGCTGTAGTAGCACTACTCATATCAAACAAAACAGACTTTAAAATAAAAAGGGTTACAACAGACAAAGAAGGACATTACATAATGATCAAATGATCAATCCAAGAAAAACATAACAATTGTAAATATGTATGCACCATACAAGCACCTCAATATATAAAGTAACTACAGCCATAAAAGGAGAAATAGACAACAACACAGTAATAGGGGGAACTTTACATCAATGGACAGATCATTCAGACAAAAAAATCAACAAGAAAACACAGGCCTTAAATGCACATATAGACCAGATAGACTTAACTGATATTTATAGAACACTGCATCTGAAAGCAGAATACACATTCTTTTCAAGTGCACATGGAAAATTCTCCTGGATAGATCACAATCTTGGATCACAAATCAAGCCTTGGTAATTTTAAGAAAACAAATCATCAAGCATGTTTTCTGACCACAATGCTTTAAGACTAAAAATCAACTACAAGGAAAAAAAAAACTGCAAAAAAACCTCACAAAAACACGGAGACCAAACAACATGCTACTTAACAACCAACAGATTAATGAAGAAATCAAACAATACTCAGAGACAAATGGAAACAACAATTCAAAACCTATGGGATGCAGCTGAAGCAGTTCTAGGAGGAAAGTTAATAGCAACACAAGCTTACCTCAGGAAACAAGAAAAATCTCTACCTAACCTTACACCTAGTTAAGAGAAAGAAGAATAAACAAAACTCAAAGTTAGTAGAAGGAAAGAAATCATAAATATTAGAGCAAAAATAAAATAGATAGGAAGAAAACAGTGAAAAGATCAATGAAACCAGAAGCTGGGTCTTCAAAAAGATCAATGCAAATGATAAACCCTTAGCCAGACTCATCAAGAAAAAAAGAGATGGCTCAAATCAATAAAATTTTGAAAGGAAAAAGAAGTTACAACAGACATCAGAGAAATATGAAGCATCATGATAAGACTACAACATGCAACTATGCCAATAAAATGGACAACCTAGAAGAAAAGGACAAATTCTTAAAAATGTACAATCTTCCAAGACTTAACTAGAAAGAAATAGAAAATATGAACAGACCAATCACAAGTATTGAAATCGAAACTGTGACTAAAAAAGTTCCAACTATGAGTTCCAGTTGTGGCTCAGTGGATTAAGAACCCGACATAGTGCCCATGAGGATGTGGGTTCAATCCCTAGCCTCACTCAGTGGGTTAAGGATCCAGCACTGCCACAAGCTGTGTGTAGGTCACAGATGCAGCTTAGATCTAGTTAGTGCAGCTGTGGCATAAGCCTGCAGTTACAGCTCCAAATCGTCCCCTAGCCTAGGAACTTCCATATGCTATAGATGTGGCTGGGGAAAAAAAAACTCTTCCGGGAAACTAAAGTCCAGGATTGGATGGCTTCACAGGTGAATTCTATCAAACTTTTAGAAAAGAGTTAACACTTATTCTTCTGGAACTATTCCCAAAAATTGCAGAGGAAGGAACATTCCCAAACTCATTATATGAGGCCACCATCACCCTGATACTAAAACCAAAGATGCCAACAAAAAGAAAATTACAGGCCAATTGATATCACTGATGACTACAGATGCAAAAGTGCTCAAAAAAATTAGCAAACTAAAAACAATACATTAAAAGGATCATACACCATGATCAAGTGGGATTTATTCCTCGGATGCAAGGATTTTTCAATATTTGCACATCAATCAATGTGAGGCACCCCATTAGCAAACTGAAAAATAAAAACCATGTGGTCATGAATAACAGAAAAAGCTTTTGAAAATATCCAACACTAATTCATGGTAAGACCCCTCCAGGAGTTCCCACTGTGGCTCAGCAGTAACAAACCCAACTAGTATCCATGAGGACATGGGTTTGATCCCTGGCCTCGCTCAGTAGGTTAAGGATCCAATGTTGCCATGAACTGCGGTGTAGGTTGCAGATGTGATTTGGATCTGGCTTTGCTGTGACTGTGGTACAGGCCAGCAGCTGTAGCTCAGATTCAACCCCTAGCCTGGGAACTTCCATATGCCACAGGTACAGCCCTAAAACAGGAAAAAAAGAAAAAAAAAAAAAAAAGAGGAACCTTTCAGAAAGTGGGCACAGAGGGAAACTACCTCAACATAATAAAGGCCATATATGACAAAATCACAGCTAACATCATTCTCAATGGTGAAAAGCTGAAATAATTCCTCCTAAGATCAGGAACAAGACAAGGATGTCCACTCTCACCGCTTTTATTCAACATAGTTTTGGAAGTCCTAGCCATGACAATCAGGGAGGCAAGAATATACAGTAGAGAAAAGACAGTCTCTTCAATAACTGGTGCTAGGAAAACTGAACAGCTACTGAATGAAATTTGAACACTCTCTAACACCATACACAAAAGAATGAAAATTGAACACTCTCTAACACCATACACAAAATTGAACTTTACCAAAATATAAAACCAGATACTATAAAACTTATAGGAAAACAAAAGAATGAAAATTTGAACACTCTCTAACACCATACACAAAATTGAACTTTACCAAAATATAAAAAGAATGAAATTTGAACACTCTCTAACACCATACACAAAATTGAACTTTACCAAAATATAAAACCAGATACTATAAAACTTATAGGAAAACATACACAGAACACTTGACATAAACCACTGTGGTGTCTTTTCCAATCTACCTCCTAGAGTAATGAAAATAAGAACAAAAATAAACAAATGAGACCTGATTAAAGTTTTGCACAGCAAAGAAAACCATAAATAAAATGAAAAGACAATTCACAGAATGAGAGAAAATATCTGCAAATGAGGTGACTGACAAGGGATTAAAATACACAAACAACTCATGTAGCTCAATATCAAAAAAAAATCAAACAACCCAAATCAAAAAAGTGGGCAGACAGATCTAAACAGACATTTCTCCAAAGAAGACATACAGATGGCCAAAAAACACATGAAAAGATGCTCAACATTTCTAATTATTAGAGAAATGCAAATCAAAACTATGCTGAGGTATACCTTACACCAGTCCAAATGGCCAGTATAAAAAAATCTACAAACAATAACTGCTGGACAGGGCGTGTAGAAAAGGGAACCCTTCTACAACTGTTGGTGGGAATGTAAATTGGTACAACCACTATGGAAAACAGTATTTAGCTTCCTGAGAAAACTAAAAATATATCAAATATGATCCAGCTATCCCACTCCTGGGCAAATATACTAACTCTAATTTGAAAAGATACATGCATCCCAATGGTCACTGTAGTACTATTTACAAGAGCCAAGATATGGAAGCAACCTAAATGTCCATCGACAGAGAAATGGATAAGTAAGATGTGGCACATAAATACAATGGAATACTACTCAGTCATAAAGAAGAATGAAATAATGCCATTTGTAGCAACAGGGATGGACCTAGAGATTATCATACTAAGTGAAGTCAGAGAAAGACAAAACATCGTATGACATCAATTATATGTGGGATATAAAAAAAAAGGGATACAAATGAACTTATGTGCAGAACAGAAACAGACTCACAGACTTTGAAAACAAACTTAGTTACCAAAGGGGAGAGGTTACGGGGAGGGACGGATTTGAGAATTTGGACTGGCATACGCACACTGGTATATGGAATGGTTGGCCAACAAGGACCTGCTATATATAGCACAAGAAACCTCTATGCTATATTCTGTGATAATCTATGTGGGAAAACAATCTCAAAAAGAATGGATGTGTGTATAACTGAATCACTCTGTTGTACAGCAGAAATTATAACATTGTAAATCAACTATATTTCATTAAAACTTAAAAAAGTATACAATTAAATGATTTCAATATATTAACAGAATTCTCCAAAGATCATCAGTATCTAATTCCATAACATTTCATCATTTCTTAGAAACCCAAAAGCGAACCCATTTCAAACCCATGAAAATTCAGTCCCCATTTTCCCTTTCCCCCAACCCCAGGAAACAAATCTACTTAAATTTCCTACCAATTCTTCTAGTCTGGATGTTTCATATAAATGAAGTCATACATTATGTGGCCTTTTGAATCTGGTTGCTTTCACTATGCATAATATTTTCAAGGTTCATCCAAACTTTTTGATGGCTGTATTTCATTCCATCATATGAGTATACCACAGTCTGTTTATCCGTTCATCAGCTGGTGAAGCTTTGTGTTGTTTCCACCATGTATCGGTTATGAATAATGCTCCCTCGAGTATTTGTATGTAAGCCTTTGTGTGAACGTATGTCTCAACCACAATGCCTGCATGGCCCAGCCAGCACAGCAGGCCAGCAAAGCAAGCCAGGGACAAGTTGATGGGAGTGATGAAGACGCCAGTGTGCTTCATCTCTCACACTTGCTCAGGCTCGCTCTTCCCTTTGATATTAAGATATAATTTACATAACATAAAATTCACTTTTAAAGTGAATAAAGGGATTTACACCATAGTCACTAAGTTTTGCAACCATCACAATTATCTAATTTGATCACTCCAAAAAGAAACCCTGTACCCATTAGTATTTACTCCCAATACCCCCTCAATCCCAGCCAGCTCCTGGCAACTACAAATCTACTTTCTCTATGGACTTGCCTGTTACTTTATGGGTATTTCATACAAATAGAATCATACAATATGCTAGCTATCCTTTGGACCAAGTTTCTTTCACTTATCATGTTTTCAGGTTTCTTTCCTGTTTTAGCATGCATCAGATCTTTTATGGCTAAATAATACTTCATTGTATGGCTACACATTTATTTATTCATTCAAAAACTGATTAAAAATTGTGGTTCCTGCTTTTTGGCTATTATGAAAAATGTTACTATGAATACTGTGTATAGATTTTCATGTGAACAAATCATTTTCAACTCTCAGGTTTATACCTATGAATGAAACTGCGGGGTCATAAAGTAACTCTATGTTTAGCATTAGAGAAACTTCCAAGTTTTTCCAAACTGCACCATTTTACATTCCTACAAGCAATATATGAAGGTGCCAATTTCTCCACATCATCTCCAATGCTTGTTACCGTCTTTTTGATTATAGACATTCCATTGGGTGTGAAGTGGTATCTCACTGTGATTTTGATTTGCATTTCCCTAGTGATGTGGAATATCTTTTTTTGTATACTTATTGGTTCTATTTAAATAGACATCTAGTCACCCCTTAGTATCCTTGGGGGATTGGTTCCAGGATCCCTAGCATATTCCAAAATCAGTGGATGCTCAAGTTCCTTACACTAAGCCCTCTGTATCTAAGGGTTCCACACCTACAGAAAATATTCTATCCATGGCTGGTTGAATCTGCAGAAGTGGAATCCACAGATATGAAGAGCTGACTACATTTGAATCCTCTACTTTTTAAAAGAATTGTTTTTTCACTGTTGAGTTGAAAAAGTTCTTTATATATACCAGGTACTTAAACATATTTAAAAACATTTATCTCATACAGTGGGCTGTTCTTTCACAATGACAGTGTCCTCTAAAGCACAACTGTTTATAAATTGGTGAAGTAGCATGTATTTTTTTCTTGCCATTTGTGTTTCTGATTATCATATTTCAGAAATTCTTGCCTAATCCAAGGTCATGCTTATGCTTTCTTCTTAATGTTTTATGTTTAGCTCTTACATTTAGGTCTATGATCCATCTTGAAAAGTTATTGGGAAACTCATTCTTTTGCATGTGGATGCCCAGCAAGCTCAGCACCATCTGTTCAGGCTACTCTTTCCCCCATTCAACTCTCTCAGCACCCTTTTCAAAAAATAATGACTATACATATATTTCTGCATGTCAGTTCTATCCCAATGATTAATATAGTTATCCTTATGCCAGAAACACAGTGTCTTGATTACTGTAGACTTGTAGCAAATCTGGAAGTGTGAGCTCTCCATCTTGGTTCTTTCCTTTCAAGACTGTTTTGGCTATTTAAGTTCTTTGCATTTCTTTATGAATTCAGGATCAGAATTTCAATTTCTGCAGGAAAAAGGCAGCTGGAAATTTCATAGGGATTTCACTGACTATGTAGATAAACTTGGGGATGTTTTGCTCTCTTAACAATGTTATTAATTATTCCACTGAATGAACACTGGATGTCTTTCCACTTATTTAGGCCTTCTATAATTTTTTTCAAAGACATTTTGTAGATTTTAGTATTCAAGTCTTGGATTTTTTTTTTTTTTTGGTTACATTTATTCCCAAGTATTTTATTCTTTACTATGCTACTGTAAATGGAATTGTTTTCTCAATTTCATCTTTGGGTTGTTAACTGTAAGCATACAGAAATCAGCATATAGAAGTCCAAATGATCTTTGTACATAAATACATGATCTTGTATCCTGCAACTCTGAACTCAGTGTTAGTTCTAGTAGGTTTATCTTTTGTTGCTTACAACAGTATACACAGGTTCATACTGCCTGTTAAAAGATTAACAGAGACAGTTTTACTTCCTTTCCAATCTACATTCCTTATATTTCTCTTCCTTATCTAATTGCCCTGCCAAGAACATCTAGTGCCCTGCTGAATGAAAGCAGTGAGAGCAGACATTCTTATCTGGCTCACCTTAGGGGGAAATCTTTCAGTCTTTCACCATTAAGTACGATGTTAGCCTGATTTTTCATAGACGTCCTTATCAGTACTCATCTGGTACTAGTTTGTTGTTTTTAATCATAAAATGGTGTTAGATGTTATCAAATGCTTTCAGAGAGTCTTCTGAAATCATCTGTGTTCTTTATCATTCTATTAGTATACTTATTGACTGATTTCATATGTTGAAAAGCGTTTGCATTCTTGGGATAAAGTGCATTTAGTCGTGGTGCTATAATCCCTTTAATACGTTAATTTCAGTCTACCAGTATTTTGTTGAGGATGCTAATGTCAATATTAACTATGGGTTTCAGTCTGTTGTTTTCTTCTGATGTATTTGTCTGCTTGTGGTATCAGGGTAGCAATGGCCTTATAGAATGAGTCAGAAAATGACTTCTCACCTATTTTTTGGTAAGAGTTCTTAAAAAATGGGTGATAATTCATTAAGCATTTGGTACAATTTAACATGAAGCCATCTAAATAAAGCCTGGGCTTTTCTTTGTGGGAAGGTCCTTGTAATTACTAATTTAATCTTTTATTATAGGCCTATTCGGATTTTCTATTTCTTCTTGATTCACTTTGACAGTTTGTCTCTCTCCAGGAACCTGTGCATTTCATCTAGGTTATCTGATTTGCTGGCACACAAATGTTCACAGCATTCCCCTATAATCTCTAATAATGTACTAATACTATCTTCTCTTTCATTCCTAATTTTAGTAATTTGAGTCCTCTCCCTTTTCTTACTGGTTATTGTAGAAAAGATTTGCCAATTTCGATCTTTCCAAAGAACTGACTTTCTATTTTGCTGGTTTTTCTCCTTTATTTTCTACTCCCTATTTCATTTATTGCTTCCTTAGTCTTTATTATTTCCTACCTCCTACTAGCTATATCTTTACTTTGTTCTTCTTTTTTTAGATTTGTAAGGCTAATGCTAAGATGCTGACTTATTATCTTTCTTCTCTTCACATATAATGTTTACAGCTACAAATTTTTCTCAGAACACTCCTTTAGCTGCATCCATAAGTTCTGGTGTGTTATCACTTTCATTCATCTCACAGTATTCTCTAATTTCCCTTTGAACCACTGGTTTTTTGGCCTTGTGTTGCACAGTTGCCACAGATCTGTGATTTCACAAATTCCTTTCTGTTACTAATATCGAGTTTCATTCCACTGTGGTTAAAGAACATGTGGTTGATATGATTTAGTGCTTTTCAATTTATTGAGGCTTGTTTTCTGTGCTAGTACATGATTTAATTTGGAAGCTGCTCCATGCGACCCAAGAAGAATTTGCATTCTTCTGTAGTTAGGTGGAATATCCTACAGATGTTTGTTAGATCTGGTTGGTCTGCAGTGTTGTTCTTGTCTTCTATTTCCTTGTTGACATTATGCGTTGTTGATCTGTCCATACTGAAAACAGATTATTAAAGTCTCCAACTATTATTGTTTTCCCATTTGATTCTATCAGTTTTTTTACTCCATTTGGGTACTGTGTTGTTAGGTACATTTGTTTGTAACTGCTATATTTTCCTCATGTGCTGACCCTTTTGTTATTATAAAATATCTCTGCCTATTTCTAGCATCAATTTTTGTGTTGAACTTTATTTTATCTGATATTAGTACAGCCATTCCAGCTTTCTTTTAGGAGCTGTCTGAATACTGTATCTTTTATGGTTCTTTTACTCTCACACCATGTGTCTTTGAATCTAAAGTGTGTCTCTTGTGGACAATACACAGTCATATCATATTTTTTCATACTTTCTGCCACCTCTGCCTTTTGACTGCATTTAATGTTATTACTAGTAAGGTGGGACTTCTTTGACATATTTGTTTTCTCTGTCTTATGTAGGGGTTTTTTGTTGTTCTTCTATTCCTCCACTGCTGCCTTCTTTTGTGTTAAAAAAATATTTTCTAGTACACCATTTTAATTATCTAGTTTCTTTTACTATGTTTTTGAGTTTTAATAGATGTTTTTAAGGGTTTCTTTTAATGGTTTCCCTGGGAAACACAAATGACATCTATAAATAATCATTTTAATACCAACTTTGCCCCAACATTATCTCCATTCTCTCTTCCCTCTTCTGTATTATTATTGTCATACAAATTATACATTTATATAAGTCCCAAGAGTTTTAGAATTGTTTCTTTATACAGTCTCCTTTAAAATAGGATATAATATCTCCTTTAAAATAAGATATAATATCTCCTTTAAAATAGGATGTATCTCCTTTAAAATAATATCTCCTTTAAAATAGGATATAATATCTCCTTTAAAATAGATAAAAAGAGACAAAGTAATTTTTACTGTCATATATTCACTCATCTATCTACCTTTACCAGTGCTATTTACTTCTTCATGTGCTCAAGTTAGTCTCGTGTCCTTTCCTTTCAGAATGCTTTCAGTATTTCTTTCAGGGAAAATCTGCTAACAATAATTTCCTTGTTTTTATTTACCTTAGAATGTCTTAATTTCTCCTTTATTTCTGAAGGACAATTTTGCTAGATATGTAATTAATGATGACAGTCTTTTTCTTTCAACTTTCTGAATATTATCATCCCACTGACATCCAAGCTCCATAATTCCTTATGGAGTGTCAGCTGTTAATCTTACTGAAGATCCCTTGCAACTGATGAGTCACTTTTCTCTGTTGCTTCAAAATTTTCTCTTTGTCTTTCAATGATTTGCTTATTATTTCTCTAGGATCTATCCTACTTGGAAATTACTGAGCTTCTGAGATGAGCAGATTAATGTTTTTTCATCAAATCTGGGGATTTTTCAAGCCATTACTTCTTCAAATATTCTTTCTGCCCCTTTTCCCTCTCCTTGCCTTCTAGGACTCCTGTCATGTGTATGCTGGTACTCTTGATGGTGTTTCACAGATCTCTGAAGCTCTGTTTATTTTTCTTTATTCTTTTTTAGTTTTTATACCTCTGACTGGATGTCAACTAACCTATCTTCAAGACCCTGATTTTTTTTCTCTTGCCAGCTGAAATTTACTGTTCAGTTCTGAGAAAACTTTTCAGTTATTATACTTTTCAACTCCAGAATTTATCATTTCTATCCCTTTATTGATATTATCCACTTGAGACACTTTTCTTGTACTTTCCTATTGATTATATAGACATAGTCTCTTCTAATTCTTTGAACTTTTTAATGGCCACACCTGTGGCATATGAAGTTCCTAGGCCAGGGTTCAAATCAGAGCTGCAGCTGAGGCCTACGCCACAGCCACATCGAATATGAGTGGTATCTGCAACTTATGCCACAGCTTGTGGCAATGCCAGATCCTTAACCCACTGAGGGAGGCCAGATATCGATCTTGCATCCTCACAGATAAAACATCAGGTCCTTAACCCATTGAGCCACAATGGGAACTCCAAATTCTTTGAACATATTTTTAATCACTAATTTAAAATCATTGTCTAGTGAGTCCAATGTCTTGGATTACATAGGTAGAGTTTCTATTTATCTGCATTTTTTTTCCTGTTTGTAGGACATACTTTCCTATTTCTTTGCCTGACCTGTAATTGTGGTTCAAAACAACTGGACATTCTAATTAATATATGTCAACTTCAGAAATAAGATACCAATGTTGTTGTTGTAGTTTAGTGACTTGCCTGGACTGATTCTATAAAGTCTGTGTTTTCTCTTACGTGCGGCCACTGAAGTCTTTGTTCAGTCAGGTTAGTGGTCAGCTAATAACCAGACAGACCTCTCTTTACATCTCATGAACTGATGAGGCTCTCTGTGTTTGCACTGTGGCAACAACAAAACAGTTTATAATTCTGCCTTGTCCTTCATTTTCTGCTTGCACAGTCACAAGGTCAGCCAGAGGTGAGAATTTGGCGTCTTCTCAGTTCTTTCTTGGCCTTCTGCACAACCCTGCAAGTATATATGGCCTTACAGATACCCATGAATATATCCAAAGTTTTCAAAGGCCCCTACAGATTTCTCATTCTTGCTTTAATTTTCTGTCAGCCTCTTGTTAGCTATAAATGGGAATGCCACCTCAGGCAGCTGCAAAGTTAAACCAATATCACCAATAATTTCAACAAATACCCTATGGGTAGCAGAGTTTTTCTCAAAGAACAAGGTATAAGGTCAAATAAAGATAGGATCTAGGAGTTCCCGTCGTGGCGCAGTGGTTAACGAATCTGACTAGGAACCATGAGGTTGCAGGTTCAGTCCCTGCCCTTGCTCAGTGGGTTAATGATCTGGCATTGCCGCGAGCTGTGGTGTAGGTTGCAGACACAGCTCAGATCCTGCGTTGCTGTGGCTCTGGCGTAGGCTGGTGGCTACAGCTCTGATTAGACCCCTAGCCTGGGAACCTCCATATGCCGCGGGAGTGGCACAAGAAATAGCAAAAAAAAGACAAAAAAAAAAGATAGGATCTAATCAGCAAGCAGGTCAAATAGTGACAATTCTCTGGAAATGGAGCTTTAGGAGCGTTCTAAAGTCATTATGTCCCTCCCAGTAGCTACTAAGCTGTTGGTTTTCATGGCTAATGTAGCTGTGGGACCGTTAGTTTTCAAAGTCACTGCAGAGCTTGGTAGAGAGACATGAGATTAAGGACCACGTGGTTCACTATTCTAACAGTTGGGTATTTTTCTCGAATAACGTTTTTCAGATTGATGTAGGACCTTAATTTCTAGAATTCTGAAAAAGTTGACAGTTTTGCCAATGTTCTCACTGCTTTTATAGAGGAACAGATTTTTGAAAAGTCCTTACTCTATCATTCCAAAAATAGAAACCCTACAATGGATTCCTAAACTTACTTCTTAAACCTATATTTTCACAGACTATATCAATATGTTCCCTATCTAAAAAAAATACTTCAACAACAATCACTTATTTATCCAATTTCACCCCTACTGCTGAAGCTTTAGTATGCTTCCAGTTTTTTCACAATTATGAAGAAAGCCAATCTGTACAGCCTTAAAACTAAATCTCTAAGTTCATTCTTAGTTATTTCCTTAGGATATGTATATCATAAAGGCTCGTGATACATAATGTCCAAAAACCCTCTGGGGAGGATGGATGTATGAACCATACTCCACCAAAGGGCACTGTGTGAGAAGAATACGCAATGACTTTACTAGGCTTTCAGGCTACTTGGCTTTTTTACTGCATTTGAGAGCTGCCTGTACATCCCTTCCTTAAATCCTCTCTTCTGTTGCAGTCTGACATAACTTAAATGGCTTCTTCTCTCTTCTTTTCTGACCACTATTCCTGTCCCCCAAATTCACCTTTGTAAAATTTAGGCCTCAAGCCTCCTCAGGCTTTTATAGCCCTTTACTTCAGGGTAGCCATACCACTCAAAAACTTCAACTTCCAACACTACTTCTGTCTCTAAAATATGTAATCCTAACAATGATAACTTCCTTGCACACCAGTCATATTATTTCAACTCTACAATGGAATAAAACTTTAGATGTTTTACCATCAAATTTAGCAAGTACAAAATACATCCATCTACTATAAAGTTGAGAAGCTAAAGAGCCAAAAATGGTGTAAGACAAAAAACATATATGGAAAAAATAATTTAGAATACAACAAAGGATTGGAGTTCCCGTTGTGGCGCAGCGGAAACGAATCCAACTAGGAACCATGAGGTTGCAGGTTCAATCCCTGGCCTCGCTCAGTGGGTCAAGGATCACGCATTGCTGTGAGCTATGGTGAAGGCTGCAGAAGTGGCTCAGATCTTGCATTGCTGTGGCTCTGCGTAGGCCACCAGCTGTAGCTCCGATTAGACCCCTAGCCTAGGAACCTCCACATGCCGCAGGTGTGGTTCTAAAAAGCAAAAAGAACACAACAAAGGATTTTGGTGGAAAAAGTCTATGTAAAAGCTTAGAAAAACAAGAGTTAGTCCCCAAGGGACAAACTAAAAGTTTAACACAAGAAAAAAGAAAATGGCAGAGCCAAGATTCAGGTGCCTTAAATCCAAAATCATAAATTTTTTTTTTGGCTGCATCTGCAGCATGTGGAAATTCTCAGGCCAGGAAGAAAACTTGTGCTGCAGTTGCAGCCTGTGCCACAGCTGCAGCAATGTTGGATCCTTAACCCACTGTACCACAGAGAAACTTCCAAATACCAATCAATCATAATTTTAATGAGAAAGTAAGAACTGGAAACTGGGTGGTCAGCCAACATTATGCATAAGGAAAGCCTCAGTAGTCAGAATGTACTAGTAACATGTCCTAAGAAACCATATCACTTTTGCTGCCCTTTCCCAGGCACCAGCTGCTCCCCCACATACTTCTGGCAATAGTAATGGCCTCCTCCTTCCTCAGCAGTTCACAAACGCATGTGAAGAGGTCAACACTTTCTATTCCCTTCTCCTCTTCCCCACCCTGGAAGTCAATGAAGTACCACCAAGCCAAGGCCTACTTAAGTCCACAAATAAGACAGCAGGTATTACAGCAAAGCAAGAAAGCAGCTGTGGCCAGAGGAAACCCAAACTCCTAATCACATACAAATTTCTCAAAGACTATATACACTGTCAGCTGAATCACCGCATTTTCTGGAATATCACTGTCTGAATGTGACAATGGAATGTGAAAGTCATGGCTGTGATAAAAAATACATTTGGGAATTAATAAGATAGGTTTTTCCAAAGTTAACCAATGAGTCCGTTTTTTCTTGAGAGGTGGCATGTCAAATTTACTAATAAATGCAATGATGGGAGTTCCCATTGTGGCTCAGCAGAAATGAGTCTGACTAGTATCCATGAGGATACAGGTTCGATCCCTGGCCTCACTCAGTGGGTTAAGGATATGGCATTGACATGAGCTGTGGTGTATGTCACAGACATGGCTCAGATGCTGTGTTGCTGAGCCATAGCATAGGCTAGCAGCTACAGCTCCAATTCGACCCCTAGCCTGGGAACCTCAATAAGCTGCAGGTGTGGCCCTAAAAAAAAGGCAAAAAAAAAGCAATAATGAATGCAACTAATGAAGATAATAACAAATAACTATGGAAAATAATTATTAGAAGGGTTCTTTAAAATAATCAAAATACTAATAATGCTGAGGGAAAAGTCAAAAGAACAGTGGCAGGCAGGGAGGAGGTGGGAATTTATGCAAAGGAACATGAGGGAACATTCTTGTTATGTTCTATATCCTCAGAGAGGTTTAAATGGTACCGTTGTTATGTATTTGTGCAATTCATGAATAGTTAAGATCTATGTACTTCACAGCATACAAATTCTATGCCAAAAAAGAGAGCGAGAACTATAAACAAACATTAACTATATGCACACTGAAGATTAGGGGACATAGGAGAAGGAGAAGTGTCCCGATGTCCGCAACTTTAAAATACATTTTTTAAAAATGAATTAATAGGAGGATGGATAATTGTATGACAGAAACATAGTAAATTAAAAACAAAAAAAGGGAAGTTCCCACTGTGGCTCAGCAGAAACGAAACTGACTAGTATCCATGAGGATGTGGGTTTGATCCCTGGCCTTGCTCAGTGGGTTAAGGATCTGACATTGTGGTGCGCTGTGGTGTAGGCTGAAAATGTGGCTCAGATGCCATGTTGCTGGGGCTGTGTCATAGGCCGGCAGCAGAACTTCCATATGGCACAGATGAGGCCCTAAACAGAAAAAACAAAAAACAGGAAAACAAAAAAAAGCCATTAATTATTTAGAACCCAGCAGCAAGTATATGTGTGTTCAATGGGAAACAAACTTCTGTGGGTTTTTTGGGTTTTTGTTTTGTTTTTTTCTTCTTAGGGTTGCACCTGAGCATATGGAAGTTCCCAGGCTAGGAGTTGAACTGGAGCTGCAGCTGCCAGCCTACGCCACAGCCACAAGTCCAGATCTGAGCCACATCTGCAACCTACACCACAGTCCATGGCAACGCTGGATCCTTAACCCACTGAGCAAGACCAGGGATCGAACCCACAACCTCATGGATACCAGCTCAGTTCATTAATGCTGAGCCACAGTGGGAACTCTGGGAAACAAACGTTTCTTGAGGTTTGAAATATCGTAATAAAATATTGACAAAAAAAATTGCTACATGGAGCCAGGGTTCTTTATTGGTTTTTGATTATGTTCTGACCAACGCAATTCCAAAGAAGATGAACATGAAAAATAATTAAGCATGTTGTAAAATTAAAGAGCTCTTCTTTAAAAAAAAAAAAAAAACAGCACAAAATCATATCAGGTTGGTAAGGGGTAAATTTTGTAATTATTTTAGTTTATCAAAGATACTCTGCTGTTTGACCATTTTGTGGTTAACTATGGTCAATGAACTGATGAGAAAAGCATCAAAGATTCTCTGTATCTTTTTCTATACATAAGTTTCAATTTAGATTTCTAGTAGCTTTCTTTTGAGACCCAACCAATCTAGGCAGAGAACAAATATGAGTATGATGGAACTGACTTGGAGAAAGGCAAAGAGGCAAACAGACTGCACATCAAGTAGGAACATAACTATAAAGTTGTACAAATCTAAAATACTTCTTACAACTACACAGCATAATCACATCCTGCATATTTAAAGAGTCTTAAAGATTTCAAGCCATACATGACCCCTCTCTTGACTATGACAGTGAGTCAATGGTACAATGTGTAATTTCCTTACATAGCTAGTCAGTCTGTCATTTTCCAACTTTTCTCTTGCTCATAATCCATCTGACCCATTCGGCAAATCTTGTTGGGTCCATCATCAAAACACGCTCAGAATCTGATCATTTCCCACTACTCCCTCCTCTTGTTTAATTACAGTAAAGGCCTCCTAACTGCTTCTGCCCTGCATCGCTTCAGTCTATCCTCAAAACAAGAGCCAGAGTAATCCTGCTGAACTTTAACTCATGTCTCTACTCCACTCAGAACCTCTAAAGGCTCCTACCTCACTTAGAGCCCAAGTCTAAGTCCTTCACAACAGCCAATAAGGCTCTTTCTAACTCGGGCCCTTCTCACTCATACAGACTTCCCTGCTCTTCCTCAAACATGCCCAATGTCTTTCTACCCCAGAACCTTTGAAGTCCGTTTCCTCTGTCTCGAAGGCTCTTTCCGAAGAACACAGCATGTTCTCTCACCTCTTTCAGGTCCTTCCTTAAATGATATCTTCTCTGTGAGGCAATCTCTAGCCAATTTATTTAAATTCTACTTAACCCTGTCCACTGCATTCTCTATCCCTCTTCTTTGTTATGTTTTTCTCCAGAATATATTTTACCATCCAATAGACTATATTTTATTTATTTACACTGTGTGTTGTCTGTCACCTCCCAACGTGCCACAGAACATGTACTTTTTTCCATTTATCATGCTGTATCCCTGGTACCTAAAACAGTTCCTGTCACTGAGTAAGCACTCAATAAATACTTGTTAAGTGAATGAATGAATGAATGGATTCTCCACCCACCCACCGGTTACCTGGTGGTGGTGGTCTTCCCCTCCATCTTCTGACTGTTCCAGATTTTCACCGTACCATCATTTGAACATGTTGCAAAAAGAGAATGTTCATCAGAGACTTGAATGCGATTCACAGCAGATTTGTGTTCATGAAGATGTGCAACCAGTAGCCCTTTAGGCCGCCATCCTAAGAAAAAGCATAGCAATGTGCTTAAACTACAGTTTACAAATACAATCTTCCCTTCACCCCCAAACACCAACAACCAGCAGAAGAACAATCCTGAGAACTAAACAAAGGGTCCCAACAGCTAGCTAATACAGAGTGGTCTAGTGGACCATGATAGATAGATACTATTATCTATGGAAGAAGACATCTAAGACAGCAACTAAGTGTTGCTCAAAGAGCCTCAGAAAGACTGCACTGGGGACGTTCCCCAGTGCCAGAGAAGGCACAATGGTCACTTGTTACCCAGGAAAACCCTTATTACTTGTTCAATAATGACATCAAGAGGTAATGACTACTCTGACCTAAAGAAATCAGGTACTGGGGAGGCAGACCAACCCTGAAAATCTCAAAGACCCAGATCCAACACACTGTCATGCATGACCCTGAGGTACTTACTTAAACTCTCTGAGCTTCAATTTCCTCAAATGTAAAATGAAGGGAAAGTTACTTAATCCAAAGATTGACTGTATGGATAAATGATACATAAAGAATCTAACAGGAATTCCCTAGTGGCCTAGTGGGTTAAGGATCTGGCACTGTCACTGCCATGGATGAGGTTCAATCCTGGCCCAGGAACTTCTGCATGCCTCAGGCACAGCCAAAAAACAAACCAGGGGAATTTCCTTTGTGGCTCAGTGGAAACAAACCTGACTAGTATCCATGAGGATGCAGGTTCGATCCCTGGCCTCACTCAGTGGGTTAAGGATCCAGCATTGCTGCAAGCTGCGGTGTAGGTCACAGACACAGCTCAACTCTGGCATTACTGTGGCTGTGTTGTAGGCTGGCATCTACAGCTTCAATTTGATCCCTGGCCTGAAAACATCTATATGATGTAGGTGAAGCCCAATAAAGCAAAACACACACACACAAAAGAAGCTCCCCGACCAGCACAGTAGGTTTAGGATCTGGTGATGCTGCAACTGTGGCATAGGTTGCAATTGTGGCTCAGATCCGATACCTGGCCTGGGAACTCCACATACTGCAGAGGAGACAAAAAAGAAAAAACAAACATACACAAAGAATCTAACACTGTCTCAGGCCCACAGTAAATACCCAAATGTTGATTTCTTTTCCATCTGCATTTTTTTGCTACCTGCAAGCATTTATTCTATATCAATAAGTAGTATAAATGGTATTACAAATCATAGCCTTGAATGCCTAAGGATTTTCTAGTACTTTATAACATCACTTCTGTTCATATATATTCTTTCAGTGTATAATTAATTTTCTCTAATAAAGTATAAATTCCCTGAAGCCAGAGACTGTCTTAGCCTTTCTGAATAGTCACAGTATCCAGCATAGGTGCCTGTATATAATGATCTTCATGGTTTGATGAGTAAACTTTTATATTAAGCATAACATTTAATACCATTAATATGAATCAATTTTATAATAAAACAAAACAAAAATCTTTGTTAAAGATCATACTGTATTGAGGAGTTCCCGTCATGGCTCAGCAGTTAGTGAACCCAACTAGCATCCATGAGGACGTGGATTTGATCCCTGGCCTCACTCAGTGGGTTAAGAATCTGGCATTGCTGTGAGCTGTGGTGTAGGTCACAGACTTGGCTCAGATTCTGCATTGCTATGGATCTGGTGTAGGCCAGCAGCTACAGCTCCAATTCAACTCCTACCCTGGGAACCTCCAATATGCTGTGAATGCAGCCCCCCAAGAAAAAAGGAAATCACAGTGTATTGAGAGTCAGCACTGTACCTAATTAGGTCATTTCAAAATCAACTTATTTCTTTTACCAAGAAACAAAAATGAAACCAAGCCTACTGCCAAACCTGGTGTACTATAAGATAGAAAAATGTATTTCCCCTTGGATCTCTAGTTCCCATATGTGGAAAGAACAGTTGAATGTGATTTTTAGGGAGGAAATGCTGGATTTGATAAAAATCAAAAACTGCCATGAAGTCTAGATAATCTATCAGGCTAGGTTGAACACTTCCCTCTAGAGAAAATCAATTTCACACAACCACTCAAGTGTGGAAAGAAAAAAATCAAAAGTCCAACAGTCACTACACATTTCCTGAACCACAAAATTTGACACCTTTTCTGGGATTACTGAATAAAATGCACAGCTCCACTTAAGCATAAAATGCCACTTATGAAGAGAGTCTATCATAAAACTGTTTGTGGTCAACTTTTTTTGTTTTTAAACTCAGGCTGGTAAATTATATTAAAATATGCTTCAGAAAAACCTTAAAACATTCCAGGATATTTATTTTGATTTTTTAAAAAATGAATATGACTAACCATTTAATAATATTTCTTAAATATATATTTTTTTAAGGGCTGCACAAGGAAGTTCCACAGCCAGGGGTCGAATCAAACTGTAGCTACCAGCCTACACCACAGCCACAGCCCACAGCAAAGTCAGATCCAAGCCACATCTGCAGCCTCCACCACAGCTTACAGCAATGCTGGATCATTAACCCACTGAGCAAGGCCAGGGATCAAACCTGCATCCTCTTGGATACTAGTTGGGTTCTTAAACAACTGAGCCACAATGGGAACACCTATTTCTTAAATCTTTAAATCACTCATCTCCACTAGCATTTTCCCCCAAGTTTACAATGGAAGCCTGTGGGAACTCATATGATTTTTGTTTCTATACACAGCACACTATGCATTTCTTCTCAGTTTTCAAGTTAAATTTTTATTATTAAAATCTATACAGAAACTCATTAAAAATGTTTAAAAAACATCTGCCAATCTTAATAGCAAAGACTAGCTCTACCATGTAACAGTGGGCAAGTCTAACATAGCTAAGTCATAATTTTCATCTGAAATATCTCTTTCTTCCAAATCTCAGAAAATAGGAGTATTTTCCCCCAAACCTTAATGTTGATGATTGAGTGGTAGGGTTACAGGTGATTTTGTTCTTTTAATATACCCATTATTGGAGTTCCCACCATGGCACAGTGGGCTTGGGTTGCTGCAGAGGTGCAGCTGGATCCCTGACCCTGGCACAATGGGTTAAAGGACCAGATTCAATCCCTGGTCTGGGAACTTCCTTACACATTGAGGGTGGGGGGCACATTAAAAAAAAAAAAAAAAAACATTATTTTCTAAGTGTTTTACTTTTGTTTGAAGAAAATTAATAGATATTAAACCCTTCAGAAATTAAAAGCCAGAATTTACTATAAGAAGCCTGACATTCAATGAGAAAGTGGAATGACACTAAGCTGGCAGGTAAAACCTAACACCACAAATGGGAAGCACAGACCACAGACAGACTAAAATAGTAGCTTATGGACCTAAAGATATTGCCAGAGCTAAGAAGATTCAAATTCCACAAATAATGACTTGGGACTTCTCACTTACTGGTTCTTCCTCTGGGCTTTCAAAGTGACAGTTTTGTTCTCACTTCCTTTGCCAGTTTCTCCAGTTAGACTCCAGGCTCTGGCACCTAGGCTGGAATACACCCACTAGCAATGGCACTCTTACCAGGTGGCGGTGGTTTACTCTCCCACTCGGCGTTCTCCATCATCTGCTTAGCTATCCTCTCAGCATTACACTGCTCACGCTTCTGCTGTAGGAGTTGCTGAAGCTCAGTTTTACACGTTGTGATCCGAATCTGGTAGGTGGATGGTAAAATTGTACTACTTAAAACCTGTATAGTTGGTTTTCTATTTTGGACATTTGTCACTTCTGAAACCTGCAAAGCAAAAACAATTATAGGTATTTGCATCCTAAGCAAAATATATTTGACGATAAAAATGTACTCGTGTTCCCTCTATTCTTTATACCAGCTTTCCACCATTATTAATACAAGTTTTAAATCCATTTAAGTACAATGACATTTTTCAATGAAAACCTAGTTAAAATGAAACTTAATAAGTTACAAAACTCTACGTTTAAAAAAAATTATTAGTGCAGCAATAACATTAAACAAAAGTCCTCATTAATTTATGTGAAAAGAAGGAAGAGAATTTTAATTTATCAATTGGTTCAATTAAGATTTTTCATTTAAAATATGATTGGTGGCGCAGCAAGTTAAGGATCCAGTGTTGTCATTGCAGTGGCTTGGATTGCTGCTGTGATATGGGTTGACCTCCTGGCCCAGGAACATCCATATGCTAGGGGTATGGCCAAAAAAAAAGACTGGCTAGGGAAGAGTTACCTTAAATTACAAACCTACTTCAAATATGTCAAAATCATCATGATATTTCTCACAGAGTGCAAACTTGGGGACTTTTCTTCCTAGAAGTATTTTTGCTGTTTTACAGATATAACTATGTTCTAGTGGAGGAAAAATAAAAGAAGATTTTAAAGGTTCACTGCAGCCTAATTAGAATCATAGTTCATAATGATGTCTTCAACCCACAATTCCAGACCACTTTATTAGTGAGTACTTGAAAATGAGGCCTTATTGGTGCTTTCAATACTAGATTTGCCCTTGGCTGTAAAATTAAAGATAAAACTGTCTTAGAAAGAAATATGTCCTCCCTAAAGGATAAGTCACTAAATTGGTTTTCCCGGTATGGTGCACAGCTTTAAACATCCAAAACAGTGGAATGGGATGCAGAGACAAAAGGGTACCACTACCTGGATGACAATACCTGAGGAGACGTTGACAAAGGGGCACATATGCCAGCAGAGGACTCGGAACGAGGCGGCTTCCCAGCCTGAATCACCTCCTGGTCACTCCCTTTAGGCAGGCCTTGTGGAATGTTCGGTGGTTCCAGTGATCCAAACATGCTTTTCCACTCTTCATTTACATTTGAATCTTGTTTTACATGTTTTCTAGCTATGAAAACAGATTCAGAATAATCTGAAGAGACGTCTAAAACAAAGATGTGCTTTTATTGCCTTTTTCTTTTTGGTGGGAAAGGGACAGCAATGGAGGTCACATGCTATTTGTTCCTTATGATGGCCAACTTACTGATTTCTACATATAAACTCATTAGCTCTCATTTCATCTCTGGGGCAGATAGACAGAGGTTCTTTCAACAGTGTTAATAGACTTAACTGCTTCCCAGTTTCCCAATGCTAGCTCAATTTCAACTAACCACTATATCTGAAGGACCAACAATAAAAACAACTTTTTCAAACATTGCTAACCACACTGCTAAATATGAGCTCTCTGTATCCAGTATCAGTTACATGGGGGGAAAAAAAGGAGATATTAAAAATCAATTGCAGTACAGCTACCTCCTGACTTGAGACAGATGAGGAACCCTTTTTTTAAAAACCTTTCTGATTACAAAAAGTATGTTAAATTCTGGCATTACCAATATATAACAAGAACTGCCCCATAACTTTGAAAACTTCATAAAAATATAAAGCTTAATGATACATTAATATTATTTTACAAAAGTAAAATAATACATACTGTTTCACAACCTGCTTTTTTTTCTACTTAACTAAATACATTTAAACCATTCCTCTATTAATGGACATTTCTATTATTTCTTTTTTTATTGAGAACATTTTTAAACATATTTCTTCACATATCTGTTGGTGTTTTTATGAGAATTTCCAGAACTGAAAACAGTGAGTCAAATAGTAAAAAGAAAAAAAGAACAAGAATATGTTCAATTTATAATATCACCAACAGTGAGTGAAAACACCCATTTTCCTACCCCCTTGCTAACACAGGCATCATCAGTCTTTGCTAATCACACAGGCAGAGAATGACACCTGTTTTCATGTGTATTCATTTGTTTACCTTTTAAACATATGCATTTCTATTCTTCCATCAGTTGTATGTTCAAATCCTTCCTTATCTTTCAGTTGCTTGCCATTTTTCTTATTAATCTATATGAATGCTTTACATTTTAGGGTTGCAAACCATTAATAATTAAGTTAAAAATACTTTATCCCAAGTTTGGCAATTACAAGGTTTTTTTAAAATGTAATTCATCAGCTGCCCTCAAAATCTGATAACTGAATAGAGGAATTTTAAAAGGCATGTATTTGGAAGTTAGTGTATCTCTAAAAAGAGGTAAAGGTAGAATATATGAGAGCTTATTAAAAACCTCAATGTCAATGTCACCGCATGAGAGCTGACAGTTTCAAATCTCAAGACTTCAAATGGTAATGGTTCTCTAGTCTCTCCTGCAAAACTATTCTTTTTTAATTAAAAGTATAGTTCATTTACAATGTTGTGCCAATTTCTGCTGCACAGCAAACTGACCCAATCATACATATATCTGTATGTATGACTTTCTTATATTATCTTCCATTATGATCCATACTAAGAGACTAGATATAGTTCCCTGTGCTACAGAGTAGGACCTCATTGCTTAGCCATGCTAAATGTAATAGTTTTCAACTACTAATCCCAATCTCCCAGTGCACCCCACTCCCCCTGGCAACCACAAGACTATTCTCCGTGTCTTTGAGTCTGTTTTTGTTTTGTAGATAGGTTCATTTGTGCCATATTTTAGAATCCACACATAAATGATATCGTATGGTGTTTATTTTTCTCTTTCTGACTTACTTCACTTAGTATGATATAGTTGCATCCATGTTGTTGCAAATGGTATATTCTTTTCAATTCAGTAGGCCTTACCTACTAATAACAAGCTAGAAAACTTTACCTCATTTTATATAGACTATTGGCCCTGGGTTAGTGTTTAAAACATTTAAAAATAGAATATCACCAAAAGAACTCATTCACAAAACAGAAACAGACTCAAAGATTTCAAAACCAAACTTATGGTTACCAAAGGGGAAATGCTGGGTTAGGGATAAACTGGGAGGTTAGAACTGACACATACACACTACTACATGTGGAATGGATGAGTAACAAGGACCCACTGTACAACACGGGGAAATCTACTCAATACTCTGTAGTGACCTATATGGGAAAAGAAACTGAAAAGGAATGGATATATGCATATGTATAACTGCTTCACGTTGCTATAAACCTGAAACTAAAACAACACTGTAAGTCAACTATACTCCAATAAAATTAAAAAATAAAAAATAAAGTCTTCTTGTGGCACAGGTGGGTTAAAGATCCAATGTTATCACTGCAGTAGTTTGGGTTGCTACTGTGGTGCAGGTTTAATCCTTCGCCTAGAACTTCCATGTGCTATGGGCATAGCCAAAAATAAGCAAATAAGCTTTGTTTAAGAAAAATAATTTTTAAATAAGTAAAATAAAAAATAGATTAAAAAAATTTTTAAATAGATTATCACCTTCATACATTCAGAGGCAAGAGAGGGGTTTTAGAGTCAGGCTTTGGTTTAGAATCTGATTCTGACACATACAGAGCCATGAATGTGGAAGGCTACCTAATTTCTTAACTGTTAGTTCACTTCTCCACTCTTCCTCTCCAAAAATCTTCCTGCTTATATCATGGAAGCACTCACTCAATTTTATTTGAAAGTTCTTTATCTGGGAAATATGACTTTTTAGTTTTACTACTAACCAGCGTTATGAAATAACTAACACTAACAAGCTAACCATACACACACATAAATGTACTAACCTCGTTTGTCATCTGGTTCCTGTCTGGTTTTAACAAGATCAACTTGTCTCCCAGTTATGCCCAAGGCTGCCAAGTCAATTACACCTTTCTGACTACTGTCATGGAGGTGACTCTGGTCCACTATATTGGCCTTTGCTTTGTGAGATTTCATCATGAAGTCTTTTAGTGCCAAAAGTTTGTCTTCCTCTTCTTCCGTCATTCCCTAAAAATAAATAAAACCATATGTTCCAGGTTATTTTCCCAAGGAATAAGAGGCCTCAAAATGACTAACAAGTGATGGATCAAACCACTCAATTTAAAATTTCAGAGTCAGGAGTTCCCATTGTGGCTCAGTGGTAAGGAACTGGACTAGGATCCATGAGGATGAGGGTTCGATTCCTGGCCTCGTTCCGTGGGTTAAGGATCCAGTGCTGCTGTATCTATGGTGTAGGCTAGCAGCTGTAGCTCCAATTCAACCCCTAGCCTGGGAACAAATTTCCATATGCTGTGGGTGCAGCCCTAAAAAGCAAAATAAAATAAAATAAAATAAAATTTTAGAGTCAGAATAGTATAATGAAGGAAGCAAAAGTGAGAGAAAAAGAAACGACCCATACAGAACATCTTACTTCTCTGATCTCCCACAACACCCTTCCCTCCACTGAGGCACTTTCTACTTTGTTTCATGATTTATATCTTAACTTTCTTTCTAAATGCCAACATTCAAATATAATCCATCTTTGAGATCTTCAAATACTTAATACAGTGCCTGGTAACTAGCAGATCTTTGATATACAGCTCTTAACATTTCGTAGCTAGACAAAAATTCTGGAAACACAATATTAAGCAAAAGAAAGTGTATGTACTTCAACCTTGTTCCTAGACATGTTGAGAATATGCAGTGGGACACTACTGTCAAGGACTCTGTGATAAGCAAAGCTCTCTGCACATCTCAGGGACTGATGGGCAAATATAAGCAACACCCACCAGCATTCTAGGGTAACAGGATGACTGGAGTCAGGCAATCGGTTCAAACTCCAGCCCCGTTACTTATGATCTGTTATAACCTAGAGCATGACCCATTTTCTCTAAACCTCCATTTATCTATAAAATGAGGATAATTAGTAGCACCCATCTTACAAGGTTATTACAAAATTTTAATCAGTTAATCCACCCAAGACACTTAGAAGACTTGAATACTTGAAATTGACTGAATACTAATTTACATAATTCAATGTGCAAGTTAAATATTCTGACACATGGAACAGTTCTGAGTTTTCCTCTTAACTTTCCAACCATCCACAGAATCCTCAAGAATGTTTTCATTATGCAAACAAAAAGAAATTAATAATAATTCCCCTAAGGCCTCGATCTAAAAATCCCCCTGGAGTTTACAGTAATAGGCACAAACTGCTGCCACAAGAGGACACAAACTCTAGAAAGTCAGAAAGCTAAGAAATATGAAATAAAATAAACTTATGGTTGGTTGACTTTCATGAATGTAGATACATGAGGGCCAATGTATAAAGGGATTTAGCACCCAGCAGTGTAAAATTCACAACTAACTGAGAAGGAAAAATGGATGGCCAAGAGTCAGCAATTAGAGGAAAACTTACATTATGTATCGTCTTACAACTTTTCAACTCTACACCTTGTGTCTATATACTCAGCCAAAAATTTTTAATAAAATTATTAAAAAGTTTAAAATGTAAATTATTCATCATTTTTTAAAGGTGTGAAATCATTTAGTATTCTGTATTAGTGGCTGATTAAATGAATATGAACAGAGAGCTCTCATAAATGAGATTCATCTAAAACAGCCCTGCCAGGTGTCATCTCCAGATGGTAAGTCCCACTGAGAATATGGAGTACAGACAGATTTCCAAATTCCACATGGGTAATGTTCCACAAGTGAGCTTTAAGTTTTATTATCTGGTGCTCTGAACATACCACAGAAACAACCCTAGACAGGTCTACAAGTCTGTTTTATTCCTGCTGTATCTCAATGTCCTCAAGCAGTCCTACACAAAAGAGCACTGTAGAACCCCCAAGTAAAAATAATTCTGCAGGAGGGTTCAGAATTCCCACTCGCAGAGGCTAAAAATATGTCTCTTCCCTCTGTATCCCTGACATTAGGAAAAGGACTCAATTCCTACCTCCAAAGCCTCCCTGGCTCCAAGCCTCTGCTATTAATCCCAAGAAACTGGGGTAGTGTAAGGACCAAAAAGAAAGGAAGGCAAAGAAAAGGCCTGCAAAGGGCTGGAAGACATGAGCTGCACAGGAACTGCTTCCTAAGTCTACATAGAACCCAAGCAAGCCTCTCAACTTTAACTCCCTGTCCTCTGTTTATTTTGAGAGGCAAGATGGACCATGAAGGGAGCATACTTTGGAGTTAAGACAGGTTTAGGTTCAAATGTTAGCTTTGAAACTTATTGAACTGTTTGAGCACAGACAAGTTATCTACCCTCATTAAGCCTAAATTTCCTTATCTATAAAATGGAGCTAACATCTATTGTTCAAGCTTGTTTCAAGGACAGTCACAAAAGATGGAAGGTAGACTTATTGTATGTCCCCCCAAACTGGAAGCTAGTGTTGCTCTGCTGTTATTTCTGAGGACCTCAGATATTCTAATTCTAGTCCCTTCTACCAGCAGTACCTACCCCTTCCAACAGTTTTCCTTGAGAGTCTCCTATTATTAACAGAAACAACTTGAAACAGAGGATTACATGTTCTTCTTTTTCCATTCAAACGAATGAGAGAGAGAGAGACAAATGAGTAAGTACATCAAGCACTGACACATAGAGGAATAGAAGCCAGTGAATTTTAGTGATTTTGTCACAGCGCCAGTGGTAGGGGCTGGCACTGAGGGAGCATCAGTGGCTGGAGGATTTGGGAGAAAAAAAGTAGGAAGCAATAAGTAGAAAGGCTATGGAAATTTCCCCTTCCCTCTCCCTCCTTTGGCAAATGAGGCAAAACCTACATCTGTAGAAAGGTAAAAAGCAAGTACTAGGGGCTACAGTGACTCCATAAAGTAACTAAGAGAACATTTCAGTATAGAAGCTTTCAACTTAATACAAAGAATTTGCAGGAGAGAGAGAAATATAAAGAATCACACCATCCAAGCCCAAAGAAACATCTATTTGGAGTGGTTTTTACAGCATACCGAAATCTTTTTGATAAGGACTACTTACTCAGGAGGAACAAGTTTTCCAAAAATTGCTTTCTAAACTACAAAATACATCTAACAGAGAAGCCAAGTTTAAAAGAAAACTCAAAACGCTCTCTGGCAATTCAAATCAAATCAAACTGAAGCCTACTAAAATAAAGGAAATAGAACCACTGGCCCAGAAAGGACATTCAAAGGCAGCTCTAGCCTCCAGGCAAATTTAGACCTAAAAGAGCCAAAATGGTTATTGACCAGCCTCCCACAGAAGTCTATTCCAACATTCAGTCACCCAAACCAACGTTTAGGAGTCAAACAGCACTGGATATTCCATGACAGGCACAATACGTGAAAGGATTCATATCCCCAAGCTGATCAAATTCTCTCTCTGCAATGGAAGCATTTTCTCATCTTTTCTCTTAGCCAAGACAGTGACTGACAAGTATTCTCTTAAGCAGGATGTCCTACAGACTTTAAGACAGTCATTAAAGGTATCTCCCAGTATTCACTCCATTACTCATGGAGCTTTTATTCAGAAACCATATCCTTTATTTCTAACCAGTTTCATTTCCACCTTGACTTCTCCAGGATCCACACACTCCCTCCTAAAACAGGATGCAGAATCTAGGCTTAAGAATACTGATGTCAACATAATAAAAAGATTACTTCCTAATTCTAACAAGATTGGCTAAACAATCCAAATTCATAAATTTTTAAGAAACAGCAGTAAACTGCTGGTTTATTCAGACTAAGCAGCATTATAAATCCCACTTATTTTAGCTGTTTGCACAGAGTGAGGACTCTAAATTTGGACCGAAATAAAGCAGAACTTTTTTCTGTTTGCATTAATATTTTGTAATTTCCTTGTAATGGATTTCATTACATTTTTAATGAACTATGAACTAAATAAAGAATTACTTAAATCCAGCATTCTAGTCTTGGCTCAGCAGAAACGAATCTGACTAGCATCCATAAGGATGCAGTTTCGATCCCTGGCCTCACTCAGTGGGTTAAGGATCCAGCGTTGCTGTGACCTGTGCCGTGAGCTGTGGTGTAGGTCACAGATACGGCTCCGATCTGGTGTTGCTGTGGCTGTGGTGTAGGCCAGTAGCTTCAGTTCTGATTCGACCCCTAGCCTGGGAATCTCCAAATGGGTGCGGCCCTAAAAAAGACAAAAATAAAAGAATTACTTAAATTAAGGTTATACCTACTTTCCCTTCATTTACACAGCCGGTAATCACAGAAAAACGTAGTGGGTTTCCCATGATTCCTTATTTAGCTCAATGCAATGCCTTATCATCATCACAGTATGTCCTAGCTACCAAAGCAAATGCATAAGGTATTTGCCAGATTTATGTACTCATGTTTTGATACAACTTAATTAGAAATATTTTTAAGAGCTAGATGGGTGCCTCAATGTTTTTATAAAATTTGCACTTAAGTAGAAGATTTCAGAGAGGTGATACAACCTGTGAGAGCAGTTTCTTCAGAAGCTGTGCTATGGCAGGATCCTCAGGCGGAGGGCAGTCGGGAAGAGAACCGCTCCGTTTCTTCTGACGCATGTGAAGGTGTCTGAATAAGCTAGTAATATCTTTAGACCTCAAAGCATAATCAAATATAGAACGACTTACTGGCTCTTTTAAAACACTGAGTAGAACAAGTTTTCTTTCAATCTATATTAGAAAAATAAAAAGAATCAGCCAAGGATACAACATATAACACAGTTGTCTTCAAATTCAATAACTATAACCTGTGTAAAGTTAATACAGGTATTTATTTGCTACGAGGATGGGAGATACCAACATCTGCAATTTTTGCTTAGAAGAAAAAAGAATATTAGTGACCTTTAGAGAGCTAAGCTATTTCTTCTTTTCACTGTAACCATCTGTGTCTATCGGATTGAAAGATTACTATAACCCTGGCTTGAAAAGTTGAGATCCCAAGTTATCTAGATTCCAAAATGTCAGACGACTTGCCAATTCTAAAAAGGACCTGCAGTTCACAGTCTAATAGCCAAAAGGTACTGATCCAGAAAAGATGCTCAATGCCACAAAGGCACCCTTCAATCATCAGGTTTTCCCAGTAGCTTCAACCACTTCTAAAAAACATTACTCTCTTCATACAATTGATAAAACCCTCTCCTTTTTTTAATCCCTAAGAATACTCTCCCTGCCAATGTATATGTAATAAAAAGCATGAGTACTACTAACAGTAACCAAGAGGACTTAATTTACATATATTTAACTACCTGGTAAGTTGGCCAGTAGAAACAAACATAAAAAAAGGCATCTTTTACCTAATCCAAACTTGCGGAAAGGTAATAATTATGAAGGATATACATAATTATTCTCTCAATTCCTGAGACTGGCCTTTCAAAATATAAAACAATGATAAAATCAAACGGTAATAATAATAATTTCTGAAAAAAACAAAGAATGGTGCAGATTTCTAACAAACAATTTACATGTCATATTTATTTTAGTAAGTATTTTGTAGTACTACAAATACATGCAACTTTTTTTTTCCTTTTTAGGGCCGTATTTGCAGCATACGGAAGTTCCCAGGCTAGAGTCAAATCAGAGCTGCAGCCGCCAGCCAATACCACAGCCGTGGCAACAGTGGTTCCAAACTGCATTACTCTGCAGTTTGTGGCAATGCCGGATCCTTAACTCACTGACTGAGGCCAGGGATCAAACCCACATCCTCACAGACACTATGTCAGGTTCTTAATCTGCTGAGCCACAATGGGAACTCCAGCATGCAATCTTTAAATCCCAGAAATACTTTTTTCTTTCATTATGTTCTAAGAGTTAAGACATCTGATTAAGAACCAAACTTCTAAAAAGGAATCTTTAGACCTGACTTCCAGGAAGTTTTAATAAACTTCGAAAATGGGGGTATATTTTCTAATAGTATTTTCCATCTTTCATGTATATATAAATTGTTCTTGGGATTAAAAAAAAAAAAATTTTTTTTTTTTGGCCATATCCACAGCAACATGCAGAAGTTTCCAGGCCAGGGATCAAACCCACACCACACCAGTGACAATGCCAGATCCTTAACCACTAAGCCACCAGGGAACACCTGGGATAAAAAATTTTAAATCTCCAAACCCTATTAAATAAAGAATGACGATGATTCTCCAAAATGGATTAATCTATTATGAAAAGTAAGGACTGAAGGCACAGTCTAATCTACATGTTTCCCGAAGATATCCAAGGCCATTTTCTCCAACCAAAGGGAGAAGGGAAGGCACAGTGGGCTATAAAAGTAGGAAAAAGCCAAAAAGGAACAGGAATTTGTAAAAGAAAAATAGATCTTTAGTAAAAGTAGGACATTTTAGAATGCTTTAACAGCTAGAATCATCTGCAATAGTCCATTCAATTTAAATATCTATTTTGACAGCTGGCTGTCCAGCAAAACAAAGGGTATAAAACACTGACATGCTGGTGAACAACTGCCTTGTATAAATCAGACCCAAAATTTATCATCAAGTCCTGCACTGTAGAGGGTGGATGGAGATGGGGAGTCTGGTAGTCATTAAATTTTAAAAAAAGGAAAGAAACCAGAACCAGTTAGTGTTGCAAAAACACACTTTTGAAAAAGCCCTTTTTGAACTTACTTTAAGTGCTGACTTGAACTGAAATCAGTTATACTTTTATAACAAAAACAGGTCCATCATTATTACATTTCTGCTCTACTGCACGTTAACAGCACACATTTTACAGCACTGCACATAAGAAATAAGGATGAACTACTGAATGCTATATTGTGTACTACACGACGTACAACATAACCGCCTCCTGAACCTCTCTCACCTTCCAAAGTGTTTGCTCCATTAATATTCACTAGCTTGAAAGGAATGTGAAAATGTTGTAGCCCTACTTAAATCTTTAAACATCTAAAGAAAATAGGACTCTCTAAATCTTTCTTTAAAGGGGCACAGTTTGGATGGAAAATTAATTCAAGTTGGAACAAGCATACCTGTATTATTGGCTGAGTAATGTATGGGTCAAGGTAAGGCATCAGTTTGCAGTAGACATCAGCTATGCTTATTTGGTGGGCTACCACTGTGATGAACCCCACAGCGCCATAGCGTATCCACAGATTGGGATGACACAGAAAGGGGGCTAAAGAGGAAAAAAAAAAACATATGGATTAAACCATGTTCATAAAGAGCTTCAAACTATCAAGAGATACAAATTTTGACCTTATAACACAATTGATAAAGGGCTTACACCAAATGTTACTATCAACTTCCCTTCATATACTCAGGGAAGATAAACTGAACCAAGTGATCCACTGATATTATAATACTCCCTACCAAATATATTAGCAATACCATAAAAAAGTAAAAATAGCTATTTCTTTTCTGAAGATTTAAATTGTTATACTTTTAGTCAGGGCTAAAGATGAGAAGGCATATAGTCATTTACAAGACTAGATTAAAAACTACTAGACAGAGACCTAAGAAGTTCCAAGAGTATAGAGCAAACTATTACTCCCCTACAGAACTACTATACCCCACAGAAGTCCAAGAACACACCATCTACCACATAAAGGGCAAAGAAACTGAGAAGTTGTTTCTTCTCCAAGCCATAGCTTGGACTAAGGGAATGATTTCATCTGACAGACATTATTTTTAATGTAAAGATTTGATCATATCAAATACAATACTCAAACATCCATTCACAAGGCATTATGAATGCCTGAAAGGCAGAAAACATGATGATCATTCTTAAAAAGTTTAAAATATAAGATTAAACCAGAAAATTAAACGAATATCTGTTCACATCTTTAACTATTTTCTGTACTATAACTAAAATCAATGATTTCAACTGACATAAGATTTAGAATAAAATTCAAACATCTAAACTAACCTCATTTAGAATAAAATTCAAATTTCTAAAAGCAAAAAAAAAGGCATTAGTTCTGAGCAAGCAAAAGCAAAAACATCAGCATGTACAGAATATTAATTTCACAAGAAATTGAGGCTACTAGAGAAATAAGAATAACTATCCCAGTGATGTCAACATCACAGTAGAGTGAGACATTCCCTTTGTCCCTCCCCTTTAATCTACAACCAGTGAAACATCCACAACTCAACAAAGGTGCCTCTATCTAACACCCAAGATGCAAGAGAATTCCATACATCTGTGCATCTAAAAGTGGGTGGAATGGAACACACAGAGGAGGGAGAACAGGGGAACAGGTAGTGACTACAATTCTGACCCTCTGGCCAAGGCAGCTGAACCCACAGACCAGAGAACCAGTAGCAGCAGTGGGGGAGTAGCACACACAACTCAATCCCCACCCTCCAAGGCAGCACCCATAGCCACAGGGAACTGGTCAGCCACAGTGGGGCCTAGGATCCCAACCCTTGAGCCACAGAGGCACTCATGACTCTGGCCTCCTATAGTTCCAGCCAACACAGCAAAGCCCTCAAGCCTTACAACACCCAGCCCATTAGAGACACTCATGCAACCCCAGCTCCACCCCTAGACTCCCCTCATCCTGTGACAGTGGGGCCTGGGGCTCAAGGGATCCTGGACATGGCAGGAAAGCCTACCATCCTGGTACCTCAGGCAATGACACCAGCAACACTAGCAGCAGCAAGGTATCAGCAACACCAGGGGCACAAGAAGCAATAATGAGGTCACAGGGTGACACCTCTATCAGAGGCAGAAGAGTGCAAACTGCAGACTTTCAAATATAACCAGAGGCAGCTCAAGTAAAAGAAATTTAAAAACAAAACCCAAAAAACTTTGTGCTATAGCGCCACCTACTGTAAACCAGAGAGAAGCCTCTAACTTTTAACCTGTTGAAGCATTAGAATCACGTAGAAAGGTGTTCACTACTTCAGAGGCACAAAAAGAACAACTCAACAAGCATGATGAAGAACAACAGTAACACAAAAAGGAAATGACAATTATCCAGAAACTAAAGACACAGAATCCTGTGATCTGACAGAGAATTCAAAACAGGTGTCATGAAGAAAGTCAACAAGCTACATGAGAACTCAGAAAGGCAATTCAATGAGCTCAGGAACAAAATTAATGAACAGAAGGAATACTTTACCAAAGAGCTTGAAACTCTAAAAAGGAACCAAACAAATTCTGGAGCTGAAGAATTCAATGAACGAGTTGAAAAATACATTATAAAGCAACAGAAATAGAGTAGACCATATGGAAGACAGAATTGAAGACAGAAAACTAAGAAATCTAAAAGTAGAAAAAAGAAATAAGACACTTTAAAAAAATGAGGCAATTCTATTAGACTCCTTTAGGAAGGGTAACATGCGGTAATGGGTATCCCAGGAGAACAGAGAGAGAAAGGAACCGAGAGGTTATTTAAAGAAATAATAGCAGAAAACTTCCCAAGCCTGAAGAAGGAACTGTATATACAAGTCCATGAAACTAAGAGAATATTTAATAACCTCAAATGCAAAGAAAAACAAAAAACTTCTCTAATACAGACTATATTAAATTTGTCAAAAATCAATGACAAAGAATTTTAATGGCAATCAGGGATAAAAAGACAGAAAACTACAAAGGAAACCCTAGCCCTGCCTCAGGCTACTAGCAGTTTCTCAACAGAAACCCTACAGGCCAAGAGGGAATGGAATGACATTCTCAAAATACTGAAAGATAAAAACTGTCACCCAATGACGTTCCCTTGTGGTTCAGCAATTAAGGATCCAGTGTTGTCGTCGTTGTGGCTCAGGTCATTGCCATGGCATGGGTCCCATTCCCGGCCTGGGAACTTCCACATACTGTAAGCACAGACAAAAACAAAACAAAAACAAAACTGTCACCCAAGAATACCCTAGCCAGCAAAGTTACCATCCAAATGTGAAGAAGAAATGAAGACCTCACCAAACAAAAGCTGAGAGAATTCAGCAATACCAAGCCCTGCCTTCTACCAGAAACAAAAAGCCAAAGTACACAAAACTTTGAATAAGGTGATAGAGTAACTTTTTATCAGAATAGGCTTTAAAGCACTTTATTACAGCATAAAGTTTAAAGGGGGGAAGGAAGGTGGGAAAACAGAAAAAATAATTATAGCTACTTCAATTTGGTAACAAACACATTATAAAAAGGGATCATGTGAGATAAGAAAAAACACAAAGAGGGAAGGGGAAAAGGATGGAATCCATAGAAGTAAATGAAAACGCCACCAACAGAAAAAGGACTATTTTACCTATGAGATGTGTTATACAAACCTCATGGGAACCACAAAACATAAATCTAGAGCAGAAACAGGAATCAGGAAAAAAATGAGGAAACTGAGAAAAGTATCAGAGAAAACCACCAAGCCACACAGTGAACAGAAACACAAGGGAAAAGAAACAATGGAGATGTAAAGCAACCAGAAAACAGAAGATTAAATGGCAACATTAAGCCCTTATTTATCAACAATCACCCTAAATTTAAACTGATCAACTTCACCAATCAAAAAACAGAGTGGATGGATGCATTAAAAAGCACGACCCAACTATAAGCTGCCTCCACAAGATTCACCTCCTCTCTAAGGACAAACACAGTCTCAGAATGAAGGGATGGAAGATACTGCAAATCATGGCCTCAGGAGAGTGGATGTGGTCATACTTTTGTCAGATAGAACAGACTTCAAGCCAAAAAAAGGTTTAAAAAAAAAGAGAGAGACAACAATGGACAGTATACAATGATAAAATGAGACAAGTCTTCAAGAAGACATAACAGTGAGTACTACACCTAACACAGCAGCACCAAAATATACAAAACAATTGCTAACAGGCCTAAAGGGAGAGAGTAACAGCAATACAGTAACAGTAGGGGACTTTAACACCCTACTTATATTAATGGATAGATCTTACAGACAGAAATAAGCCCATATGTGCGGACAACAAAGGAGCACAGAACACACAATGGAGAAAGAACACTCTCTTCTATAAATGGTGTTGGGAAAACTGGACAACTACATGCAAAATAAATGAAACTGGACCACTGTCTCACACCATATACAAAAATCAATTCAAAATGGATTAAAGACTTGAATGTAAGACCTAAAAGCATACAATTACTAGCAGAAAACTAAGCAGTATGTTCTCTGACTGAAGTCTTAGCAAAATCTTTCTAGATCTCCTCAGTCAAGAGAAACAAAAGCGTAAATAAACAAATGGGACTACATCAAACTGAAAAGCTTCTTCATAGCAAAGAAACCATCAAGAAAACAGACAACCTACTGAATGGGGAAGATATCTGCAAATCACACATCCAATAAAGAGTTAATGTCCAATATATATATAAAGAACTCATAGAATTCAACAACAAAAAACAATCTGAATTAAAAATGGGCAGGGGAGTTGAACAGACATTTTTCCAAAGATGACATAAACAGGAGATGTTCACCATCTCATAAGGAAATGCAAATCAAAACTATGATGAGCTATCATTTCATAGCCATTAGACTAGCTATAAGAGAAAGACAAGGAGTTCCCATCGTGGCGCAGTGGTTAACGAATCCGACTAGGAACCATGAGGTTGCGGGTTCAATCCCTGGCCTCGCTCAGTGGGTTAAGGATCTGGCGTTGCCATGAGCTGCGGTGTAGGTTGCAGATGCGGCTCGGACCCCACGTTGCTGTGGCTCTGGCATAGGCCGGTGACTACAGCTCCAATTCGACCTCTGGCCTGGGAACCTCCATATGCCATGGGAAGCAGCCCTTGAAAAGGCAAAAATACCAAAAAAAAAAAAAAAAAGAGAGAGAGAAAGACAAAAACTAGCAAGTGCTGGCAAGGATATGGAGAAAAGGGAACCTCATACACTGCTAGTAGCAATGTAAACTGGTGCTGCCGGTGTGGAGGAAGGTGTGAAGATTCCTCAAAACATTAAGACTAGAACTACCATAAGATCCAGCTATTTCATTTCTGGGTATGTATCCAAAGAATAAGAAACACTAATTCAAAAAAGATATAGGCACCCCTATGTCCATCACAGCATTATTTCAATAGTCAAGATAAAGGCCCATCAATGGATGAATGGATAAAGATGATGCAGGGTATAAATGTGCAACGGAATATTACTCAGCCATAAAAAAAAAAATGAAATCTTGCCATCTGCAACAATATGGATGGGCCTTAAGAGTATCATGCTAAGTTAAAATATGTCAGACAGAAAGAAAATACCACAATGATTTCATTCATATGTGGAATACAAAAAATAAATAAATAAATGAACAAGCCAAACCAAACCAAAACAAACACAAAGATACAAAGGACAGACCAGTAGTTACCAGATAGGGAAGGGCAGGGAGGAAGACAAAATGGCTAAAGGGGATTAGCTGAAGGAAGATGGATAAAAACTAAAATTTTGGTGGTGAGCAGAAATACAATGCTGCATACATGAAACTTATTTACTGTTATAAACTAATGTTAAACCTCAAAAAATAAATTTAAAAATTAAGAAATGAGGAGTTCCCATGGTAACTCAGCAGATTAAGGACCCAACATGGTATCCGAGAGGATGCAGATTTGATCCCTGGCTTCACTCAGTGGGTTAAAGATTCAGCATTGCCACAAGGAAGCTGCAGTGTAGGTCACAGATGGAGCTCAGACTGGTGGCTGTGGCAAGGGCTGCAGCTGCAGCTCTGATTTGACCCCTGGCCTGGGAACTTCCACATGCCATAGGCGCAGCTGTAAAAAGGAAAAAAAAATAAGAAATGCTCCAAAAAAAAATACTGTTACATTATAATATTACTCTCATAAATAAGGGGAGGAGAAAAAAAATGTTCACCGTTCAAGACACCTGTCTCCAAAGTTCTCCCATTTCCAATTTTTCTAATTACACATGGAGACGATTTTAATTGTTTCATAAATACCCTACAGCCCCTGAGACAGCCAGCAAGGGAGGGCTGGTAGTCTTCCCTTGACAACATGGAAAATGAGAGCTGGAAAAACAATGCAAAACCTTCAAAAAATAACTAAAGATGATCTAGCAGGAGTTAGGTACTGGATGAGTCTAAATTGTTGGTCCCAATTCTTTTATTTCTTTACCTTTTCTTTTTTGCTGCCCCCTGGGTACATGGAGTTCCCAGGCCAAGGATCAGATCTGAGCCACAGTTGCAACCTCCACCACAGCTGCAGCAATGCAGGATCCTTTAACCCACTGTACCAGCCAGGACCAAACCTGAGTCCTGGTGCTGCAGAGACATTACCAACCCTGCTGCACAACTCCTTGGTCCCAATTCTTTGTGTAATCTGTGTTACACAATCACACTCTTGCCTGGTGCTCATTGTGTACAAAGGGTACAGTTCCTTCCCTCGCTCTTGTCTCAGTCACAGTACTTGCTCTAGTCAACAGAGTATCAGCAGATGTAACACAAATGGAGGCTGGAAAATGTGCAGCATAGCTAAGTTCCTGCCATCACCCAGAACAGAACCTGGGTGGCTCTCCCTCCAATCTGGCTCCAGAATGAGACAGTTATGTCACAGTCACCACAATCTGGGAGATGCAGAGCCTAAGCAGCTCACAGCTCACAGATACATGATGAGAACTTTATTAAAGCATTTACTGGGATTTTGTGGTTGACTGTTGTACAGCATTACTGTATCAGTAAGTAGCTGATACAAAGAACCCCAAACATGAGTTCCTGTTGTGGCTCAGTAGGTTAAAGACCTGACCCTATCTCAGAGGATGCAGGTTCGATCCCTGGCCTTGTTCAGTGAGTTAAGGATTGTCACAAGTTGCAGAGATGGTCACAGATGCAGCTTGGATCTCATGTTGCTGTGGCTGCAGTGTAGACCAAAGCTGCAGCTCCAATTCGACCCCTAGTCGGGAACTTCCATATGTCACACATGCAACTGGGGGAAAGAAAAAAGAAAAAACACAAAGAATCCCAAACACTCAAAAGAAACAAGAAACCAGAATCTACAGGATTTCCTAGAAAACATCCAATACATTTCCATTCTGGGGACAGGCCAAGGAGAAGGAGAGTTGTCATAATATCTGCGTAGAAACAGTGCAGTTTTTAATCATGATAATCATCATCACAACTCCCTTTAAGAATCATGACAATATGGAGTACCCATCGTGGCTCAGTGGTTAATGAACCAGACTACCATCCATGAGATGTGGGTTCAATCCCTGGCCTCGCTCAGTGGGTTAAGCATCCGGCACTGTGGTGCAAATCCGGAGCTGTGGTGCAAATCACATACACAACTCGGATCCAGTGCTGCTGTGGCTGTGGCGTGGGCCAGCAGCTACAATTCCGATTCAAACCTTAGCCTGGGAACCTCCACATGCCGTAGGTGCGGGCCTAAGAAGACAAAAAAAAAAAAAAGAATCACGACAATAGACTAACCATGCAGAGTTTAAAGACAGATCCACAGAAGGATATGTACAGTTTATCATTTAAGTAGCTGTTTCCAAGTTGCTATTTTTTTTTCTTTTAAATAGTTCAAAATGCAAACAAATTACTGTTTCCTAGATTTTCATCACTATGGCTTTGTTGTACTAAATTGAGTTCCAGTTCTAAGGGAGTTCCACATCAGAAAGTTGTACCACACTGGGTTTATTTTATACCTAAATTTATTTGATGCTAAACTCAAGATACTTGAGTATCCCCTATGTTCATCCTATGTTCAATGACTAGAAACAGCAGGATCCAGAAAAATCTCTGCAAAATTTGGCAGGAGGGTTAAAGCACTACCTTTTATGGCAATTTTTGCTTAAAAATTGATAGACATTAGAGTTCCCATCATGGCGCAGCAAAAACAAATCCGACTAGGAACCATGAGGTTGCGGGTTCGATCCCTGGCCTCGCTCAGTGGGTTAAGGATCCAGTGTTGCCATGAGCTGGCTCGGATCTGGCATTGCGTGGCTCTGGCATAGGCCAGTGGCTACAGCTTTGATTAGATCCCTAGCCTGGGAACCTCTATATGCTGAGGGTATGGCCCTAAAAGGACAAAAGACAAAAAAAAAAAAAAAGACATCCATTTTGCAGATAAGTAAAATGCTAATTATATGCTATACTAAATCTCAAAAATCATTCCAAATAATTAGGCAAAAGAAGGAATATATTATGTGAAATTATACAGGTAGGTATTTATATACAGAGGATATGAATTAGTATAAAGAAGATCAAAGTCAAAAGCAAGAAAAACTCAATCCTTGGGAGGTAACACCACTTTCACAGGAGAAAAAAGAAAGCCCTGTTATGAGAATTCAGAAAATGAGAATGAGCAGGAAAATATTCCAGGCAGCAAAATATGCATGTTAAAATGATACATCTTCTTCTTAATTTTATCATGAAAAGGACTATATCTCTGCCTTACACTACACAGGACTAGAAATTCAAAAAAAACCTAGTATCTTTTATTTTAATATTAATAATTTTTGTTTCCCAAAATATCAGCTCTTTAAAACATTGGGAAAAAAATAAAGATGACTCCCTTGAGGTTCAGCACTCTGTAGCTTATACAAACACTAAAAAGCATTGCAATATAGCAGAGATTTTTATCATCATTATGTTGTTAAATTACGATTACTCAAAACTTTTTAAATCTGTAATTTTTTAACATAAACAGCAAAAAATTCAAACCAAATTAGAGTTTGGTTAACTAATTCTGGCTTCCTATTAATTTTTCTTGGCAAAGCATTTAGCAGCAATATTTTATCTAAAAAGGCCATTTTCAGAGTTCCCTTCATGGCTCAGTGGTTAACGAACCTGACTAGGATCCATGATGATGCTGATTCGATCCCTGGCGTGCTCAGTGGGTTAAGGATCCAGGGTTGCCATGAGCTGTGGTGTACGTCACAGATGCAACTCGGACATGTGTTCCTGTGGCTGTGGCGTAGGCTGGAAGCTGTAGCTCCAACTTGACCCCTAGCCTGGGAACTTACATATGCCGCAGGTGTAGCCCTAAAAAAGCAAAAAGATAAAAAAATAAAAAGGTATTTTCTAAGATTCCATGTCATCTCAGTACAAAGGTAACTTGCAATCTTAGTCTTCTATCGCTTAATTTTAAGAAAATATAAGAATATAAAAGTATAAAACTTCTGATGTTTTTAATTTTACAATGTGTCACATTTACCTGAGGGCTCTTAGTTTGAATGTTAAGTTGATGGACACAGATGAGTGTTATAAAGGGCCAAAAATTAATTCCTTTCATTGGTTAATAAAATTACTAGCAGTATTAGAGCCAATACTAGGGATTCTTAACTAGAAATCAACACAGTGAAAGAAGTCACAGACAATCCACCCACATCCAATTTCAACCTAACTGACTAATGGTCAAGTGTCTAAAAACAGAACGAGACTCTTCAGAGCAGTAAAAACTTTATCATACTGTGTTTAAAAATCAAAGAGCAAAACAAAATCTTCATTTTTCAAGGATCACCAAGACTTAGTGACAGATTCAAGGTGTATATTCTAACCTGGCTGGAGGACCAATGCTCCCACTTGTGTGTGTGTCTGCATGTCGTTTACATACACACAACCATGAAGGCCTATGCAAGCACATGGGTGACAATAAACTGAAAATCTGACTCCTGATTGCCTGGAAGCTTTGCAATGCCCTATCAGTTGTTATTTCTCTTACTAGCCCCTAATTTTCCCATTCTAATTTTAAAAGAAACAAAAACTTACCAATATCACTGGCAAATTCATAGACATGGGGTTTTTGCAGCAGAGCTAACTGGCACATACAGGTGAGGGCATTAAGAGCTTTCACAATAACAAATTCCTCAGCATCACTAAGACCTTGTTGCAGCAGGGGCTTGAGAATTGAGGAGCTTTGCCAGCCAACATAGGCAGCAACACCTGAAAAAGAGAAGCAACATTACCTGATTATCCTATATCTGAAAGTACAAATGCCATTAGGTAAGACAATAAACTTAATTAGAAACTAAATATACTGAGTGACAATCTTGGAGGAGGACACTGCACTTCCTACCCAATGCAACAAATGAGAAAGAACAACGCCAAAGCAAATTACTAAGAAATTCTATGACACCAAGGGGAAAAAAAAAGATCCTATGAACTTACAGAAAGAAAAATAAAGAACCCCTAAAAAGGAAGGAAAATGAGACTGACATCAAATGGTCTTCAAGAACAATGGAGGCGAGAACATAACAGAGCAAGACCTTCAAAGTTATGGAAGAAACCTAATACCCAAATTGTCAATAAAATGAGAAAACAAAAGATAAGTCATTTTGAGAAATGCAAGAACTATACAGGCTTACCTCCCATGCAGGTATTTCTAAGAAAGTTTCTTAAGGACATATTCCAGCAAAATAATGAAAATGTAGAACATATAAAATAGTAGACATAACCCAGGAATTTAAAGGGAAAAAAAGGAGAATAGCTAGTAAAAATCTAGAAATCAGTCAGCCCAAATTAGAACTAAAAGAAAACAGACTTCAAAAATATTATCAAGAAGAAAAATGGAATATATTACAAGTGACAGATGAAGTTGTTAAGAAAGAAGCTAGATATTATATATAAAGAAGGTATATACTACTTTTCTCTCTAAAAGGAAAACAAAGAAATCTCAAACTCCAGACAACAAACTATTCACGAAAGTTGGAGTGTAAAAGTGAAATAAATTAAAATGCTCTATGTATTTAGTAGTTTGCAGAGGACAGAAAAAAGAACCCATTGACATTCTCAACCTTTGATAAAGGAGTCATGACAATATTGTGGTGAAGCAATTATAAATGTAGTGCCCTATTTGGCTCTAAAGCCAACAAAATTTATGCATTCATAATTGTATAAATTGTTTTTAATGTTCAGAATCAGTCTATACAAAGTACAAAAGACTATTACAATTATAGAACAGAAAGTAAATACTATAAACTATGAAAATGCAACTGTTAGTTGAACTGTCAATTAACAATTAGTTGAATCATCAACCAACAAAAGGAGAAAATGGCCACTAAATTCCTCACAGACCAAATCAGAAGTAGACCAACAAGAAAAAGACTTAATTATTTAAAGTTGTAAAAAATTAAAAACTGCAGCACTATGAACATAGCGATCTACATCTCAAAACAGAGAGGGGAAGAGGGATGAGGATATATGAGTGAGTTAACTCCTCATCTGCCATAGAAAAAAGTCAAGAGATAAAGTATCAGTTGATAATCCTAAAAACAGTATTATGAAATACTATTTAGAGATACAGCCAATATCCACCTGAAAATATCAAACCAAAACCACGAACCAGAGCAGACGTCTCTGGAAAGTGCAACAATAGCTGCCTTTCATACATTACATTACTTCATAAATTTTGAATAATTTGCAAAAGTGTTTTTCTCATTTAATTGAGAAATAATTTCAATTTTTATTTATTAAAAGGGAAAATGCTATCTAAAATTCCAGTGGAGTTTCCATCATGGCACAACAGAAACAAACCTGACTAGGAACCATGAGGTTGCAGGTTCGATCCCTGGCCTTACTCAGTGGGTTAAGATTTTGGCGTAGCCATGAGCTGTGGTGTAGGTCACAGATGCAACTCGGATCTGATGTTGCTGTGGCTGTACTGTAGGCTGGCAGCTGCAGCTCTGATTAGACCCCTAGCCTGGGAACCTCCATATGCTGTGAGTGCAGCCATAAAAAGCAAAAAGATAAAAAAAAATAAAAAATAAAAAAAATTTCAGTGGATTACATTTAGAAACTTTGCAAACTGAAATGTATAATAAGCTAAAGTAGCTCAAATTATTTTGGAAAAAAAGACTGATGACTGGGGAGTTTATTCTACTAGATACAAAAGTTTCTTATAAATATATAAGAAGTAGAAATTACATAACTATGAAAATAAAGTATAATACTGAGCACACAAGTGAAAAGTCAATGAAATAGGATACCTAGAAAACTGATTCTAAAAGGCATATACATGCAACTAATGATAATAGAAGCTTCACAAATCAATGGAAAATAAAATGTTTAGTAAATAGTGCAAACAGGTTTTACTTCTCAGAAAAATTTAGATTTCACCTCATACCACAGACCCCCAAAAAATTAAGGTTTATTTTATTATGTGGGAAAAAATTAAAACGACAACAAAAAAACATATGCACCAAACAGATTATTAATTTAATTCTGGAATAGGAAAAGATTTAAGCACGAAAGTTAAAAAAAAAAAAATCACAAAGGAAAAGATCAAATAAGTTGACAACACTAAATTTATTTTAAAAGACATAAAAAATAATAATCAAGTTATTGAGAAGTGTTTGCCATAGCAATGATAAAAAATTATTGTCTTGAAGTTCCCATTGTGGCACAGTGGTTAACGAATCCAACTAGGAACCATGAGGTTTTGGGTTCAATCCCCGGCCTCACTTAGTGGGTTAAGGGTCCGGCGTTGCCAAGAGCTGTGGTGTAGGCTGCAGACACGGCTAGGATCCCGTGTTGCTATGCCTCTGGCACAGGCCGGTGGCTACAGCTCCGATTAGACCCCTAGCCTGGGAACCTCTATATGATGTGGGAGCGGCTCAAGAAAAGGTAAGAAGACCAAAAAAAAAAAAAAAAATTATTGTCTTTAAGGTATATATAAAAGGCTCAAAAAATAAATAAGCATAATATCATCAAAAAAGGGGGCCAAAATAATAAATAAAAAATTCAGGGTGTTCCCATCGTGGCTCAGTGGTTAACGAATCTGACTAGGAACCATGAGGTTGAGGGTTTGATCCCTGGCCTCGCTCAGTGGGTTAAGGATCAGACATTGTGGCAAGCTGTGGTGTAGGTCGCAGGCGAGGCTCGGATCCTGCGTTGCTGTGGCTCTGGCGTAGGCTGGCAGCTACAGCTCCGATTAGACCCCTAGCCTGGGAAACTCCATGTGCTGCATGTGCGGCCCTAGAAAAACACACGCACACACACACACACACACACACACACAAAAAAAAAAGAAAGAAAGAAAAAAAACTTCAGAATAAGAAATATGGATGAGTAATCAACATGAAAAATTTTTTCAACTTTAGTGAAGTTGAAAAATGTACCTCAAAACAAGTCATCACTTTAAGCTACCAACAGGCAAAGATTAACTGAAGCCTATTCCACACTGGAAGGCTGTGCAGTATTGTCAAAAAACGCAGATTAAAGTAGAAAATTATATAATCTTTTTGAAAAGCTTATAAAATGTGTCAAGCTTTTAAAATATGTTCATATTCTTCAACTCAGTAATTAAAATTTCAGACTTCTAGCCTGAGAAGATAATCAGAAGCAAATATTTACATAAATGATTATGCATATATCATAGACAAAAGTTAAAACAATTTGAATATTCAAAAGAAGAGTTAAAATGAATTTTGGCAAAACTACATCACAAAATACTTCTATTAAATTATGGTTTCAAAGAATTTTTAATGACATGAGCAAATGCTTAGAACATACATATGTTAGTAGAAAAAGGTTTAAAAAAATAACAAGAAAACAATACAATGTGCCAAGCACTATTACATATGTTAATTCACTTTATCTCCACAACAACCAGTGAGACTTAGGTACTATTATTATTCCCATTTTATAGATAGGGAAGTAAGAAACAAAAGATTTAATGATTTCCCCTAGAATCACAACCAATAGGTGACAAAGCCAGAACTTGAACTCAGCAATCTGGTGTCAAGGGTGTGTGTTCTTAGCCAGTTCACATAGTGCCTCACAGCGTATATGAAAGAATGAAATGATGGACCAGAAAAGGGAAAGAGAGGATGACCACAGGAAGAAAAACATTAACAGAGGCTGTACACAGGCTGGAGGATTGCAGGGGATTTGTTTTCTTCTTGGTTTCTAGATTTTCCAAATTTCCCACAGCAAGTATGTATTACTTTTTTTTTTTTTTTGTCTTTCTGCCTTTTCTAGGGCCGCTCCTGTGGCATACGGAGATTCCCGGGCTAGGGGTCTAATCCAAGCTGTACACCACAGTCACAACAACACAGGATCCGAGCCGCGTCTGCAACCTACACCACAGCTCACAGCAATGCAGGATCTTTAACCCACTGAGCAAGGGCAGGGATCGAACCCGCAACGGTCATGGTTCCTAGTCGGATTCGTTAACCACTGCGCCACGACAGGAACTCCTGCATTACTTGTATAAAATAAAAAAAATAACAAATAAAAAAATCAATGAAACTTTTCTTTTCTTGCTATTTTAGGGCTGCACCTGCGGCAATATGGAGGTTCCCAGGCTAGGAGTCTAATCGGAGCTACAGCTGCCAGCCTATGCCACAGCCACAATGCCAGATCCAAGCGATGTCTGCGACCCACACCACAGCTCACAACAACGCTGGATCCTAAACCCACTGAGCAAGGCCAGGGATCCAACTGGCAACCTCTCGGTTCCTAGTCAGGTTTGTTTCCACTGCGCCATAACAGGAACTCCTGAAAATTATTTTAAATTGCAAAAAAACTAATATAAAGACCATGTTTCAAAATATACATGAAATGACCAATAGGTGAATTTTCAAGAACCACCTTTTCCCAAGAAAAGAAAAATAAGATAAATTGAAAGAAGAGAGCAAGAAAGACCAAAGAAAGCTGGGAGAAGCAAAGTATACTGTATTTAGGAGCTGAGTTAGATGGAGGCTGAGATGAATCTATAAACTAAGGAAAAAATAAAAAACAAACTGATGTCTGAAAAGAGGAGGTAGTGTCATCTCCAGCTGTAACAAAGCAAGAATAGCAAATAATTTCAAAGCTTTTTAAAAGTAGAAAATACCCTTTTATCCAAAACATTATGATAATATTTGCAGAAATAGGAATACTGCTGCCATATGAGTTTCTTTCCTTTTTTTTTTTTTTTTAAGAAAAAACATCCAACATCAATCCTTTTAGCAGTTATTTTCCCTGATTATTGGGAACAAAATCTAAACCCTACAGCACCTTCTGCTACTAAATGAGAAAGTTTGGATACCAGTGAAGCTTCCCACGTATAGAATAGTCTTTAAACCTTTTGAGTTAATAGATAACTTTTATAATCATGTACAAAATGATATAAAATAAGTTGGTGGGTAATTGTAATAATATGGCTTTAACATGTAATACTTCATAAATAACCAAATCTAAGGTTGAAAAGGCCAGTACAATCAGCTCTAAGGAATCAGTTATTACTCTAAAGAGAAAAAATATTAAATATTATGTCAAGCATAATCTATCTCAAAACAATCTCATTATCTCAAAATAAAATCCATTTTTTTCCTAATTTTGAATCTAAATGTAAGGAGTAATGTCTCTTTTTTAGATAAATCTGAAAATTAAGAATTTCCACATTTTGAAAAAACGGTGAAAAAAGCTGATTAATTTTTCACAAATTTTCAGCTGACACAAAACAAAGCCTATAAGCTTTCATTTTTTTCTAATTAGATTGATTTTCAATCATAATTACACTTTATTTTCTGATTATAAAAGTGATGCATAGTTACTACAGGAAATTTGACCAACACACAAAATATTTTTTTAAAATCACCTGCAATTCCAGCCCCAGAGAGACTCACTATTCACATCTTAGTATATTCAGGCTTTTTAATAAATATGTAATTTGTTATTGTATTACATAACTGAGATCATACTGTAAGTAAATTTACAACCTACTTCAGTCACTTTAATAATATTGCGTGATACTTTCCCAGGTCATTAAATATTCTTTTAAAAAATGCTTTTTAATGACCATAGGGTATCCCTTCATATGGGTATATCAGTTTTATTAAACTTTATTAAACTGACCAGTCCCTTGGTCAGCTAAGATACTTCCATCATCCAAAAGTAGCATGAAGACAGAAACACCAGGAACTCATTTCATTATTAATGAAATTTGGTAGTACTGTAATCTTTCAGACTGCAGAGAAGTATCTGTTTGAGAAGATAAATCAAAATCTTAAGGATATATTTAAAAACAAAAAAGCATACCAACTATACTATCAAAAAAAGCTCCACGCAGATGCCAATCATTCTTATCATTCAGGAAAGTGATCATGTGGGACAATAAAACATCATTGGCTTTCTGACGTCCAAAGAATACACACAGTCGTGTTATTCCATTTTCCATTAAGGTTTGTTTCACGATATTTTCAGGGTCACTTAGCAAAGTGACAACTTTCTGCTGGACCATTTCATGTAAGGCTTGGAGCTCTAAAAAAAAAAAAAGAAAAGATAAGTAAAAAGGAAAGACTGGATCAATTTTCTTTTCTCCAAACATATAGACCCCATCTTACTCACTCCTTGGAGAAAGTAGAATGATTACACAAGTCACCATAGAAAAGTCTATCATCAGTGTGTTTTTCCACTATTCAGAGCTCTATACGTCAGTTGGGAAAATGAAACACAGACTGAAAAACATTCTAATAAGCAGATGCCACAAGCCTGGTTAGTATCTCACTAGTTAATAGCTCTATTTATGAGGCTCCAAGAAACACTGTGAGGAAGCGCTAGAACGGAGATCACATGGCCCTAATAAGATCACCTTAATCAAGGGCTCAAAAATAATGGAGTGGTTTAGGATATAATGGTACAGGGCAATCTTTTTAGAAAGCATTTTTAAAGGTCAGTGACCATATTTTAAAAAGTCAGAAAATATATTCCAAGTCCTATGAAGGCTTTACATGATCTGGCCACCACTTTTTTCTTTGACTTTATCTCCTACGCACCCTTCCCTTTTCATTTATTCATTTACATAGCTGTGCATAAGCTAAAGAGCAGAGATCTTTTCTGTTTCATCTACCACTAAATCCCCAGTGCTTACAGCAGCGACACAACTGCCTAACACAAAGCTTATGTTTAACAATTATCCGTTAACCAAATGAGGGAGGGCAGAGACCACTCCTGGGGCAGCCACTGTGGAGGGAAAATGTGGTCTGTTAGGCACAATTCCATGTTCACGCTGAGAAAACTTAAACTTCTCAAAAATTTCAATGCCTACCTTCATTATTCAAAAGATCCGATTACATGATTATAGGATGCAGGACAGTATTACTTCCTAAGTAATTCCAAGAAAAAAGCAGGGATTTCCTTTCTAATACATCCTTCCGTAAGTTTAAAATTATTCCAGTGTCCTCAATTTCAGACAACATTTGCTGCAAAAATGATCCTTTCTAACAAGTAAGTAAGACATTATGGCTGTCTATGGCATAAAAATTTGAGAAAACACATTCCTCTAGTTTTTCTGAACTAGAAACATCTTGGAACAAATCTAAGTACATTATTTTACTTCTAAATTTTAACACAATAAACATTAACTAAAAGCCTGTTAAGGAGTTCCCGTCATGGCTCAGTGGTTAACGAATCCAACTAGGAACCATGAGGTTGCAGGTTTGATCCTGGCTTTACTCAGTGGGTTAAGGACGTGGCATTGCCGAGAGCTATGGTGGAGGTTGCAGACGCAGCTCGGATCCCATGTTGTTGTGGCTGTAGTGTAGGCCGGCGGCTACAGCTCCCATTAGACCCCTGGCCTGGGAGCCTCCATTATGCCACAGGAGCGGCCCTAGAAAAGGCAAAAAGGCAAAAAAAAAAATTTAATAAAATAAATAAAAGCCTGTTAAAAGCTGTGTGGATGTAGAGAAACTTGATCCAGGGACTCTGACCTCACAGAGCTTACCACAATGCTCCTGTACAGTAAAAGGTGTGAGTTTTGATACATAAATCATAGCATGAAACAGTTTATGAGGAAGGGCACTGGGAATAAACTCACATAAGGAAAAAAGGTTTAGAGTCTTTAGCTACAATGTTTCCAATTTTTGTTTGTTTTTAATCCTATAAGAATTATATAGTTCAGCTAGCTTTGCTGTTGACACAAATCAATTCTGGCTAAAAAACTATTGAGCTTATTAGGGTCTGTGGCAACAAGTTGGTCATATTCTGGCTAAATAAGTGTTTGAGAATAGAACAGTCAGACAAGAGGAATCCTTCCTACTACTAATCTGGTATTCTTTCATTTTACATTAAAATTATAAATGATAGTCTATTGCAAGTTCACACTGGCAACTCATTCTAAATAACAGGAAATCTGGAAGAGAAAATCATACTACCTGTGTCATAATTTCCATTGGGATGTGTAACTTCATCTATTTCTTCACTATTTGGGTCATTTTCCATATTGAGATTTTTTAACTGTACCAATTCCAGGAATCTCAAAGCTGTTTCTGCCAGCAGAGCTATGTTTTCTATAAAAGGGAAAAAAATCATAATAATTATAATCATTAATTTTTGTAATGCTTATAGCTTTTCTTTCATAAGTCTTTATGCATATAAATAATAATCATAAAACCAAAGAACAGCAGGAATTAAGTCCTTAATATAATCAGACTTTTAGTGACTAATCTCATAATCTACAACTATATCCAAACCAAGTTTTAATAAAACATAAGCTTCTTAAAAAATACATAAATATACAACATGGTAACTACAGTTATCATACAGCTATACATACATATGAACGTTATTAGAGTAAATCCTAAGTTCTAATCACAAAGGAAAAATTTTTTCTTTTTTGTTGTTTATGAGATAATGGATGCTAACTACTTATTGCAGTAATCATTTTACAATATACATAAGTTAAACCATTATTCTCTACACTTTAAAATTACAGTGATGTATGTTGATTATACCAATAAAACCAAATCTTGATCTTGACACTTAACTAGCTGTTTTGATTACCCAATCTTTTGTCTTGGTTTCCTCACACATAAATGAGTCACTCCAACTCCAAGAGCCATTACCAAAGTGAATCAACCATTACTGGATTGCTTTACAAGTGATGCTCTGAAGTTTTTAGTGAACCAAAGCCCTAAGCCTGTTTGCCACATTTCTGCAATGGTCTGTACTTTTTCCTTTCTCTCTGATCATGTATTAAGACCATCTGGTACTTCTCCCACCACTGTGACAATATCCACTTCTAATTTCTGCTGTCACATTTGCTGTTAATTACATCTGCTCTTTGCTTATACCTTCTCCTTCCTTCTACCTTTATTTACTCTTGTGCCTCTATCCTTCTTCCCTCCCACTTCCATGCTTCTTAACATATGACCCTACCAGCCAGAGACTGCACTCTTTTCCTTCTCAGCAGTGAATGGCACTGAACATAAACTACCTTATTTTATTGATTCTAAGACTCGCTTTTTCTTCACTCTTTAACATCTCTGAAATTGAGATGCATCTGATTAGCTGAGATTTCTGATCCTATCAAATGCAGTCATTGCCTTCATCATAGAATCCCACATCCCATCATTGCCAGGTTCAACATCATTCTGAATAGAACAAAAATTAACCTCTAAGTGAGAAAGATATTGATACCCTGCAATGCCTGCTCACCTAAAGATGGGAGAACTCTATGCCATCCTCTGATGGGTCTAGATGAATAGCCCACTTTAGTGAACATATCTTTATAAGGAAAAGCCTCTTACTTTCCTGGGTACCTCTCAAGTCTGAGCAAACAGATGCTTATTTTCTGATTTAATTTCATAAACCACAACATGCTTGCAGTTTAGTTTATACAAGATACAAACCTATAACTGCATCTCTGAGTTAAAAACAATACTATAAAAAGAATCTTTTTCAATTAATTTTAAACTTTTATAATTATCAACATGTGTGGTTTAATTACACTTAACCATATAAATTCAAAGAAATTTCTGATTCTATTTAAAAAGGCAGCTTTATTATGCACTAAGCCATGGCGAAGGGACACTGCAAGGTCTTGGCACTGACCCCGGATTACCACAGACTCTTACCACTAAGACCCAGCAGATCAAATAAAAGCAGAGTTGCTTCAAAATCAAGGTCTAGACCAGCAGCTCTGAGAACTGAGCAACAACTAGTCCAGATACACTTTGGTGGTGTCATCTAGCCTTTCCCATTTCCAAGTTCCTCCCCTGTAAAATGCAGGCATTATAATACCTACTGCTCATGGTTGATGCAAATGTCAGTTTCAAGAGATACAGAGATCTTAAAATGTTAGGATCTGGAACCTATTTTAGAATCCATATATCTTTTGCAACTAACCCTTGCAAAGCAGAGCAGTAGATACCCTTACACACAACACATTTTTCAATGAATAGTAGGTATTGTTTTATGCTACCATTATTAGTAATTGAATGTAAACATATGAACATGGCCCCTACACATCAGAATCTTAACTATTTAACAACTGAGAAAAGACTAAGATACACTGGGCCAAAAGTAGGTCATAATAATCTAAAGAATACAGTTTGTTTTTAAAAACTATAAGCTTTTCTTTTATTTAATTCTACCTGGTTCAATTACAGTTGACCTCTGAACAACAGTTTTGTTTTGTTTTTTTTTTTGTCTTGTCTTTTTAGGGCCACACCCAAGGCACATGGAAGTTCCCAGGCTAGGGGTCCAATCAGAGCTACACCACAGCCACAGCAACGCCAGATCCGAGCCGCCTCTGCGACCTACACCACAGCTCATGGCAACGCTGGATCCTTAAACCACTAAGCAAGGCCAGGGATTGAACCCACAACCTCATGGTTCCTAGTCAGATTCATTTCCGCTGTGCCACGATGGGAACTCCGGATTTTTTTCCAACAGTAAATACTACAGTATCACACAATCCACAGTTGTTGAATCCACAGATGTGGGACGACTATAGAGTGCCAACTACAAATTATACGGATATTTTCAACTGTGTGGAGAGTCAGTGGCCCTAACCTCCATGCTTTTCAAGAGTCAGATGTTATTTCTATTTGCCAACTGAAGTGTAAATATGCTTTGTTACAAATGATAAATCTAGGTAAGTCTTAAAGAAATCCTGAATTTTCTAAGCCTGAAATTTACACCTATGCAGCTCTGGAAACCAGAAACCATAAATAAATAAGCAGATGGATAAATATTAAATTAAAATACACATATTTTTTAAAAAGCCAATAACCACCAATCACTTTGACAATATGCCTAGCCATAGAGTCCAAAGACTATTTTTCACATTCCATTAAAATAATGACAGGCAAATCATAAAGAACTAAGCAAGTATCTTTCAAAAATGTGACAATACCATCACCACACATATGTTGTGTATTATTTACACAGTCTTCAAACCAGAACCCCTGATTTCCATCAGATTACATTTCAGGAATAAATTAAGGAATTATGTAAATGTTTCAATGACATTTTCCATGCAGAAATAAGCATTCAAAATTAATTTGGGGAACTAAAAACAGGAATCTGTATCACTTGATTTTATGAGTAAGAATTACAAATAAAACAAGTAGGTAGGTGTGTTATATAACACACCCACCTCATCACAAAGAAGCCACACATCCTAAGCATTTTGGTAACTGAAAGGATCTTAAAATTCAGTAATTTAGTATACTAGGTTGTTTCAACACCAAATTACCCAGCAAAACTAACCTTTTTTGACAGCACTAGACTGTTACATACTAATACTGATTTCTATCAAACCTATTTGTTCAGAGAAATATTAAAAGGTCTAAAGACCCTAAATCAGAAGCACACATTTTAAACATTAGTCTTACTCTAAATTAAATGTATTAGCACTCTAAGTAAAATCATAAGATTCTGTCTGTATTGTATACTTTTCACTTAATTCTGATCACTTTGAAAATGAGAGTATACAGAAAGCTTTAGTCTCAGGAACAGATTAGCTATATATATTAAAATGTACACAAATAGTTCAAAGACCAAAGCTCGCTCTTGGAATTACCAATGTTATCAGAGAAACAAAAGTTATTACGGTCACTAACTTCAAAAATAGGAGTGGTTATAACTCAGACAATAAGCTCTTACCAGCATAGGCTAGTCTAACAATAGTAGCATCATCCTGGGCTAAGTGGGCTATGCCTGGCAGAATATATTCCGGGTAGATGTTGACATCATTGCGAGGAACCTCTTTGACAAGAGCAAGAACTTTCGTCAATGTCCTCAAGGCTTCAGCCCTCACTCTAGGAACAGAGTCATTGCTGAAATGCAAAAGATAGGGAGTAATACGATCCAAAAGAATTTCTACACTTAATTTTGGGGCCAAATGGAGAATGAGTTCCAAAGCAGCAAGCTTGGAATCACAGTATTTAAGGGTCTGTAGGCAGGATGTTATAACAGATACCAAGATAACCAGCCCACTCTCCTTAGGCTCTCCTTCTGCTTTCTCTGGCAGATCATGTCCACAAAGATTGTGAATAATGTTGCCCAAATCCTTCCTTATAACCAGAACACGCTCATCTGCAGAAAGAAATGTTTCCTTGGCAAACTGGGCCATGTAGGGCTGAAGGAAAGTGTAAAATATTTCAGGAAAGGCATTGCCACGCTGCTGCTTTAAGTAATCTTCTGCCTCTAATCGTTTATCTGGTTCACGGTGAATCATCTGAGTTACCTATACCAAAGGGAAAAAGGGAGTAAAAGACAGACTTGAGAAAAGCAAATTAAATCAGAAGAAAGCTACAAGGGCAAGTTACACATGATTTAAAGGATTTCTGAGATAATTCTGACTCTTTTCAATCTTCAACTTTCAAACTACTTTCAGAACCTGACTACTGTGTAATATGTGAATTCTACTGTCCCAGCAAACAATGGGGGATTACTTATTAATGTACTCCAGATGGCCCAGACACACAAAGAAAATTAAGCCTTAAAATTTAGTCAAATTCACTCCTTTCACATTTAAGAAAATGTAGGCCCAAATTAATGAAGTAACTTAGCCAACGAACATAACAAATGAGTGCTACCCCCCAGAACATCCAGGAATGCCAACTCCTAATGCAGTGTACTATTCACTGAACATAAGCTATACTGGCTTCCTGTGAAGCATCTTATTTTTTTAATATTTGCCATTCCTAGGAGAAATAAAAAAGCATGTTTCCCTACCTTACTAAAGAATATTTTGTATATACCATAACCTTTCCAGGGCTCAGCATCAGCATCATAAGCATCAGTTACTGTACTAACTTAAAAAAGATCCCCTCAAACAGTAATGTGAATTTATGGCTTACGTGACCTCCCACAGAATCCCTCATATCTGTTCCACTATGTTAATGTGTAATTCTACAGCTCCCCTTCCAGACCTCCCCTCAGGGTCAAGGGAGGTAAACAGTGCTAGCTGCTTCTGTATGAAATGCCCCTATACTATTTTCTCACTGATGTTGCCTGTCATCCTTTTCATTTCTCAACAGCAAGCTCTAACCTGGACAACCTCTCTAACCCTCAAGCACTTCTTTATCTCCTTCCAAACCCATCCAAAGCAGAGCTAAAGACAATAATGGGAAGATTTGTGTCTGTGTGTGTGTGTGTATGTGTATACAATATAACATAAAGTGAAATGAGTCTTAGAAGGGCAAAAAAATGTACACTTCTGTCTAACAAAGGCCTAAATAAGTCTATGGGGCCTATTGCTTGTCCCAAATTCAGAGAGTTGACTAATGCAAAAATGAAAGCATAATTTTATTGAAAACTTTATAGCAAATATTTGTAGCATAGTTACCAATTCTCTGATACTGTGATCTTCAATTTTATTTAGCACTTGTTCAGGAAAAAATTGTCCATTTCTATAAGCCAAAAGCTGAGAGAGATCAAATAGTGGCACACCTTCCGTAAAAAGTTCAGCTATCACGCAACCTGGAAAACAGCAAATATGATTCCATTAAAAATGAAATGTAAGATATCATTAATACAGATCAAGAAAGAATTCAGAGAATTCATAAAACTCAGAATGAAAAACTCAAAATACACTGAATTAAAATGTTTAATGCAACATGAACTATAATCAAGCAAGACAGGAAAATTGTCTATTGCCCAATCATCACTTTCCAAAAGTAAAGTTTAAAAAGGCATATTTAATTTTTCTCCATCTTAAAAAAAAATAAGTCAAATAAAATTACTTCTTGGTTCTATAATTTAAATTAATTTATTATGTATGTTATATACACACATATATTTTATAGATACAAAGATAGATTAAAAGCCCTAAGAAACATAATAGAGTTTTTTTAAGTATGGATTTACAGACACTAAGTTCATAAGAAACAACTGAGAAGTCATATCTGATGACTCATTTATTCGTCATTAAACAAAAAGTTATCAGGTGTACAGTCAGAAGGGCCATCATCAAAAAGTCCACAAACAATTAATGTTGGAGAGGGTGTAGGGAAAGGAGAATCCTCCTACACTATTGGTGGGAATGTAAATTAGTACAACCACTATGGAGGTCCCTAAAAAAACCAGAAATAGAGTTACCATATGATCCAGCAATCCCACTCCTAGGCACATACCTGGATAAAACTATACTTCAAAAAGATACATGCACCCCAGTGTTCATGGCAGCACCATTTACAATACCCACTCTTTACAATATCCATGGAAGCAACCTAAATATGTACTGACAGAGGATTGGATAAAGAAGATGTGGTACATATATACAATGGAATGTTACTCAGCCATAAAAAAGAACGAAATCATTCCATTTGAGGCAATATGGATGGACCTAGAGACGATCATACTAAGTGAAATTAAGTCAGAGAAAGACAAATACCATAGGATATCATTTATATGCGTAATCTAAGGTTTTAAAATGATACAAATGAACTTATTTACAAAACAGAAACAGACTCACAGATTTTGAAAACAAACTTATGGTTACCAAAAGGGAAATGCAGCAGAGAGAGATAAATTAGGAGTATGGGATTAAAACATACACACTACTATATATAAAATAGATAACTAACAAGGACCTACTATATAGCACAGAAACTTTACTCGATATTCTATAATAACTCATATGGGAAAAAGACTGAAAAAGAATGAATATGTGTACACTGAATCACTTTGTTGTACATCTGAAACTAACTGAAAAAGAATGAATATGTGTACATTGAATCACTTTGCTGTACATCTGAAACTAACTATACTCCAATAAAACTTAAAAAAAAAAGTTATCAAGTATATACTACACATTAGACTCTAGTAATGCATAAAACATAAAAATCGCTGTCCTCACAAAGCTTTCATTCTGGGACGAGAGAAATAAAGCAAACCAGTGAACAACGTGAGAAACGCTAACAAGGATGGCCATCAAATTAAAAAGGCAAAGAGAGATAACCTTCATTTTGTAATTACATAATCTGCAAATAAGAATTATATTATGAATTATATTAGAATAATTAGAATTATATTATAAACATTCTACATTTCCCAAAGAACAAAGCAGTTTCACTGAATCATAATACGACATGCATTTAACAGGTCTTAAAAAGCCTTGAACAGCCTTAGCTCACAGCCTTTGCATTTGCTGGTCCCTCTGCCTGAAATTCTATCCCCCCCCCCCAAGTTTCCTCAGGGCCTATACCTCCACCTCCTTTAGATCTTGAATCAGATGTCACCTTAGCAGTAAGACATTCCTTGACCACCCAGTTTAAAATTGAAGAGCCCCACCCCAACCAACACAACTGCTCCACACTCATCACCTAGCACATTGTCTTTCTCCTTTCCCTGCTGTTTTCCCCACAGCACCAAAAGCCACGTTGTGACTTTCATATATTAATTTCTTTATTGTCCATATACCCACTAGAATGCAAACTCCGTAAGGGATTTTTGTCTACTTGGTTCACTGAAAAGTCTCTAGCAAATAAGCAGTTCCTGACATATAATAAACATACATTTCTTAAATTAATTTCTATCTAGAGAGTGTCACATCTTAGAATAACTAAAAATAGCTATTAAGAATATGAACAATACATAAACAGATCTAACAGACATCCAAAGGAACATTCCACCTAACAACAGAATAGAAAATTCTTCTCAACAAGTACATGTGGAACACTCTCCAGATGAAACCATTTGCCATGCCATAAAACAAGCTTCAATGAGTTTAAAAGGACTGAAATCATACAAATTATGTCCTTCAAACCACAACGGAATGAAATAAATCAATAACATAAAAAATGTGAAAATTTCATAAATATGTACAAATTAAACAACACACTCATAAATAACTAGTGACCAAAGGGAAATTTAAAAAAACTTTGAGATAAATGAAAATGAAAGCAACATACAAAAATGTATTGGATGCAACTAAAGCAGTGTTTAGAGGATCTGTATAACTATAAACACCTTTTATAAAAAAGCTCAAAACAATAACCTCACCTTAACTTTGGGAAACCGTAGAACTAAAACCAAAGCAAAAAGAAGGAAGGGAATAATAGAGATTGGGGTGAAAGTCTATAAAATAGAGAGTAAAATACAACAGAGAACACCAAAATCACAAGGTGGTGCTTTGAAAAGCTCAACACAATTGACAAATTTTTACTGAGAGATGACTCAAAACTACTAAAATCAGGTATGATGAAAGGGATGTTCCCTCACAGAAAAGAAAAGAATAATAAGGGAATACTTTAAACAAGTGCATGCCAAAAAATTAGACAAGCTAAATGAAATGGACAGACTCCTAGAGGTTACAGACCACCAAAACTGACTTAAATAGAAATAGAATATCTGAACAGACCTAAAAAAGATTAAATTAGTAATGAAGAACTTCCCACAAAGAAAAGCCTAAGCCAATATGGCTTAACGGGTGAATTCTGTCAAATGTTAAAAAAATAAACCCATCCTTGACAAATTCTCCTAAAAAAACAAGAGAGGAGGTAACACTTTCCAAGTCATTCTATGAGGCCAATATTACCCTGGTAGCAAACCAAAGACATCACAAGTAAAGAAGATTGCAGACCAATACCTCTGATGAACATAGATAAAAATTCTCCAAAAAATATTAGCAAACAGCAAGCAGCAGTTAAAGAGTCTATACCAATAATAATAAATAAATGAGAAAGAGAGGATACTTAAGCACAGGAGATGCTGAGGGCCTACTGGTAAATGTGTAGCAAGTGCTGGAGCTGGAAAACCATCATTTTGCAACCATCCTAGTAAAGACCAGATCAGGCAAGAATGATCAACGGATGCCAAATCAAGAAGAAAACTGTGATGACCAGCAGGGTATCTGCATGGTTTTTTTTTGGGGGGGGGGTCTTTTTAGGGGCACACCCACGGCATATGGAGGTTCCCAGGCTAGGGGATGAATCGGAGCTATAGCTGCCAGCCTACACCACAGCCACAGCGAAGCCAGATCTGAGCCCAATCTGCGACCTATACCATAGCTCGTGGCAACACTGGATCCTTAACCCACTGAGCGAGGCCAGGGATCCAACCTATGTCCTCATGGATACTAGTCAGATTTGTTCCCACTGAGCCACGATGGGAACTCTTGCATGGTCTTAAAGTTGCTTCTCATGGGTTGCTTTCTAATTGCAAAGGGAGAAAATGGGGAAGAATTTGACAACGTGGTCAAAATTAACACCACTAATAGACACTATTTGCCTCCAAATACCATAACATGAAGGCATTATCACCTATGCAGTATTTCTACTGAGAGTGAATAACCTGAATCTAATCACAAGGAAAGAGCAGACACAACCAAAATGAGGACCTTTCTATTGAAAAACAAAGAGGTGAGGTCAAGCATGCCGCGCACACAGTGCAGATAAAAGCTGGGGAAAACTGAATAAGGTCTACAGTCTAGTTAACAGCAACAAACCATGTCAACTCCTGATTCTGATACAGTGCTGCAGTCACCTAAGAAGTCACTACTGGGAGAAGCTGGGAGAAGGGTTCTTCACTACTTCTGCAATTTACTGTGAGTCTATTATTTTAAAGAAAGAGTATAAAAACAATTAAAAAAAAAATTTTTGTTTTTGGTCTTTTTGCCATGTCTTGGGCCGCTCCCGTGGCATATGGAGGTTCCCAGACTAGGGGTCTAATCTGAGCTGTAGCCGCCGGCCTACGCCAGAGCCACAGCAATACAGGATCCAAGCCGCATCTGCAAGCTACACCACAGCTCACGGCAACACCGGATCCTTAACCTACTGAGCAAGGCCAGGGATCGAACCTGCAACCTCATGGTTCCTAGTCGGATTCGTTAACCACTGAGCCACGATGGAACGCCAATTTTTAAAAATTTAAGGGGTGAGGTATTCTTCAAAAAATGTCACTGTCATAATGACAAAGGCTGTGAAAATGTTCCAGATTAAAGGAAGCTAAAGAGAGCAGACAACCAAATGCAGTACCTTACCCTAGACTGGGTCATGTCCTAGAGAAGGAAAAAATACTGTAAAAAGAGTTCCCGTTGTGGCTCAGTGGTTAATGAATCCAACTAGGAACCATGAGGTTGAGGGTTTGATCCCTGGCGTAGCTCAGTGGGTTAGATCCCTGGCCTAGCTCAGTGGGTTAAGGGTCCAGTGTTGCCATGAGCTGTGGTGTACGTCACAGACGAGGCTCAGATCCTGTGATGCTGTGGCTGTGGCACAGGCCGAGGGCTACAGCTCCGATCCCTAGCCTGGGAACCTCCTATATGCCAAGGGAGTGGCCCTAGAAAAGACAAAAAGACAAAGAAAAAAAAAAATGCTGTAAAGGACATTACTGGGTCAAATACCATAGAATAAAAAGTGTAAAGTATTGTATCCATGTTAAACTCACTGCAAGTGACATATAAGCCTTTTGTAAAAGACTATCCCAGACCTAAACAAATACATACTAAAGTACTTGGGGCAAAGGGCCATGATGTAACTTATTCAGAAAAAAATCATGGGGGTGGGGGGATTGGGAGTGCAGAGAAAAGATGTGATAAAACAACTGTTAATGTTTCGTTCCAATAGGTGAATCTGGGTAAAGGATTTATGGGTGTTCTATGTACTATTTTTATTTTTGCAAGTTTTTAAATTTTATAAATATAAAATTATTTCCAAATGCCATAAAAAATCAGAAAGAATGGAGTTCCCGTCATGGCTCAGTTGTTAACAAATCTGACTAGGAACCGTGAGGTTGCAGGTTCGATCCCTGGCCTTGCTCAGTGGGTTAAGGATCCAGTGTTGCCATGAGCTATGTAGGCCGGCAGCTACAGTTTCGATTAGACCCCTGGCCTGGGAACCTCCATATGCCACAGGTGTGGCCCTAGCAAAAGACAAAAAAAAAAAAAAAAATCAGAAAGAATGACTATTTACAACTAAATGGAGGTTGTTTATGGACTGAACTATATACCTCACTGCCCCCACTAAATTCCAATGCTGAAGCCCTAACACCCAGTACTTTAGAATGTGACTATTTGGAGATAGGGCCTTTAAAGAGGTAAGTAAGGTTTAATGAGAGGCCCTAATAAGGGTAGAGCCCTAATCCATTATGACTGGTGTCCTCATAAAAGGAACACCTGAGAAAAGTCCATATACAGATATAGCAAGAAGGTGGCCACCTACAATTCAAGGACAATGGCCTCAGGAGAAATCAATCCTGCTGGCACCTTGATTTTGGACTTCTAGGCTCTGAGGGAACTTTCTGTAACTGGGGGGAAATAAATTTTTGTTTAAGCTACCCAGTCTGGAGAATTTTGTCATGGCAGCCCTAGCAAACTAATACAGAGATAAATACAGGGCTTTTTTTTTTTTTTTTTCCTTGCAATTTTCAAAATGGTATTCTAGAAGTGGGGTTACTGGGTGGTATTACTCAATGAAACAATTTGTTCAAGTTGCCTTTATCATCTGAGTCCTCCTTTATCATTCAAATGTCAGCTCCATGTCACCTTCTGGGAGGCCTGCATTTTATCTACTAGCCCTTTCACCCAGTTCATCACAGTACTTACCACTAACCAAATTAACTTTCTTATTTACTTTTTTTTGTCCTTTTTAAAGCTGCACCTACTGCATACGGGAAGTTCCCAGGCTAGGGGTGAATCAGACCTTCAGCTGTCAGCCTATGCCACAGCCACAGCCACATGGGATCCTTCAGCCCCTCCCGAGGCCAGGGATTGAACCTGCATCCTCAGTAACACTATGTCAGATTCTTAACCCACTGTGCCACAACAGAGGCTCTTTATTTACTCTTTTATTCTCTCTCTCCACTCACATTAAGAATGCATGCTCCACAACTGCAGAAACTGTCAGACTTGCTCACAGCTGCATTCCCAATATCTACACAAGAGTGTCTTACACATAACACTCCGATATTTGTCAAGTGAATGAAAAATCTCCAGCAAAAAAAAACTCTGCCATAAAAAAAAGAATAATGCCATTTACAGCAACATGGATGGACCTAGAGATTATCATACTAAGTGAAGTTAGACAGTGAAAGACAAATATCATATGATATCACTTACAGGTAGAATCTTTTAAAAGGATACAAATTAACCTATTTGCAGAACAGAAAGATATTCACAGACCTTGAAAAACTTATAGTTGCCAAAGGGGAGGAGGGAGAGCTGGACTAGGGGTTTGGGACTGGCATATGCACACTGAGGTATATGGAATGATTGGCCAACAGGGACCTGGTATATAGCACAGAGAATACCCAAAATTCTGTGATAATCTATGTGGGAAAAGAATCTGAAAGAGAATGAATGTGAGTACATGTACAACTGAATCACTTTGTTGTACAGCAGAAATTACGACAACATTGTAAATCAACTATACTTCAATAAAACTTTAAAAAACTGGAAGAAAATAAAAGGCTCTGCCCATGTATGTGACCAGAGACAGAATATATACACTTCCAAACAAGCAGCCAAGAACCATGGATATGCATTAAGATTCAAACCCAAAGAGCCTAAATAAAAGGAGCTGTGGACAGATTCCCAACCACCTGTTTCAAAGAAATGAAAGGGCCTATCTTTAGCCAAAACAACGTCTCTTTAAACTGAAAAACAGGAGTTCCCCCGTCATGGCGCAGGAAAGGAATCTGACTAGGAACCACAAGGTTTAAGGTTTGGTCCCTGGCCTTGCTCAGTGGGTTAAGGAAAAGACCCAGTGTTGCCGTGAGCTGTGGTGTAGGTTGCAGACACAGCTCAGATCTGGCATTGCTGTGGGCACGGTACAGATGGGTAGCTGTAGCTCTGATTAGTCCCCTAGCCTGGGAACCTCCATATGCCACGGGTGCGGCCCCCCCAAAAAAAAATTAAAAAAGACAAAAAATTAAAGAAATAAATAAACTGGAAAAACAAATGCTGAATAAGAACTTTCTTGGAAGTTCCCGTTGTGGGCGCAGTGGAAATGAATCCGAATAGTACTCACAAGGATGTGGGTTGGATCCCTTGCTTGCTCAGTGGGTTGGGGATTCGGCGCTGCCGTGAGCTGTGGTGTAGGTTGCAGACACGGCTCGGATCCCACATTGCTGTGGCTGTAGGCCAGCAGCTGTAGCTCTGATTAAACCCTAGCCTGGGAACTCTATATGCCACAAATGCGGCCCTAAAAAGCTAATTTAAAAAAAAAAAAAAAAAGAATTTTCTTGAACTTTATGCTGAAAGGATAAATGTAAACACTTCATCAATCCCTGAAATTTTAAAACTATTAACTAACATCCAGTATAAAATAAGTAAGCCATGTGGATGTAATACACAGCATGGTAACTGTAGTTGCTAAAACAGTAGATTTCAAAAGTTCTATCCAGCAAGAAAAAAATGTTGTAACTATGTATGGTGACAGATGCTAACTAGACTTATGGTCATTTTGCAATATATACAAATATCAATTCATTATGTTGTACACCTGAAACTAATGTTATAGGTCAATTATACTTCAATTTTTAAAAAGCTATGAATGATCCTGCGAAGCTAGAAGTGATCACATTTTTAAGCTAGAGGAGTCCATTTACAGAACAGTAAATTTAGAAGGTAAAAGAGGTTCAAGAAAAATTGAGATAAATTCACTGATGAAGCTGACTTTGATGGATTACATGTCTAACCTAGAGGCCACCCCATCTTATCAAAAACACCCTTCCCTCAGTATTACTTTGGGACAGATTGGTGAGCTGAACAGACCAAGAGAGGTAGGAATCCTGTGAGACAATGCTTACTTGTTCCCCTAGATGGAATACACTTCTTTATTATGTCATTTTTCCTAAATAATCTAAAATACAGCCCAATTTATGTTCTTTGTAGGAAACCTACAGGTGAGAAAAAAATTAAAGCCTACTCTTGCAAAATTCATGAAAATGGCACTGATGCCAAAGTTCATATGGTACTCCTAAGGATACCATCTTCAGCAGACTTCTCCCCACAGAAGTTCATATACAACCTAGAATCCATGGCCAAGCTTCATGTGGTCTGTGTATGTGAAATAATGTGTAAGAATGTATGATACCTTTTTCCAAGGGAGGAGGTCACCACTTTCATCACAAAGTCTTCTAGGGAGCCAGAAACTCCTGAGAATCACTTCTCCACAAACTCTCCCTGGCTACAAAAGCATTCTCTTGGCCACAGTACCTACCTATTTCCTGCTAACTACCACATCTCCAACTCCACCCCACATCTCTATACACCAAACCTTTGCAACCAACTGCCTGCTGTACAACCTTCTCTTAGCTATCCCCTGACACTTTCAACTCAACACCTAAAACAGACCTCAAAATCTTCCCACCACAACATCGTCCCTCCTGGCTCAGTGACTGCTATCAACATCCGCCCAGTTTCCCAAGCCAGGGAATAAGGGTGTTCTTGATCCTCCAATCAATCACAAAATTCGAACAATTTTACCCACTAAATATCTTTTACATATTACTTTACTCACTCTCCAATGGTCATAACTTTAAGCCAGTCAGGACCTTGTCTTATCTGGACTGTGGCAGCTGACTACTAGCTGGTTTTCCCTCTGCAACCCACTGTCGATGCTCCAGTCATTGTTTCCTCTAAAACACTTATCTTGATAACAGCCCTGTAAACTAGCATGGGCATGCCAGATCTTCTGATCTGGGCCATGCTTACTTGACACCCTGTGCTACAGATGTACTAAATTACTTAACGAACAGATGGCCAACAAACATGAAAAAAATGCTCAATATCACTGATTATTAGAGAAATGCAAATCAAAACTACTATGAGATATCACCCCACACCAGTCAGAGTGGCCATCATTAATAAGTCCACAAATAACAAATGCTGGAGAGGGTGAGAAAAAGGAACCCTCCTACACTGTTGGTGAGAAATGTAAATTGGTACAACCACTACGGAAAACAGTATGAAGGTACCTCCGAAAACTAAATAGAGAACTACCATAGGACCCCGCAATCCCACTCTTGGGCATATATGCAGACAAAACTTTCCTTGAAAAAGACACATGCAGACGTATGTTCATTGCAGCACTATTCACAATAGCCAAGACATGGAAACAACCTAAATGTCCACTGACAGATGAATGGATTAGGAAGATGTGGAAATACTACTTAGCCATAAAAAAGAACAAAATGCCATTTGCAGCAACATGGATGGAACTGGAGACTCTCATACTAAGTGAAGTCAGAAAGAGAAAGACAAATACCATATGACATACATCTGGAATCTAATATACAAAACAAATAAACCTTTCCACAGAAAAGAAACTCCTGGACTTGGAGAAGAGACTTGTGGTTGCCGAGGGGGAGCAAGAGGGAGTGGGGTGGACTGGGAATCTGGGGTTAATAGATGCAGACTATTGCCTTTGGAATGGATAAGCAACGAGATCCTGCTGTATAGCACTGGGAAATATATCTAGTCACCTATGATGGAGCATGGTAGAGGATAATGTGAGAAAAAGAATGTATATATATATATGTATGACGAGGTCACTTTGCTGTACAGTAGAAAATAGAACACTATAAACCAACTATAATGGGAAAAGTATTTTTTTTTTAATTTAAAAAAAAATTAGGAGTTCCCGTCGTGACACAGTAGTTAACGAATCCGACTAGGAACCATGAGGTTGCGGGTTCGATCCCTGCCCTTGCTCAGTGGTTTAACGATCCGGTGTTGCCATGAGCTACAGATGCGGCTCGGATCCCGCATTGCTGTGGCTCTGGTGTAGGCTGGCGGCTACGGCTCCCATTAGACCCCTAGCCTGGGAACCTCCATATGCCGCAGGAGCAGCACAAGAAACGGCAAAAAGACAAAAAATAAATAAAATTTAAAATTTTTAAAAAAAGTACTTAATGCACCCTAATAAATCAGTGCATCATGTTGAGGCCTTCAAGTCTTCATATAAGCAACACCCTTTACATGAAACAAACCACCCTTATAATCCATAGCTCCCAATCGCCTTTCAGGTCTTGGTTTAAATATCATCCTTCCAATAAAGACGCCTTTCCCAAACCTGCCTCTCAACCCATCACCACCAGAGACTAAATTAAGTATTCATACGGTGCTATAACGGCACCCAAAGCTTATCTCTATCATAGCAAAGCACACTGCACTGAAATGTCTTTTTACAATATCTTATCTAGCTCCCCATTAAAGTTTAAGTACTTTAAAAAGAGAAATACAATCACCCATCTATGTCTCCATTGCTTAAGATAGTACCTGACATGTACATAAGTAAAAACTCAAATATTTCTTAAATGTTTGAATGAGTGGATCACTCTGCATTTTCTAGGTAATTAAACACGTCCAAAGAAATACTGCCATCTATCTCAACAGTGTAAGAATGTCTACCAAAAAATTAACTTTCTGGAGTTCCCATCGTGGCTGAGTAGTAAGGAATCTGACTGGTATCCATAAGGGCAGTCAGATCCTTGGCCTCACTCAATGGGTTAAGGATCCCGCATTGCCTTCAGCTGTGGTGTAAGTCAAAGACGCTGCTCAGATCCCAGGTTGCTGTGGCTGTGGCGTAGGCCAGCAGCTGCAGCTCTGATCTGACCCCTAGCCTGGGAACTTCCATATGCTGAGGGTGCCGCCCTAAAAAGACCAAAAATAAATAAATTAATTAATTTTCTATGTTCAAGAAGTAACCTCCCCCCCCAGCAAATTTGACCAACTCAAATACCTGCTGAAAAGATATCCATTGCCCGCTTTAACTCTCCTCTTGTTCTCTGATTGCTATTTAAGTCTACAAGCGGAGTGGAAGGATCTCTCATGTATTCTAACTCAGTGGCAAACAATCCACCATCCACAAAACGTTCAGGAGCAATATAACAAGTCCTCCTCCGTGAAGTGTCAAAAAAATAGTTGAAATCTGCTGGGTTGTCCTCTGGAAGATAAGTGGGTTTAAAACTGGCAAAATCAGTTAGAAGGACCCAATTCCAACTGGTGACCATTACATTCTCAGTCTTGATGTCCCCATGACGGACTCCAGATTTGTGTGCTTGCTCCACAGCAGTTAGGATCTGGAAAGCGATCCAGCGCTTCTCGATGTTATTTAAGAAGGGACGGGTGCTGATTCGATCATAGAGGTTGTCTCGCACATACTGCCTAAAGAGCATGGCTGCTTTCTCAGATGCTTTTTCCACTGCTTTCTGGAAAGGCAGACAGTTCTGTGCAGAATGAAGCCTGATTTTCAGTTCCTCCAGCTCTTGTTTATAGCTGGTTAGAGGCAATGTGGGATCTTGAATTGCAAAGACCTTCACAACCACCAGGCCCTCTCGGTGTTTTGCTCGAGCAACTTTAAAGAAACGAGTACTCCCCAGACTCTTATCATATTCGAAGTCATGGATGTCTGAGAAATAACTCTCCACAGAAAGAATCTGGGAAGGAGCAATGCCAGCAAGCTGGTTTCCCATAATGGCAGCAGGCACCTCTGCGTCAGTAAGTTAGGATACAACACCTACTAAAAAAAAAAGGAAGGAGAAAAAGGGGAAAAAAAAAAAGCAATGAAACACCACTATTCATGCGGCCTCTTTCTAAATGATAGATAAACACCATTTCTCCTCCACCGAGAGCACTGTACTTAGCCTTTTAGGCAGCATCTAGCATTTCAAACATATTTATCTAAAAAGATCGTGATATTTTATGTTGTCCTTTCCAAGAGTTGACCTATATGTAAATAGGCCCCTTCAATATTACGTTGAAAACGGTAGAATGTGTGTTTTCTAATATTTGAAAATTTAATGAGCCTTTACTTCAGTATTGTTTGAGGCTGTAAGAGTCACAAAAGTACTATACGACAGTCTTCGTCCAAAAACCTGCAGTCTTGAATATAAAACCCAAACACCTTAAAAACTTAAATCTGAATAAGAATCGCCTATTACAAAAAGGTCGGGCTAAAAAAAAAAAAATCCAAACACTCAGCATCTCCTGGGCCCTGCCGGCCTAATTCCATTGCCCCTTCCCACTCAGCTAACAGAAGGCAGAGTTGTTTGGTTTGCAACAGGGAAGAAACCCCAGCAGAAATATTAAAGAAAAGTAAACCAAAATACCCATTTGCCAAACACAGCTCAGGGTTATCCTATCTCAGATTTTGCAGGGAATGAAAACACACATGCATACACGGCCGGGCACACACGCAAATATTTACCCTGGGGTTCTAGAAGGGTCACAAGCCAATCGCTCGCTCACGGTGAGGTCATGGCGAGTCACTCTGGGGTTTGGGCGGGGAAAGAAGTCAGCAGCTGCCGGGCGAGTCTTCTCTAAGAGGGGTCTTCCTTCAAAGGGGAGCAGGGGAGTCCCAGTCTCCACGACCCCTGCAGCCCACCGGGGAGAGGTGAGAAGTTCTCGGGGCGTCAGGAGATACCGGGCCAAGCTGAGAAGACCCCACAGACTCCAGCGACTCGCCCCGCCAGTCCCCTCCTCCGCCCCGGCAGCCACGCGCTGCCGCGCCTCGCCCTCCTCTGAAGCGGACCTGCACCCTTGCAGCCCTCTGACTCCTCGAGGGCCTCTCCACCCGCGGGAGGTGAAACCCGGGAGAGAGGAAGGTGGCCACGTCCTGGGAAACTCGGCTTCTCCAGCTGCAGACGCCGCAAAGCCGAACTCCCGGGAAAGCTGCCGGCTCTGACCTCACTTCCTGTCGCGGAGCGGAAGTGACGGCAGAGTGAGACTGGAGGAGGGCGAGTTGGGAGCTAGTTGCTAGGAAACGAGAGAGAGGCGTGGTCTCGCGCTGGGAACTTGGAGGAAGAAAACAGGATGCTAACACATCGGTCTACTCCCCATCCTGTTCTTCTACCGAATCCCTAAACTCTGAGGATTTCTGACATCCCTCAGAACTTATTCAGACGCCATTCACCCAAGAACACCAGAACGGAGTCCTTTTGGAGAATTCACAGGCTTATTTAAGAAAGTCAATAAATACATCCCAAGTCGAATTTTTTAAGAGCTTTATAGAGATAATTTACCTTCTATATAAAATTCATCTGTTTAAAATACACAAATCAATGTGTATTTTATATATTTACATGGTTGTTCAATCATCCTTATAATCTAACTTCAGAACATTTTCCTGACCTCCAAAATGAAACCCTGTAGCTATTAGCTGTCACTGCTGATTCTACCAATTGCTCATCCCGCTTTGGACGCTAGGGAACTACTAATCAATTTCTCTTTCTCGCCTATTCTGGACATCTTATATATGTGGTATACAACATGTGGTCCTTGTGACTGACTTCTTTCACTTTCCTTTTTTTTTTTCTCTTTTTCTTGGGGGGGGAGGCACACCCTCTGCATATGGAGGTTCCCAGGCTAGGGGTCGAATCTGATCTGTAGCCACTGGCCCACGCCACAGCAACAGCCAGATCTGAGCCCTCTGCAACCTACACCACAGCTCACCTCAAGGCCAGACCTTAACCCACTGAGCAAGACCAGGGATCAAACCATCTTCATGGTTACTAGTCAGATTCATTTCCACTTCACCACAAGGGGAACTCCCTCACTTCACATTTTGAGGATTATCCCTTTTGTAGCTTCTATCAGAATTTCATTTCCTTTCATTGCCAAATATTCTATTGTATGAATATAAATTTTCTTTGTTCATTAGTTGATAGACATATTTTGTGTCCACTTTTTGGTATTAACAAATAATGCTGCTATTCATTCATGTATAAGGCTTTGGGTGGTCATGTTTTCACTTCTCTTGAGTAAACACCTAGGAGTGCAACTGTAGACTCACATTCTATGTTTAATATACTAAAAAACTGCCAAACTGTTTTCCAAAGTTGCTGTACCATTTCACATTCCTACTAACAATACGTAAGGGTTCCAACTTCTCTATATGCTCATTGACACATGTTGTTATCTTTTTTATTATGGCAATCCTACTTGGTGTGATGTAATATCTCATTGTAGGCTTTATTTGCAATTTCATAATAACTAATGTTGAGCGTGTTTTCACATGCTTGGTGGTCATCTATATATCTTCTTTGGATATATAAAATCCTTTATGTATATTCAAAGCCTCTGCCCACTTTTAATCAGATAGTCTTTTTAATGTTGATTTTTAAGAGTTTTTTACATATTATGGATGTAAGTCCCATATCAAATTTGCAAATAGTTTTTCTCTATGTTGTCTTTTTTTCTTTCTATTGGTGTCCTTTGAAGCACAAAATGTTTTAATCTGGAGCTGAATTTTTTTATTATCCCTGCAACATCCTCTCTACCATCTTCCCCATCTCAGTAGACAGTACTACTACCCACTAGATTCCTCAAACTACAAACTTGGAAGTCTTAATCATCTTTGACATTTTTCTATTCATTCCCTCTTTCACCCACCCTATTCAATAATCACCTATGCCTACTGATTCCACCTCCAAAATATGCTTGAAGCCAACCACTGCCATCTCTCCAGGGCACAGGCCAAGCCACCATCGTTGTTATGATGTCTGGACTTTGAAACCTACTCAGAAAAGGTATTCCAAACCCCACCATATTAGTTTCTATACTTCTCCCATGATTTATGCTGGATTGTTTCGCATTTTTAAATTTCTGAAGTACTGGTCCAACTTTATTTTTCCTGTAGAGGGATACTCCAATATCAAAAGAAATGTCAACAGGTAATCTATTTTTCCTCCAGTGATTTGAAATGTCATATTTATCATGTACAAATTTCCTGTATAATTGAGCCTTCTGCTGAATTTTTCTTCTCTCCATTGAGTTGCCATTTTATTCATTGGGCAGTACTGTTTTAATCATGTAAAATTGTTGCAACATCTAATAGGGCTACTACTCCAGTAATCTTTTTTTAAAATACAACTATAAGAGTTCCCATGTGGTTCAGCAAGTTAAGGGTCCAGCGTTGTCACCGCCATGGCTCATGACATTGCTATGGCATGGATTCAATCCCTGGCTTGGGAACTTCTGCATACTGCAGGTACGGCCAAAATAAATGATTATAATATATCTATGTTTACCTCATCCCAGTTTCTCCTCCCCTTTTTTTAGGCTTACATTAAAAATGGTTAGTTTGGGAGTTTCCACTGTGGTGGTAACAAACCCTACTAGTATCCATGAGGCTGCAGGTTCAATCCCTGGCCTTGCTCAGTGTGTTAAGGATCTGGCGTTTCTGTGAGCTGTGGTGTAGGTTGCAGAGGCAGCTCAGAACCTGCATTGCTGTGGCTGTGACATAGCCTGGCAGCTGCAGCTCCAATTGGATCCCCAGACTGGGAACTTCCATATGCGGGCTAAAAGAAAAAAAGAAAAAAAAAAGTTCCTTTGGCCTACAAGATCCTGCATGATCTGACTCCTGCCCTCCCTGCCAAAACCTGCACAACTTCCAAGTTCCAGATTAAGTGCCATATGAAGTTCCTTCCACTTCAGGAAGGCCTTCCCTGATTCAATAACACCCCCACCCATTATATAATAATCTCATGGACACTGAACTTTTTCTTCATAGCACTTGCTATCATTGAAATCATTTGATTTTGAAGGATAACTATGGCTTAATGTCTGTTTTCCCACCAGGCCATAAATTCTATAAGGACAGTGATGTTATAATTCTTATTCGCCAGGGTATTTTCCACACATAGGACAGTATCTGACACATGGTAGGTATTCAGTAGATACATGTTGAATCAATAGATGTGGCCTTGTCAGGTTTGTGACCACTACAGCCAAGATCATGAGTCCTAGGATGAGTAATATCTGGTACAAATACTACTCAGCCATAAAAAAAGAATGAAATTGTGCCACTTCCAGCAACATGGATGGACCTAGAGGTCATCACATAAGTGAAGTAAGTCAGACAGAGAAAGACAGGTATCATATGATATCACATATGTGGAATCTAAAAAAAAGATACAAATGATCTTATTTACAAAACAGAAACAGACTCATAGGCATACAACATAAGCTTATTATTACCAAAGGGGAGCGGGTTGGGGAGGGATATACCAGGAGTTTGGGATTAGCAGATGCAAACTGTTATATATAGAATGGGTAAAGAGCAAAGACCTACTGTGTGGTGAATAGCATAGCAAACTATATTCAATATCTTGTAGTGACATAGAACGGAAAAGAATCTGAAAAGAATGTGTATATATATATATATATATATATATATATATATATATATATATATACATCTATATATAACTGAATCACTTTGGTGTATACCTGAAACTAAAACGACATTGTGAATCAACTATACTTCAATAAAAATAAATAAATAAAAGAATTAGTACACACATACAGTTATTTAGTAGATAATATTTCAAGATTATATTTACATTTCAGACTCTGAATACCATGTACATGTTTTAAACATCTCTCCAATAAATGGGGTTCCCGTTGTGGCCCAGTGGTTACAAACCCAGCTAGTATCCATGAGGCCGCAGGTTCTATCCCTGGCCTTGCTCAGTGGGTTAAGGATCCAGGTGTTGCCATGAACTGCACTGCAGGTCGCAGGTGTGGCTCAGATCCCAAGTTGCTGTGGCTGTAGCTGTGGCATAGGCTGGCAGCTGCAACTCCTATTGGATCCCTAGCCTGGGAACTTCCATATGCTGTGGGTATGGCCCTAAAAAGAAAAAAAATAAATTACTCCAACAGAGAACTCATGGTGCAGAAATGTGAGAAATTTGTCTACAGCATTTTCTCTACATCTATTTTCCCCCACCATTATATTTTGTGAGGTAACTCATGAAATATTTTTAATGCCTTCTATATTCACCTCTATGGTTTTCTTTCCCTTTTTTTCCTTTTTTTTTTCTTCCGTTTTTAAACAACAATTATGTCTACCCATGGAAGCTTTTTTTTTTCCAAAGAATCTCACTTAGTAAATTAAAAAAAGAAAAAAAATTCTTGCCACAGGTAGAGTAAAAAGGACAAGCCAGCAAATACTCCTCTATATTCTGACCAATGAAAGGCCTCTCAGCTACATTGTGGCAATGACAGAAAAATATAGATGTTTTTGGAAAGTAGCTGTACTATAGAAACTATATTTTCCAACCCTACCCTACCCCTTGCATATAAGTGGGGCCATTTGACCAACTCTCACTATGAAGTACAAATGGAAATTAACTGTTTTATTTCCAGGTCAAGGCAGTTAAGAGGAAAATTACCTTCGCCACTCTTTCTTCCCCTTCAGCCTGGATACAGGTGAAAACACACTCCTTCTCAGATGATACTTGAACCCAGCCATACTTCAGACTGGGACTTGATCCCACAAACCCTGACTTAGGAGGGGACTCGAACCCACTGCCTTTTTTTTTCTTGTATTTTTTTTTTTATTTCATATAATTGCCAGGCATTCATCTTGGGTATTTTTTTTTTTAATCTTGACCTGAATCCACATCCACAAATACTATTTCTTTCCAAAACACTTTCTGAATACATTTAGAGTTTATGAGGAGAAAACTAAATGTTTTCAAATTGCATCTTATCTAACCAAAATCTACTTACATTCATATATTAATTGGTCAAGTTTGCTTTCCTATCTTTTCTGTACTAGACTCCTGAGTCAAACCAAAAATTAAAGAGAATTGTTATAACTTCAATTCTTATCTTGGCTACATGCAGAGATGCTACTCTTCAAGGACCAGTAACTCCCTGATCTCTTGTAACAAGATTCAGACCATATATATATTGCCTTGTGTTTTAACGATTAGGACTTGTGGCTCAAGTGTTCCTGGTGCTTGAATACACCTGGTCTTCCTTCAGGATAGTGCAGATTGTTGCTAGGTTACTGGGTTCTTTTCTTGAGTAGTCATTAGCTTACAACAGTCTCCCAAACTTTCTTAAAATTCCCTCTCTGGGAGTTCCTGCTGTGGTACAGTGGGTCAAAGATCTGACATTGACACAGCTGTGGCATAGGTCACAGCTGCAGCTCAGAATCTATCCCTGGCCCAGGAACTTCCATATGCTGTGGGAACAGAAAAAAAAGAAAAGAAAGAAAACCCCTGATTGTCTTTAATCCCCTAGTGGGATTTCTAACTGTATAACTATCTTATTCTATTCCTATCACAGAGGACTTCGAGGTATTAGGTAATGCCGGAGCCAGAAAATGGTAGGAGCCTGTGTCCCTGAATTACCACCTGGAGAAAGACTACCTGTTAAACAGCCACACCCACATAAGATCTTTACATAAGCAAAAGCAAATACTCATGCATTAAGCCAGTGAGATGTTGATGTTTATTTGCTCCCCTGTGCTGCTTGCCTCATCAGCACACATCCAATCCCAGGAGAAGTCCACGTGGACTCTGCAATCCCCGCATCTTAAGAGAAAAGTGTAAGAGAATCCCTAATGTAAACAACACTTTCCAGTGAATAGATCTTTTCTCTTTTTGAAGACAAATACCATTTAATAGATGTAAAAGGAATTAGGGAAAATTACCAATTTGTAACCAGCAATACAATAATTGGCTCCCACAAGGATTATCAATAGACTATAAAATACTGGCTGAAAGGCTGTTGGGCAACAAGATAGATTCATGGTGCCCAAAGACTACCTACAGCTTACTTTTTACATTCGAAAGGGAGGAAATGAATCTTTTACAATGGAAAATTCTCAGTATCAGAGGGATCCCAGTGATCGAACTTCATCCCAGTGATCAAACTTAACATTACTAACAGTACACGATATCGTCCATGAAAAATTCTTACCAAAAATATTTCACCTGAACCAAATCAAGCCTCTAGACCTCACTGCCTGGTATGGTAGCCATATCTGACACTCTTAAAATTGTGGTTACTCCAAATCGAGATGTGGTCAAGTGTGAAAAACACACAGCATTTAGAGAACCTGCTTGCAAAATTCTCACTGATACCATTCCCCCCCCCTTTTTTTTGGACCGCACCCACAGCATTATGGAAACTCCCAGGCTAGAGGTTGAATCGGAGTTGCAGCTGCCAGCCTACACCACAGCCACAGCAATGCCAAATCCACAACCCACTTCACAGCTTGCAGCAACAATGGATCCCTGACCCAGAGCTAGGCCAGCGATAAAACACTCACCATCATGAATGCTAGTTGGGTTCCCAACCTGCTACATAAATACCTGCTACATAAATACCTGCTCATTGATACCTTTTTAATATTAATTATATGTTGAAATCATATTTTAGAAATATTGGGTTAAATAAATATAATATCTTATTAAGATTAATTTAAAATGTTTTTAAAAATTTGCATTACTAGGGAGTTCACTTCATGGCACAGCAAAATGAATCCGACTAGTATTCATGAGGATGTGGGTTCCATCCCTGGCCTCTCTGTGGGTTAAGGATCCAGTGTTGTCATGAGCTGTGGTGTAGGCCACAGACATGGCTCAGATGCCATATTGCTGTGGCTGTGACTGTTGTGTAGGCTAGCAGCTGTAGCTCCGATTCGACCCCTAGCCTGGGAACCTCCACATGCCGGGGGTACAGCCCTAAAAAAGAAAAAAAAAAATTGGCTACAAGATAATTTTAAATTACATATATGGCACTGAAACTGGCAGCACTAATGGCCTGAACCTAGCCAATACACAGATTGGGACTTGAACCCACGTGCTGGGACTCGAACCCAGCCTAAACACAGATTGGGACTTAAACCCATAGTTTTAAATTAGACACACTCACCCTGTGTCTGGACTCACTGAGGTTCAGGTTCTTCATGTCTCCACACAGAAGGAATTCACCGAGAGACAAAGTGATAGGCAAGAAATAGATTTATTAGGATAGGACGCTTGGGAGAAATGCAAGTGGGCAGGCAAGGAAGCTCTGCTCCAAGGTTCTGGTGTGCTACAGTTTTATCCTCCAAGGGGAGTAGGGGTTGGAAAAACCCGCCTCTTCCTTTCTGGGAGTACTAGCTCCTCCTTGGTGTCCGTAAGGTGTGTATTCAAATCAGCAGGAGGGCATTCCTCAAACTCTTGCCCAGGGTCTGGATCTGAATGCAGGCCTCATTCCATCCCTAGCCCAACGACCTGAGGCAATTCTCACATTTCCACTAGTCAAACAAGACTTCCTTGTTCTGATGGCTTTTTTGAGCTATTTATTTACTTCCATTTTTATTAAATAGCCCTGCTCTAGCCCTAACTTCCAGTTTATAAAAAAGCAAAAGAGATAAAAGAATGATTAAAGCCACAACATCAGGAAATAATCTGACAAATCTAGAAAATGAAACATTTGCCTGTATTCTTAAAAAATGTGGAGAGAAGGTCCTGTCGTGGCTCAGTGGTTAATGAATCCAACTAGGAACAATGAGGTTACAGGTTCAATCCCTGGCCTCGCTCAGTGGGTTAAAGATTCAGCATTGCCATGGGCTGTGGTGTAGGTTGCAAACACAGCTTGGATCCCACGTTGCTGTGGCTCTAGCATAGGCCAGCGGCTGGCCCCCTAGCCTGGGAACCTCCATGTGCCGCGGTGCGGCCACAGGAAAAAAGACAAAAAAAAAAAGTGGAGAAAGCTTTCTAGACTAAAAGACTGAATAGCTCAAAGAGAAAGAAATGGCAAAAATGTTTTTCATTTTGCCATCACTTTGGGCCTTATTTAAAAACTCCTAAGCTCTTTGACCATCATCCAATAAGGGAGTGGCAGACAAAGTCAAGAACTCCAGCTACCTTTGAATATGGAATCTTGGGTGAAACCTTGTTCTCGAAAAGATGGAAAGCAAGAGCAAAAGAAAGTTTCTAAAAGAAGATGGTAGTTGTCCAAAAAAACCCAAATGACTTAGTGGTAAGCACCATGAAGAAAAAGTACAGGGTCTGTAAGGATGTATAATTGGGGAAGGGTTGGCACTTAATCTGAGAATTGAAAGATGAGCAGTTGGCTACAGAAAGAATAGGGGAAAGAGTGTTGTAAGCAGAGGAAAGAGTAAATGTGAATGAAGGCCTGTGGTGGGAGAAGTTTGATAGGAATCAAATGAAGGCCAGTGTGGAGGATGGGGTGGTACAGTGGAAGCTGCCAGTTACAGTAGGTGAGACAGGAGGCACACGGAATCCATACAACAAAGCCATACCTCCTCAGGCACTGTTTGTCCACTTCTGCTCCTCCACTAACTCTCTTCCACAAGGGATCTGGAGTGACTTTACAAAATTAAATAAGACAATGAAAAAACAGAAATGGTAAATAGTCATTAAAAGAAACAAAGAACTTGTACAGTGAACTGAACTGCAGGTGAATTTTCAATTTAGCTTTGGAATTGTGGCAACGAATCCCAAAAGGTAAATTTGTGGTTTACATAGTTTCCATTGCCCAGGAAAGGGAAATAAATGAATTAATAGGGAAAGAACATTTCCTTAGACCAGCTTCAAAGTGGGATTTTTCCTTTGACACATGTTAAGGCTCATGAGCAAAGACCTACAGAATTAGGTAAATGGTTAAGCAAATATGGTATACCACTTGGGACCAATTCAACAACAGGCTTATAGAATTTTCTATTTTTCTAGGTACTTGATCTCCATCCAAACTCTCTCTCTCTCAAAATGCAAATCAAAACTGCACTGAGGTACCACCTCACAGCAGTCAGAATGGCCTTCATTAATACGACTACAAATAACAAATGCTGGAGAGGGTATGGAAAAAAGGGAACCCTCCTACAATGTTAGTGGAAATATAAATTGGTGTGCCATTATGGAAAACAGTATGGGGATTCCTCAAAAAATTAAAATTAGAGTTGCGGGAGTTCCCGTCGTGGCACAGTGGTTAACGAATCTGACTAGGAACCATGAGGTTGCGGGTTCGGTCCCTGCCCTTGCTCAGTGGATTAACGATCCGGCGTTGCCATGAGCTGTGGTGTAGGTTGCAGACGCGGCTCGGATCCCGTGTTGCTGTGGCTCTGGCGTAGGCTGGTGGCTACAGCTCCGATTCAACCCCTAGCCTGGGAACCTCCATATGCCGTGGGAGCGGCCCAAGAAATAGCAACAACAACAACAACAAAAGACAAAAGACAAAAAAAATAAAATAAAAAATAAAATTAGAGTTGCCATATGATCCAGTATACTCCTGGGCATATATCCAGACAAAACTATAGTTTGAAAAGATACATGCATCCCTATGTTCACAGCAGCACTATTTACAATAGCCAAGATGTGGAAACAACTTAAATGTCCATCAACAGATGAAAGAATAGAGAAGATGTGGTACATATATACAATGGAATATTACTCAGCCACAAAGAAGAATGAAATTATGCCATTTGCAGCAACATGGATGGACCTAGAGATGATCATAATAAGTGAAGTAGGTCAGACAGAGAAAGACAAACATCATATGATATCAATTATATGTGGACTCTTAAAAAATGACACAAATGAACTTATCTACAAAACAGAAACAGACTCACAGACATAGAGAACAGACTTGTGGTTTCCAAGGCGGAGGGAATGGGGGAATCTATGGATTGGGAATTTGGAATTAGCAGATGCAAAGTGTTATATATAGAATGGATAAACAACAAGGCCTTACTGTATAGTCAGGAAAATTTTTCAATATCCTATAATAAACCATAATGGAAAAAAATAAAAAATAAACTCCCTCTCACCAGCTCTGTGGCTTTTAACATCAGTATGATGATAATGCTGATTGCTTTTTCTTTAGAACCCTTACTCAGCCCCTGAGATCATGTATCCAACATTTATTTGACCTTTATACTTAGGTATATAAAAATAATTTTAAAAGCTACTACTTGTACAGAGCTTAAAATGTGCCAGATATTAACTTATTTAAACTGTCTATAAATTTCTCTACATCCCCATTTTTCGGATGATAAAATAGAGGCATAGAGAGGTAAATAACTTACCTACAATCTGATTCCTAATAAGTCAAAAGAAGTAAATGAGAAACACAAAGATATTGATGTGCTAAACAAAAGTATGTCTATTTTTTGATTGAAGGACCATATCTGACTAAGCAGTAGGTTTACTGGTGATCTGTTTATTAGCAATTTTTTTATGACTCCACTTTCATGTACAACATTGTAACTTTGGCCATTAAACAATAAATACATGGGAAATGAAGATCGTAGTAACTTTACCATAGAATTATTTGGATTAAATGAAATAATAATATGTATGAGGATTTTGACATATTAAATATTCAAATGTGTGTGTGAGTGTGTATATCCATTTGTAAGTCTATATGCTAATGTTAACAAAGATTATCTCTAATTGGTTTATAGTTTTAAAAGTTAACATTTTAGTAGAAGGCCTAAATAGACATTTCTCCAAAGAAGACATATGGATAGCCAGTAGGCACATGAAAAATGCTCAACATCACAAATTATTAGAGAAATGCAAGTCAAAACTACAATGAGGAACCACCTCACTTCAATCAGAATGGTCTTCATTAATAAGACTACAAATAACAAAGGTTGGAGAGGGTGTGGAGAAAAGGGAACCCTCCTATACTGTTGGTGGGAATGTAAATTGGTATAACCACTGTGGAAAACAGTATGGAGCATCTCAGAAAACTAAATATAGAGCCACCATATGCTCCAGCAATTCCACTCTTGAGCACATATCCAGATAAAACTACAATTCAAAAAGATACACGCACCTGTATATTTACAGCTCTATTCACAATAGCCAAGACATTGAGACCCTAAATGCCCATCAACAGATGAATGGATTAAGAAGATGTGGTACATACATACAATGGAATAATACTCAGTCATTAAAAAGAACAAAATAATGCCATTTGCAGCAACATGGATGCAATAGAGTTTCTCATATTAAATGAAATGTCAGAAAGACAAATATCATGTTATATCACTTATATGTGGAATCAAAATTATGGCACAAATTAACCTATATACAGAACAGAACCAGACTCACAGACATAGAGAACAGACTTGTGTTTGCCAAGGGTGAGGGGAGAGGCAGTGAGATGGACTGAGAGTTTGGGGTTAGTATATGCAAAGTACTACATTTAGAATGGATAAGAAATGAGGTCCTGCTGTATAGCACAGGGAACACAGAGCACTATATCCAGTCTCTTGGGGTAAAACATGATGGAAAATAACATGAAAAAAGGAATGTATATGCCTTATGTATGACTGTACATTAGAAATTGTTACAACATTGTAAATCAACTATATTTGTATTTTTTCTTATTCATAGTTAATATGTTTACTGTAAAAAAAAATAAGGCAATATAAAAGGGGAAAATGCATAATTCTGTCAATATGTTTTTCTTTTTTGGCCACCCCCTGGCTTTTGGAGCATGTCAGGGATCAGATGTGAGTCACAGTTGTGACAACACCAGATCCTCAACTCACTGTGCCAGGCTGGGGATCGAACCTGAATCCCACACACCAGGGATGCTGCCGATCCCATTGTGCCAGAGCAGGAACTCCTGTCAATATTTTAGTATGTATCTATTCTTCCACATTGTTTTGAATGTCTATTGTTCATATTTATTATTCACAAAAGTAGGATTATACTGTGAAAACTGATTTATCAATGAAAAATCCATTAGGTTTTGGATCCTGATGTGTGTCTGTATATAGATTATAATCAGATGGATGAGTTATGGGTGAGCGGATATATCTAGACATTCTTGGTCAATGCTTTACGAATATTTGACCAAAATAAAAGGTCATTTTTGTATTAATTTTAGATACAGCATACTCATCCAACAGCTAGCTCCAACCAACTTTTCCCTTGCCTGCCTCTAATATAGAGACTGTGAATACTGTTTTTTCCCCCTCTACACTGAGCGGCCTTGCGGTATTTTGCTCATTGAGATGTAAGGAGAAATCTGGCACCACTTTTTTCCCTTTGACATTTTTCCAGCCCTGACCCCAGATGTAATATTCAGGGCTGCAATAGTCATCATTTGACCGCAATTTAAGACCATAAGGAAAGAGTTCCCACTGTGGTACAACTGGGATCCCCAGCAGGTTTGATCCCTGGCCAGGCACATTGGGTTAAGGTTCTAGGGTTGCCGCAGCTGTGGCATAGGTCGCAATTGTGACCTATGGGTGGCTTGAATCTGATCCCTGGCCTGAGGACTCCATATGCCAGAGTTGCCAAAAAAAAACCAAGAAAAGAGAATCACAGAAATTCTGGGCCAGATAATGCTCAAGCCTCTGAACAAATGTCAACAGCAACAATCTGCAAATTTCTTATTATATGAGAAAAACAAGCATTTGTTTAAGCTACTGTTGTTTGGATTTTCTGTTACGTTTAACCAAATATCTTCCTTAGCTGATAAAATACTGTAAAAAGTTAATAAATTTACCTTGAACTTCTAAAGTTACTTAATTCCAGGGACCATCATTGTTCAGAGTTTGCAGTTATACTGGAGTTGACTTTTCTATGACAGTCTGACCTTTACAGGTCTCTTGTTTGTAGCAGGTGGAGCTACCTGTGTGGCTTGAAAAACAAAACTAAACCCATGGCCTTTAGTTCATGTGTTTCCAGCCGCTGAATGTGGTTTGCTTGTAGGAATGAAAATTCCCCTGAAATGTTAATAGATTCAGTTTGACAGTGCTTGCCATATCATAAATCAATATCATGATATTTTTGTGAAATAGTGATAAAGATGGTGGTATAGGGAAGAATCTGGTAGCTCTGGGATAGGTTTGGCTATTTTGATAGTTTTGTTTTGCTTTTAATGGAAATCAGGAAGATTGAGACACTTTTCTCCTGATGGATACTCTCTCTCTATATGTATATACGTGGATAGATAGATAGATAGATAGATAGATAGATAGATAGATAGATAGATGATTTCATTTAACTTACACGTTTTAATGATCTATTGCTACGTAAGAAACTACCCTCAAGGTTAGTGGTTTAAAATTTTAAAAACTTACTACCTCTCATGATTTCTGTGGATCTGGAATTTAGACAAAGACAGCTTGTCTCTGCTCCACATGTCTGGCGCCTCAGATGAAGACTTGAAGTCTGAGAGTTGAAATCATATGAAAGTTCTTTTACTCACACGTCTGGAGGTTGGTGCCAGCTGTGGTGGAGGTCTAGCTGGGGTTGTCAGCTACAATCACACACAGAATCCCCACCCCATGTGACCTGGACTTCCTTACAACATAGTGGATAGGTTCCACGGCAGTCATCCAGAGAGAGTCAAGGGGAAAGTGTGCGGCCTTTTATAATCTAGCAGCAGTGTGACACAGTGTCACATCTGTCACCTTATATTGAGTGAGACAATTATAAACATCCACTCAGGTTCAAGGGAAAGAAACATAAACCCTCTCCCCTGCCTATATACCTCTCAATAGAGGCATGTTAGGGTCACATTACAAGAAGAGCAGGTAGGATGGAATATATAATAATATAATATATAAAATATATAAAGTGTATATTTTTATTCCACCTTTGGAAAGCACAATTTGCCACACAATGCTACTACATAGTTATTTAATTAATAGCCATGCCAAACATACAAGGGTTTAATGTTATTGAAAATGTTCAAGATATTGCTTTTATGTTTTTTTCGGGGGTTTTTGTCTTTTTTGGCTTTATAGGGTCACACCCGCAGCATATGGAGATTCCCAGGCTAGGGGTCTAATCAGAGCTGTTGCCACCAGCCTACGCCAGAGCCACAGCAACACCAGATCCGAGCCGTGTCTGCAACATACACCGCAGCTCATGGCAACACTGGATCCTTAACCCACTGAACAAGGCCAGGGATTGAACCCGCAACCTCATGGTTCCTAGTCAGATTTGTTTCTGTTGTGCCACGATGAGAATTCCCCAAGATACTGTTTATTGTCACAATGGTGGGGGATAGGGAGCAGAGATTGCTACAGGCATCTAGTGGTTAAAGGCCAGGGACGCTGCTAAACATTCTACAGTGTACAATACACACACACACACACCACACACACACACACACACACTCAGAAAGAATTAGTTTCAATAGAGGTTTTAACACTTTAAAAGTATTTAGAATTATTAGACAGAGTGTAGAGGGAATATAGAAAACATCAAAATCCTAAAAGTCTTCAAACTTAAAGATTTTTTTTGATATTTGGTATTCTGTACCACTCATGGTCTACAAATAGCAAAGGTCATTACTTAATTTTTTTTTGTCTTTTTTGTCCTTTTTGGGTCGCACCCACGGCATACGGAGGTTCCCAGGCTAGGGGTCAAATCGGAGCTGTAGCTGCCAGCCTACACCAGAGCCACAGCAATGCCAAATCCGAGCTGTGTCTGCAACCTACACCAAAGCTCACAGCAACACTGGATCCTTAACCCACTGAGCAAGGCCAGGGATCAAACCCACAACCTCATGGTTCCTAGTCAGATTTGTTTCCACTGCACCACAATGGGAACTCCTTAAATTTTAATTCCAAATAAGATATTTGAATACCAAATTTCAGTGAACAGTAAACATTTCAGTTCATGAATCAGAAGAATAAATATTGTCAAAATTGTCTCTATCCTGCCCAATTCTATCCATAGATTCAATGCAATCCCTATCAAAATTCCAATAGCATTTTTTCACAGAAATAGAAAAGACAATCCTGAAATTTGTATGGGACCACAAAGGACCTCTCAAAGACAAAGTAATCCTGGGAAAAAAGAATAAACCTGGAAGCATCATGCATCCTCATTTCAAGCTATACTACAGAGCTATAGTAATCAAAACAGTATGATACTGGCAAAAAAAAAAAAAGACACATGGACCAATGGAACAGAATTGAGAGCCCAGAATTAAACCCTTGCATGCATAATCAACTAAGATTTGATGAAGGAGCCAAGAATACTTAATAGATCAAGACAATAAATAATGATGGGAAAACTGGATAAATACACACAGAATGAAATTGGCCCCCTATCTTATACCATTCACAAAAATTAACTCAAAATGTATTAAAGACATAACCATAAGACCCAAAACCATAAAGCTCCCAGAAGGAAACATAGAGGAAAAACTCCTTGACATTGACATTGAGAAAATATTGGCAAATCATATGCCTGACCAGGAATTAATGTCAAAATATAAAAAGAATTCATATAACTTAATAGCAAAAAAAAAAAAAAATCCAAACAATTCAATTACAAAATGGAAGAGGAACTGAATAGATATCTTTCCAAAGAAAATATACATTGACTAACAGGTACATGAAAAAATGCTCAGTATCACTAATAATCAGGACAATGCAAATCAAACCCAGAATGAGTTATCACCCCATCAAAAAGATAAGAAAAAGCAAGTGTTGGCAAGGATGTACAGAAAAAGGTCCCCTCTTGCACTGTTGGTTGGACTGTAAATTGGTGCAGCCACTATGGAGAACAGTATGGAGGTTTCTCAAAACAACAACAAAAACAGAAAAATACAACTACCATATGACCCAGCAATCCCACTTCTGGGTATATATCCAAAGGCAATGAAATTAAGAACTTGAAGAGATCTTGGCACTCCCATATTCATTGCAGCATTATTCACAATAGCCAAGATAAAAAGCAACCCAAGTGTCCATCAAGGGATGAACAGATAAAAATGATGTCATATATATGCACAATGGTATACTGTTCAGCCATAAGAAGGAAATCCTGCCATTTGTGACAACATCGATGGACCTTGAGGGCCCTGTGCTATGTGAAATAAGTCAGACAAAGAAAGACAAATACTGTTTGATATCACCTATTCGTGAAATCTGAAAAAGCCAAATTCATTAAAAAAGAAAGTAGAGGGGAGTTCCCATTTTGGCACAGCGGAAAACAAATCCGATTAGGAACCATGAGGTTGCGGGTTAGATCCCGGCCTTGCTCAGTGGGTTAAGGATCCGGCGTTGCTGTGAGTTGTGATGTAGGTCGCAGACTGGGCTTAGATCTGGCATTGCTGTGGCATAGGCTGGCAGCTACAGCTCCAATTCAACCCCTAGCCTGGGAATTTCCACATGCCGAGGGTGCGGCCCTAAAAAGACAAAAATACAAAAAAACGGAAAAAAGAAAAAAAAGAAGTAGAGGATTTCCTGTTGTGGCTCCGTGGTAATGAACCCAACTAGTATCCATGAGGATGTGGGTTTGATCCTTGGCCTTGGTCAGTGGGTTAAGGATCCTGCATTGCCGTGAGCTGTGGTGTAGGTCGCAGACGCAGCTTGGATCTGGCACTGTTTCGACTGTGGCCCTAAAAAGACAAAAAAAAAAAAAAAGAGTAAAAGAAAGTAGAGTGGTGGTTACCAGGGTCTGGGAGGTGGGAAAAATGAGGAAATGTTGATCAAGGGTATGATGTTTTGGATACTAAGATGAATAAATTTGGGAAGATCTAATGTACAGCCTGGTGATTATAGTTCATAAAATGGTATTATATACTTGAAAGTTGCTTAAAGAGCAGATCTTAAATATTCTCACCATAAAAATGAAATGGTAATTATGTTAGCTAATGGAGGTGTTAGCTATATAGTAGAGTAGTAATCATTTTGCAATATGTAAGTGCATCAAATCAACATCTTATACACCATAAACTTTCACAATATTATATGTCAAATATATCTCAATGAAACTGAAAAACTCTCAGTGAACAAAATGAGTTTATTAAATGAATATTCCATGATTTTTATGTATATTTCTGCACTCGGCATTTTTGTCATTGAATTTTTTATCTTTTGTGTGAGTAATTCAGTTGTGTATTTATTGGGGGAGTATTTGTCTTAGAAATAGTTTTTATTAGGTTTTGTTTGTTTGTTTGTTTGTTTTGTCTTTTGTCCTTTTAGGGCCGCACAGGCAGCATATGTAGGTTCCCAGGCTAGGGGTCTAATCGGAACTGTTGCTGCTGGCCTTTGCCAGAGCCACAGCAATGCCAGATCCAAGCTGCGTCTGTGACCTACACCACAGCTCACAGCAACGCTGGATCCTTAACCCACTGAGCGTGGCCAGGAATCAAACCCCAACCTCATGGTTCCTAGTTGGATTTGTTTCCTTTGTGCCAAGGGTTTTTTTGGTTTTGTTTTGTTTTTGTCTTTTACTGCCTCCTTCCCTATCTTGAAACCTAAGCTCAGAGGAAATCAACAATTTTTTTTTTGATCTTTTTATCTTTTTAGGGCTGCAACCACGGCATATGGAAATTCCCAGGCTAGGGGTCCAATCAGAGCTGTAGTCGTCAGTCTACACCACAGCCACAGCAAGGCGGGATCCGAGCTGCATCTACAACCTACACCACAGTTCACGGCAACGTGGGACCCTTAACCCACTGAGCGAGGCCGGGGATTGAACCCAAGTCCTCATGTTCACTAACCACTTAGCCATGACAGGAGCTCTGGAAATCAACAGCTTTAATGTAGGATATGAAGAGATGTAATTTCCTCAAGAACCTAGGAACAACTCTTGTCTTTTATTAAGTATTTTACAGGCTGTGTAAGCCTGTCTTTGCAGTTTCTCCTTTTTCATATTGGTCATTCACTAAGAATACAAAGACATCTAATTTTTAAGAACCAGCTTGCTAATATAGATAACACAGACAGGTTTCTCCCCTCCTCTCTTCAGTGTGCCCCACTGGGCTGCTCACAAAGCAATTACAACTCACCAGTCAGCCCTTTTCCATGTGATAGCATCAGCAATTTTGCTCTGAGCTTCTTTTTTGATGAACAATAGCAGAAATAATGGCCTAATTCACTACAAAAAAAAAAAAAATCCATCCCTGTTCCTTTCTACAAAACAATGCAATATTAACCCAATCCTTTCTAATTAAACCAAGGCCATCCAATTATGCATTTGAATCCAATGAGGATTTTTAGCAATGTTAAAAAGTGAAAGAGGTTCATAGAAAAATATTGAAACTGAAGAATTAATGTGAGCTCAGAGGAAAACAAATTCTGATAAGTTTGAATGTCCTATGTTTTAAATATATGTCCAAGTTTTGGACGGATCACAAGAAAGTCTACTATGTCTTTCAGTGCTGGTCTTAACACAATTTGATACAACCTCAAGCCTTCCCATATAACTTGAAGAGAGATGCTTGAAATATCCTGTTAATTCAGAGAAGAGAGCAGCCGTGTTGTTTTCAACACCAAGAACAAGGAACTCTTACCTCACTCCCTGGAGGGCATTTGGGAACTTCTCTGGGGTTCACTTTATTTTCCAACCCTCAAGCCAGAAAATTGGAAATAATCATTTCTCTCTACATTAAAGGAGATGGGGAAGTAACCATTGTGGTTCAGCAGGTAACAAACCTGTCCTGTATCCATGAGGACTTGGGTTCCATGCCCGGCCTTGCTCAGCAGGTTAAGGATCTCATATTGCTGTGGCTGTGGTGTACAGGCTGGCAGCTACAGCTCCAATTCTATCCCTAGCCTGAGAACTTCCATATGGCACAGGTGTGGCCCTAAAAAGGGGGGAAAAAAGAGAGGAAAAAAAGAGATAGGTAAAAGACAGCTTACCATTTCCCCATATTTAAGGCAAGACAGTAACAAGAGGTAGTAATGTAGCAGAAACCCCTTTTTCAGGAGTTCCTGTCATGGCACAGCAGAAACAAATCCGACTAGGAACCATGATATTGCACGTTCTATTCCTGACCTCGTTCAGTGGTTTAAGGATCTGGTGTTGCCGTGAGCTGTATGTGACTTGGATCTGGCGTTGCTGTGGCTCTGGCATAGGCTGGTGGCAACAGCTCTGATTTGACCCCTAGCTGGGGTACCTCCATGTGTCGTGGGTGCCATGGGTTTGGCCCTAAAAATACAAAGAAAAAAAAAAACCCTTTTTCATCCCAGGGCTGGGGAGGGGGTGACAACACTTTGTGAACTGAGAGCTCTGCACCCTGAGGGAGGAACCCAGGCAATGTGCCTAGGATGTTCCTTTAAGATCGGGGCAAACATGGGAAATGTTTGTGATAAAATGTTAAGTAAAAAAAATTATAAATCAGATATTCTGTAAGACTCAGGTATGTTTGTGGACATGTCTCCCCTAGCAGTTAAAAAGCTTAATCTTGATCTTATTCAGAATCATCCCTGCCTTCACCACTTAAAACTGTGCGTCTTTGGATGAGCCTCAGTTTCTTCATCTGTAAAACGATACCACCTAAGGCTGCTTTGAGCAATAAAAGAGATCATGTATGCAAAACGTCCAGCATGGGGCCAAACATACAATATCACCTAACAAAAATAGCAGCATGGGAGTTCCTGCTGTGGTGCAGCAGGCTTGGCGGTATCTCTGGAGCCCTGGGATGCAGGTTTGATTACCAGCCGAGCACAGTGGGTTAAGCACAGAGGTTCGTTGTTGCTGAAGCTGTGGTGTAGATCACAACTGTGGCTTGTATCTGATCCCTAGCCAGGGAACTCCGTATGCAGTGGGGCAGCCAAAAAATAAAAATAAAATAAAAAAGCAGGATGATGAAGATAATGACAAAAAAAATACAAAAAACAAGGACCATAGGAAAATTAAAATAATTTTAGTTGTTAGACTGAGTTGTTTATAGGTTTATTGAATTATTTTATCTTATTGAAATTTTTATTAGCAAATGTAAGGTGAAATATATTATTAATTAAATTTAAGTGAAGTTATTCTCTTAAACATTCTGTTTTTTCTAGTATCCTATCTTCAGCACTTTCAAACTTCAGAGCAAAAATTTTTCAAGCTACTACAAAACGTTATTTTAGTCACTTTGATGTATGGAATATCATCACATTTTTGCTATTTATTTTTGTTTCCTAACTGAATCATCTGTCAACATCCCAAAGGGAAAGAAATGAAACGTATAGATAATTTAGCTTTTATTTTTTTAATTTTGTTGGAATATAATTGACTTACAATGTTATGTTAGTTTCAGGTGTACAACGAAATGAGTATACGTATACACATACGTATATCCACAACGAAATGAGTATACGTATACACATACGTATATCCATTCTTTTTCAGATTCTTAATTTATCTTTTAAGGCTTTTAAATCTTATTCTTCATGAGCTATGTAGCCTCAGGGATGGTATAATATATTTCTCTTAGAATTCTCAATGTAAAAAAAATTTTATCTGATGAAAAATAGAAATATTTAATAGAGTGTGTATATGCTAATTACACATTATGAAATGATTCTTTAAATATGCATTCCAATAATCATTTAGGAGTTCCTTTAAAAGTAACTATATATTGCAGAGGAAAATAGGGCAGAGTAACTTAAGGCTAAAATATTCCATCACTGACAATGAAAGGTCATTCAGAAATAAAGATTTAATGCCTCTGAAATTACAGTGAGTCAAACTGGAAATATTTAATTTATAAAACTTTGATTTATATATTGTTCACTGTACCTAGCCTTTTAAAAGCAGCTGACTCACCACCTCCCATCATGTGGAAAAGATCAAATAAAAGCTAGCCCCAGGCAATAACTGCCATCTGAGATATTTCCTGGATTATAGTCACTATTCCTCCATCATGTTCATCACCAGTGTCACCAAGATGACCACCATCACCATCATCACCAACATCAGCACCATCACCAACATTTCCACCATCCCTATTGCTTTCTCTGCCTGACTAATGCATTGTACACTTTTTTAAATCTCCCTGCTTACTTGATTCTATCTGGCTAATTAATAGAGAAGGAAATTGACTAGGGATTTCCTATACATCGTTGTATTCTAACCTCAGATATAAATTACAATATATTAATATGAAACTAAAGATGACAGGTAGTCACCTCCATACCCAAACCAGGAGAGAGTCTTGGGTCTTGAACCACTGGGAAATACATTAAAACAAGGATGAGGAGCTGTCCTTCTACCTATTTACCCATCACAAATGTACTGTGATGGATCCCAAAGAAAGCTCTCACAGTAGAGTATATTCTAGAAAACAAAGGCCTCCCCTTCTGATAGCCTTGACCTACATAAAGGTGAATATCTAGGACACCAACAATCTTGAACAGTTTAGCAAGAACAATAATTTGCTGCATTATAGGATTCTGCTCAATATTCTTAATATAAAAGGTATTGCTGGATTAGCAATGAGATCCTGCTTTGTAGTGCTGGGAACTATGTCTAGCCATTTATGATGAAGCATGATAATGTGAGAAAAAAAATGTATACATGTATGTGTAACTGGATCACCATGCTATACAGTAGGAAAAAAAATTGTATTGGGGAAATAACAATTAAAATTTTTTTTTTAAATTAATACATCCCCCCCCAAAAAAAGGTATTGCATACAAGTGGTTCCTAAACCTGGTTGATAATAAGAACCATGTGACAAAAGTTAGTTTTTTTGTGGGAGTTCCCATCATTTGCTACGGAAATGAATCCAATTAGGAACCATAGGAATTTGCAGCTTCGATCCCTGGCCTCACTCAGTGGGTTAAGGATCTGGTGTTGTCATGAGCTGTGGTGCAATTCACAGACATGGCTCAGATTCTGAGTTGCTATGGCTGTGGTGTAGGCCGGCAGTTGTAGCTTCAATTTGACCCCTAGCCTGAAAACCTCCATATGGTGCAAGTGTGGCCCTAAAAAGAAAAAAAAAGTTAGTTTTTTGTTTCTATAAAACAAATTCTAGGGGATAGGGGAGAAGTGGATTAGGAGTTTGGGATTAGCAAATGCAAATTATTATGTATAGAAAAGATAAGATCCTACTGTGTAGCACAGGGAATTATATTCATTACCCTGTGATAAATCATAATGGAAAAGAATATGAAAAAGAATACACATATATGTAACTGAATAACTTTACCGTACAGGAGAAATTAACACAACATTGTAAATCAACTATACTTCAATAAAATAAAATTTTTAAGAAGACTGCCCCCATCCTCGTACAAAGACATTCCTACTTGTATCCTCAAAAAGAATGGGTATGCCCCCTCCCCACCACTAACCTCCTCTATTAGATGTTCCAGCTACCGCCTCCTTTGATCGTCAAGGAGATCATCCCTCTCCATGGAAGAGCCAACTGTGCAATCTCTGACTCTGTCAACCTGGTTATATATATATTTTGGATGCTCCTCAAAAGAGCATCAACAAATGTCATCCATCTTCCCTCTTCCCATCCTCTTCAAACCATTTACCAAATAGAGCACAAGATCTGGGTTCAGAGTTTCCGCCATTTCTACAACTGCTGAGTCAGCACTCCTGGAGTTAAATGCTGATTGTGTTACCGACATCTGGATACAATTCTCCATCTAGGATAAGACTTTCCACAATAATTAGGAGACTGTCTGTACCAAGATATGATACCTGCATGCCAGAGAGGCATAGAAAAACTCAAAGTGGTGGCTTCCATCTGACTCTCCTTTAATTAATACCCCTTCCTATGCCAAAGACCAGAGAACCTCTGCTAGGGACACTTCTGGAGAACAGAAATAGTCTGCCCATCACTTGGGTTCCAAATCTCTCTTCCATGTGCATCCACCAAAATTCCACTCTTCTCTGCTGGCCATAAAGACCCTATCTCCTGCTGCATACCCCAATACCATGTCCCACTTACCAAAGATTGAGAAGATGCAGTGGTCTCCCAACAATATCGAAGATTGATCCAGTGCTTGGTTCACTAGGAAGGGAGTGGCTGAGAGAACAATCATGGAATTCTGCCTTTCTCCTTTGAAACAGAATATGGCAGACCAGGTAAAGCCAAATGAACAGAGGGACTCAAAGGGAACATATCTCATGCCATCCCTTTAAATGGGTTTGCTTTACCTATGCATTGACAGGGAGTACATGACTGTCCACAGCCTATGCCAAGATTTGCCCATGACACCTTCTCACATACCTGCTAATGATAATACCTTAGGTCTCCCTGTTTGGTTTTAGATTCTCATTCAATTCCATTGAGTACCCCACCATGTCCCTCTGTTGCCCCTCAACCCCCACCCATCACTGGCAGTCATCTGTCAAATCATAGAGATTTAAACAAATTGTGTTGGCCCCGCTCTTCCCTCTTTAGCTATTCCACTATGGGTAGGAAATTTAGAATATAGAATATTTAAGATGATGTTTAGTGTGAGAATAAGGATATTCCTGTTCAGTTTAAGAGTCAGTGTGGCCTTGTGCTATGTCTGACTATAGATTCCAGGAAAGGCCTAAAGCACAAAGAAGCTAATTTCCTCATATCCAGGAAGGCTGAGCTCTCTTACGGTAACAATTAACATCATCTATATTCTATTGGTGTTGAGGCTATATGTAGGTAAGGACTTGGCAGAGTGACAGAGGATAAGTTTGTCTAGAGGCAAAAGTAATTCGTTTAGAAGATGTGAAAATAGACAGACAGGTGTTCTTTGAATTAATGATAAAGAATCTTTTTGAGAGTTTCATTAGTAGCATTACCATATTTTATTTTATTTTATTTTATTTTGTCTTTTTAGAGCTGCACCTGTGGCATATGGAGGTTCCTAGGCTAGGGGTCAAATCTGAGCTGTAGATGCTGGTCTATGCCACAGTCACAGCAACAGACAGATCTGAACCATGTCTACGACCTGGTTCACAGCAACAACAGATCCTTAACCTACTGACTGAGGCCAGAGGTTGAACCTGCATCCTCATGGATATTAGTCAGATTCATTTCCACTAAGCCACAATGGGAACTCCCAATAGCATTATTTTAAATGTGCTGATTTGTATGCTTCCTGGTTTTTCAGAGGATAACCTTTGAATTCAGCCTGAAATCCTGAAACAGAAGGTAATCTTACAGGAAGATTTCAAAGATTTCTGAGCTTCATGCCTGGGTTTAATGATCTCTCCTCAGTTGTGAATCTTGGCAAAGTTACAAAAGTGCTACCGCCTTGCCAGCAAGCTGGCCATTCCTGTAGAAGCTGATAAATCACTGATCTGGCCAGAATTCTCATCACACTTTGCACTCATTGATCCATGGAAAGCAAATGAATAGCACAAATAGGTAGGCAAGTCATAAGATGTGGGTTATCTGCCAAGCGGACCATTATTCTGCAGGCATTTGGTGATAGATGTTAGTACTTGATGGACTTTCAGCGTTTAAATCTGGCCCATTGATTCAGTAGCTGGGATGTCAGGCAATTCTCTCTTTTTGGAGTTCCCATCATGGCTCAGTGGAAATGAATCTGACTAGTATCCATGAGGATGCGCTTCCATCCCTGGCCTCGCTCATACATCAGGGATCTGGTATTGCCGTGAGCTGTAGTGTGGGTTGCAGAAGCAGCTTGGATGCCACATTGCTGTGACTATGGCATAGTCTGGAAGCTGTAGCTCTGATTTGACCCCTAGCCTGGGATCTTCCATGTGTAGCCCTAAAAAGCAAAAAACAAAACAAATTAAAAATCTCTTCCAGGCCACCCTCCGCATTGAATCATCACAATGATTCACAATTCCTCACAATTCACAATTCCTTCTCCTGGACTCCCTCATGAAGCCTTAAATAGGATGATGTAATTTTATATTTAACACACTAAACACAATTTCCACATGACACATTTCACAGAAGACAGATAAGTCATGTGTTTTACTGCTGGAATATTGCTCAGTGGAAATGAGACATTTTAAAAGCAGGATTTTGAAATTTCAGGACATGTTAGCAAACATTGTGCTAAGGATAAGAGTACCCACATGAACTAGAATAAAGAGAAAAAATAGACAGAAAACTTCTTGAAGTAACTTCACACCATCCCAAGGTTGACATTTGGCACAGCAAAAGAGGCTCAGTGATTGAATGGGCCTGAATCTGCACCTGGATCTGGACCACAAACCTCTCCTTTCTCTGGGCTCCCAGTGATGACCTTGCATCTCTGGCCTGGCAATAAGTCCACAGGATACCTGGCTCAAGCCCCTCCTTGTTTGACTGTGTTCCCCAGCCTCTCCCCACCAACACCACCCTTTGTCATGGCACTCTCCCCTGGCTCCACCCAACAGCACCTATCTGTTGGAATTTGAAAAGCACTTGGCAGGGGAGGCTTCCTCCTTATTACTGGCTTCCCTGTGGAAGCTTTCCTAATGGAATACTACTCAGTCATAAAAAAGAAAGAAAGAAAGGATGCCACTCAGAGTTCCTGTCGTGGCGCAGTGGTTAACGAATCCAACTAGGAACCATGAGGTTGCAGGTTTGATCCCTTGCCTCTCTCAATGGGTTAAGGATCAGGTGTTGCAGTGAACTGTGTTGTAAGTCGCAGGCGCGGCTCAGATCCCGTGTTGCTGTGGCTCTGGTGTAGGCTGGCGGCTACAGATCTGATTGGACCCCTTAGCCTGGGAACCTCCATATGCTGTGGGAGCGGCCCTAGAAAAGGCAAAAAGACAAAAAAAAATGCCACTTGCAGAAATGTGGATGGACATAGAGATTAACATACTAAGTGAAATAAGTCAGACAAAGACAAATAGCATATATTCTTTATATGTGGAACCCAAAATTTGATACAAATGAACTTATCTGAAAAACAGAAACAGACTCAGGGACATAGAGAACAGACTTGTGGTTGTCAAGGGGGGTGGGGGAGGGGCGAATTGGGAGTTGAGGATTAGCAGATGCAAACTATTACACATAGGATGAATAAACAACAAGATCCTACTGTATAGCATAGGGAACTCTATTCAATATCCCGTGATAAACCATAATGGAAAAGAGTATGACAAAGAATATATACATATATATATAAGTGAGTACATATATATAAATGAATACATAAATATAAATGAATACATATATATGTATATACATATATATAAATGAATCACTTTGCTGTACAGCAGAAATGAACACATTGTAAATCAACTATACGTCAATAAAAAATTTTTAAGTATTAGCATATATGACATTATAATAAAATTTGTGCTTTTTAGATACTCACTATTCAGATGTTTGTAATGTTACTCTTCCTGTTTCTCTGTCTGTTTAAAATATCTCATTAAAAAACTCTTTCCCTATACTAAGCAGTTTCAAGACAGTTAAGCATAGGGTCTACTAAGAGAAACTTCAGTTAGGGACAAAGAGGCTTGATGACATAAATGGATCCGGACAGCTCTGATGCTCCAGAGACTGAATTATTGTCAACGTCTGGCTATGTGTCACCTAAAATGGAGAGTAGTTCCTCTTCAAGGCCAGTCATGGTCATTTCCAGCAAGAAAGATGGTTTGGATCTATCAAACAGACTTCTAATTTCTCGTAGAGTCAGGTGGAGTTTCTGTGGTTCGCATTCCAAGTTATTTGTCTTTGGTAAATATTGTCACCCACACAAGCATGACACTGACAGTACTAAAGAAAATTCAGTTTCCAATAAAATATAGTAAGAACAGACTACAAAACAAAATTCTTTAAGTGAGCCAAACCAAGTCTCTTTGGTACAAAATTCTTATTTCCTTCATGGTCCTTTCTTATATATAGATTATCATTGTTAAAAGACTTTAGAACATATCTTTTGGGGACTTGGAAGCCAACTTGAGGCGTTGACCCCAAAGATGGGACAATTTTTGTATGAATAAGGGTAATATCTGTAAAAGGTGTCCACTGAAGTAAAAATGCACAATGGGAGAGCTGGGAGTTACAATTTTAATTGGGGGGACTTAGGACTATGGCCTGGGGACAGGCTCTCAGGAATTCTGAGGAACTGCTTAGAAGATATCAGGGGGTGGTCAGCATGTATGTGATTTTAGTGAAGGGGGTATGTGCAATCAATTACACATCTCAATAGACTGCCAGTCATGAGGAGCAATTATCTTAGTTAACAGTTTTAGTGCTTTTCTAAATATGGGAAGATGCAAGACACTGTGTTCACAACATTTCTCCTGAAAATATCTAATTATCTGAAATCCATTCTGCCAGTTTTTCCCAGAGCACAGAATGCCTCATTCCAAATCTCCTGAACTCCTTTCAGGTTGTGTTGAAGGTCAGCAACTGTGGTGGCTAATGACTTAATTCCTATAAATCCAAATGGCAAGTGACATTTTTGGTCAAAATGAATCTAGAAGTTCCCTGGTGGCCCAGCAAGTTAAGGATCAGGCATTGTCACTGCTGTGGCTTGGGTTGATGCTGTGGCACGGGTTCAATACCTGGCCCAGGAACTTCCTCATGACAAGGATGTGGCCAAAAAATAAAAAATACTTTGAAAAATAAAATATAGGAGTTCCTATTGTGGCTCAACAGGTTAAGAACCTGAGTAGTATCCATGAGGAAACAGGTTCAATCCCTGGCCTTGCTCCATGGGTTAAGAATCTGACATTGCCACAAGCTGTGGTGTAGGTCACAGATGAAGCTCGTTTGACTCCTACCTCAGTAACTTTCATATGCCACAGGTGCAGTCCTAAAAAAAAAATTTAAAAATAAATGAATCCAAAAAAGGATATGCAAAAGTATATATTTCTACAAAAGGGGCTCCGGAATTTCCTTTTTTTAATTTTTTAAAATTTTTCATTTTTTTAATTTCCCCAATACATTATTTTTTTTCCTACTGTACAGCATGGTGACACAGTTACACATACAAGTACACAGTCTTTTTTCTCACATTATCATGCTCCATCGTAAGTGATTAGACATATTTCCCGGTGCTTGCTATTCAGCAGGATCTCATTGCTAATCCATTCCAAAGGCAACAGTCTGCATCTATTAACCCCAAGCTCCCAATCCATCCCACTCCCTCCCCTGCCCCTTGGCAACCACAAGTCTGTTCTCCAAGTCTGTGAGTTTCTTTTCTGTGGAAAGATTCATTTGTGTTGTATGTTAGATTCCAGATATAAGTGATATCACATGGTATTTGTCTTTCTCTTTCTGGCTTACTTCTCTTAGGATGAGAGTCTCCAGTTCCATCCATGTTGCTGCAAATGGCATTATTTTGTTCTTTTTTATGGCTGAGTAGTATTCCATTGTGTATATATACCACATCTTCCTAACCCAATCATCTGTCGATGGACATTTGGGTTGTTTCCATGTCTTGGCTATTGTGAATAGTGCTATAATGAACATGCAGGTGCATGTGGATATGTGCCCAAGAGTGGGACAGAATTTCCTTTTTAAAGGCAGAGATGGAAGAAGCTGGCAAATGTTGGCCTAAAGAGTAAAAACCTCCTCTTGGTAGCTTGTGTGCAGGATTTTTCATTATCTGACCCTGCTTATGGTCTAGCTTCTTGCTGCTCCAGCTTCTTTATCCCCACAGACTTCTTGGGCGCTAAAGCCTCCAGGACACTAAATGTCATCCTATTTTCAAACCCACCCAAATCTTTCCTCAACTCTATCCTTTGTATATGTTCTTTCCTGTCATTTTTCCTATTCCTATATTAGGCTCCCATGCAAATGTCTCCTTTATAAGCTTTTCCTGATTTTGCCTGATAGCTTGAGTCAGTCTCTCCTCTGTGGGCTCTCAACCTGTGCCCTGATCTCTGTGACTATAGATGCAGGACCACACTGTAATGTATCATTCTGAAAATCCGTCTCCACCCAGGGTTGTCAAATAAGGCACAGGCACAGTCAAACCTGAATTTCCGATAAGCAAGTAAATGTCAAGTAGAAGTACATCCACGCAATGTTTGGGATACACTTAAACTAAAAATTTTTATTTGTTGTTTACCTGAAATTCAAATTTAATGGGGCTCCCTGTACTTTTATTTGCTAAATCTAGCAATCCTAGTCTCCACCATAAGATCATAAGCAACTTGAAAGGATATGTTTTCTATGATGCCATTTTGGGGTGTGTGTGTGTGTGTGTGTGTGTGTGTGTGTGTGTGTGTGTGTGTGTGTGTGATTGTCTAAATTCTTGAAGGATACCCAAAAACTACCAATAATGGTTATCACTGGGTTTTGGTCTTGGAGAAGCAGTGACTTTCTCTTCTGTACTGTCACACTTTTTATCATTAACATGTATTAATTTTGTAATAAAAATCCATTTTAAAATGATCATAAGAAACTTGAGAGTAAGAATAATTATTCTACTTTTTATTCTCACAATGCTTGGCATATTTCCATAGTTTCCACAGTAAATGTGCATTGAATAAATGAATGATTGGACTGAGGCTGTTTAAAAGAACTTTTCAAAATTTATACCACTGTTTGTTCAGCAAATACCCACTAAGCACACAATGTTCCATGCCCTACTAGTAGCAATAATAAAGTGGGTTTTTTTTTGTCTTTTTCCCATTTCTAGGGCCGCTCTTGTGGCATATGGAGGTTCCCAGGCTAGGGCTCTAATCGGAGTTGTAGCCGCTGGCCTACACCACAGCCACAGCAACTCGGGATCCGAGCCGAGTCTGCAACCTACACCACAGCTCACAGCAACGGGGAACCTTAACCCAATGAGTGAGGCCAGGGATCGAACCCACAACCTCATGGTTTCTAATCGGATTTGCTAACCACTGAGCCACGACAGAAACTCCAATAAAGTGTTTTTAAATAGGTACTAGCAATCTAATATTGCAGCTTTTAAATACTGTTTCCTAGGCTTTTGACTAATGGATTTTCAGGAAGTCAAAAAGTTGTATAGAATCCTTGATCTATATAGTTTTGACCATGAACCAACCAAACAAACAAAAGACACATCTTTGAATGCAAATTGGTGCAGCTTCTATGGAAAACAGTATGGAGGTTCTTCAAAAAACTAAAAATAAGAGTTACCATATGATCCAGCAATCCCACTCCTAGGCATATATCCCAACAAAACTATAATTTGAAAAGGTACATTCACACATATGTTTGTAACAGAATTTTTTTTTTTTTGTCTTTTTGCCATTTATTGGGCCACTCTAGCGGCATATAGAGTTCCCAGGCTAGGAGTCTAATCGGAGCTGTAGCCGCCGGCCTACTCCAGAGCCACAGCAACGCGGGATCTGAGCCGCGTCTGCAGCCTACACCACAGCTCATGGCAACGCCATATCTTTAACCCACTGAGCAAGGCCAGGGATCGAACCTGCAACCTCATGGTTCCTAGTCGGATTCGTTAACCACTGTGCCACGACGGGAACTCCTGTAGCAGAATTATTCACAATAGTCAGATATGTAAACAACATAAATGTCCATCAACAGATGAATAGATAAAGAAGATATGGTACATATATACAATGGAATATTACTCAGCCATAATAAAGAATGAAATAATGCCACTTGCAGCAACATGGATGGACGTAGAAATTATCATACTCAGTGAAATAAGTCAGACAGAGAAAGACAAATACCACGAAATATCACTTACATATGGAATCTAAAATATGACGCAAATGAACTAATCTACAAAACAAAAACAGATGCACAGACATAGAGAACAGACTTGTGGTTGCCAAGGGGGAGGGTGGGGAGGAGGAGGGAAGGATTGGGAGTTTGGGATTAGCCGATGAAAGCTATTACATATAGAATGGACAAACAACTAGGACTTACTATGTAACACAGGGGACTATACTCAATAAACTATAATGGAAAATAATAGGAAAAAGAATATATATATATAAATATAACTGAATCATTTTGCTGTACAGTAGAAACTAACACAATATTATAAATCAACTATACTTCAATAAAATATTTTTTAAAGACCCACTCTTGTAGAGTTTGTATTCCAGTGGAGATAGATAAGAAAGTAAACAAATACATACATAAGATATTTTCAGACAGTTATAGAAGTGTTCTGAAGACATCTAGATAGGGTAAGCTGTGAAGAGTAATTGAAGGCCTCTATGAGAAAGTGACATTCTTGATCTTACTGATGAGAAGGATCCAGTCCATGACAACCTGGGGAAAGAACTGCAAAGCAAATGCACTGCAAGTCAATGACAGTGAGGAAAAACCAGCTAGGAGTGTTTAAAAAATAGAGGAATTCTCTGATGGCTCAGTGGGTTAAGGATCCAGCTTTGTCACTGCTGTTGCTCTGGTCGCTACCATGGAGAGTGTTCAATCCCTGGCCAAGGAAATCTACATATCACTGGTGTGGCCAAGAATAAATGAATAAATAAATAGTCCTGGAACTGCAAAGAAAAACAGTGCTAGAGTTTCACAAAGGAAGGTATATGTATATCAAAACATGCCCAGAATCATCAGTATTCAGGCAAAGGCAAACTAAGACCACAATTGAGATACCATCTCACATCCACTGGAGTCACAAATATTTTTAAATCTGACAATACCAAGTGTTGGTGAGGATGTGAAAGAACTGAAAATCTCATATTTAACTGGTGGAAGTGAAAATGGTACAACCATTTTGAAAAACAGTTCAGCAGTGACTACAAAATTAAATAGACATTTTACCATACAATAATTTGTGTGTGTTAAGTGGATATAAACCAAAGAGAAATGAAAATGTTCATAGAAGCTTATTTATTGTAGCAAAAAAAAAAAAAAAAAGGAAACAGCCCAAATCTCCAACAATAGGAAAATGGACCAACAAATTGTTGTATATATATACAATGGAATACTACTCAGCAATCAAAAGGAGCAAAATATTAACACATACAACAACATAGATAAGTCTCAGGAGCATTACACTGAACAAAATAAACTGGACACCAGGAGTATATACTGCATGATTCCATTTATATGAAAAGCAAGAACAGGCGAAACTAATCTATAATGTCAGAAAACAGGTCATGATGGAAATATTCTCTGTCTTGATTGTGGGAGGTGGTTATAGCAGTGTATACACTTTTCAAAACCCATCAAATTTACACTCAATATTGGTGTATTTTATTACACAAATTAAAGTTCAATAAAGTTGATATTTTTAAAGTGCAGGAAGAACCTATGTTTTAAATTGGGAAGCTGGGGAGTTCCCGTCATGTCTCATGGGTTAACAAATCCGACTAGGAACCATGAGGTTGCAGGTTCGGTCCCTGGCCTTGCTCAGTGGGTTAAGGATCCGGTGTTGCCGTGAGTTGTGGTGTAGGTTGCAGACATGGCTTGGATCCCGTGTTGCTATGGCTCTGGCATAGGCTGGCAGCTACAGCTCTGATTAGACCCCTAGTCTGGGAACCTCCATATGCTGCAGGAGCGGCCCTAGAAAAGGCAAAAAGACCAAAAAATAAAAAAAAATAAAAATAAATAATAAAAGGAGAAGCTGGTTAAGGAACCAGTGTTGTCACTACTGTGGCACAGTTTCCTTCTCTGGCTTGGGAACTTCCTAGTGCCATGGGCTTGGCCAAAAGCAGGGGGAAGTACTAAAAGGATTCAGGATTTAAGATGGGGAAAGATTTAGTGTGCTGCAATCTCCAGTCAGAGCTCCCTGGGAAAAGGATTTTCAAAAGGAGAGAAGCCAGCCCAGGGAAAAGAAACTACAGGAGCAAATAAGAAGTATTGGGAATTCACATAGTGAGGGGAAAAAGAAAGATTATTATTATGTTTTAAAGTTAATTTTTTTGACAAAGTACTGTTGCTGAGGACTTGGCTTTTATTATTTTCTAAACGTTGTTTAGCAGCAATAAATAAAGCACTTTAAAAATTGCACCACTGATTAAATATTGAAGCTTTTAAATAATGTTTCTCAAGTTGTTGCCTAATGGATTTGCAGGAGGCTGAATGGTTGTGTCTAGTCCTTGACCTACACAGTTTAATTATCCTCATCGACTGACTCATGAAATGCTATCATGCGCAGTGGTATGCTATAAATGAAGCTTTGTTCCTTTTGTGAAATTGAGAGCTCTCTGCCTTTCCTCCTGGCTCACAATCAAGAATGGGATTTCATCTTCTCCCACTGCCCAAGACAGAAGCCTAGCAAGATAAATGACCATGAAAATGACATCTTGATACTCTATCAGAAATCCACTCTTATCTGAGATTTTTTTTAAATTAGACGCTGAAACCAGATTCCAGAGTCAGGTCCAACCACACCAGCAGCAAGAAAGGCAGCTGAGGTGGGGTGATTTCTGGACATTTGGAAGAACAGGCTGTCTCTTAAAATATATCCCTCCTGATGACTGGTGGCCAAGAATCTGCAAAAAAAAAAAAAAAAAAAAAAAAAACCTTTCCTACAGCTTGAAGCATTTTTTATTTATAGATGACTTTTAAGGTCCCTTTAACATTCTAAATCTTAACTTGACAACACAAGGTTTGAGAGCTAAAACAAGCCTGTATATATGTTTTATTCAGACCTCCTAGTGTTAAATTTATGTGTGTGTGTGTATGTGGTGAATATATATTATATATACTCAGAAAAAAGTATAAAAGACTAAATGGTGGTATCTTCTTTAGCTTACCCAGGTTAACTCTTTGTAAACCCAGGTTAACTCTTCCTTTTGCTATCTTTGTTTCTTTTTCTTCTTCTTTTTTTTAAACATTCTGTTAGTTGTAGAGAACTGGTAACATAAACGATTCTTGCCCAGAGAAATGCAAGTTAAATTTGTCCAGAGAAATGCATTAATTATTGCATAGATGAATTGGTAGTTCCATTTTGTAGGTAGATCTGTTTTGCATCTATTTGTAAATTCATTTCAGAGTTCTTTATTCCCTATGAGTATCTGTTCTTTTTAACTGTCTTTTAAAGTCCATGTAACATCTTACTGGGTACCTCATCATGGGTGTAACAAAGTATTTGACACATACACTTTACAGTTGATTTTACCTTTTTTAAAAAAATTATCTTTGGAGTTCCCTGGTGGCTCAGCAGGTTAAGGACCTGGTGTTGTCACTGCTGTGACCCAGGACACTGCTGTGGTATGGGTTTGATTCCTGGCCCAGGAAATTCCACATGCCATGGTAGCAGCCAGTCAAAATTATCTTTTTAAATGGATCTAAAGAAAAGACAGTTGAATTCATCATGCATTGTCATCTTTGATTCTTACAATGTCCCTTTTTTGTTTCCATAATTTCTTTTATCCCCATACTTTACTTCAATCTTCAATTTTCCTACCCTCACCATGGACAATTTTTTTTTTTTTTTGGCTACACCCTCAGCATATGGTAGTTCCTGGCTCAGGGATCATATCCAGGCATCAGCTGCAATCTAAATCTATGCCACAGCTATGACAACATTGGAACCTTAACCCACTGCACAGAGCTGGGGATCAAACTCGTCCCTCCTGCAGCAACAAAAGCTGCTAAAGAGACAATTATTTTCATGTGTATACTACATATCCTTTCCTTTGGATGTGTTCATATGTTTTTTAATAGAGGTTAAGACATACATATGAAAATGAAAAAGTGTACTAATCTTAGGTATGGAGCTCAATGAATCTCCATACAATCACCACCCAGACATAGAATATTTCCAACACTCTGTAAGAAATAATTCCTGGGTAATACCATGATCATCACCTACTCCTCACCTCAGAGGAGCCAGTATTCTGGCATCTACCTATATAGATTAGCTTTGCCTGTTCTTGAACATATCATACAGTATGTTCTTTTCTACATCTGCCTTCTTACAGTCATCATTATGTCTATAAAGCTCATCCATGCTATTGTATGTAGAAGTAGTTTATTCACTTTTTTATCGATGAGTAGGATTTGTTTTTATAACTATACCACAGTTTATCCATTTACTCAAGGTTTTTTTTTTTTTTTTTTTTAGGGCTGCTCCCATGGCATAAGGAGGCTCCCAGGCTAGGGGCCCAATCAGACCTGTATCTGCTGGCCTACACCACAGCAACGTGGGATCTGAGCCATGTCTGTGACCTACACCACAGCTCATGGCAACGCTGGATCCCCGACCCAATGAGTGAGGCCAGAGTTCGAACCCCTATCCTCATGGATACTAGTTGGATTTGTTTCTGCTGTGCCACAATGGAAGCTCTGTTTTTTGAGTTTTCTTAATTTACCTTTTAATTGAAGGTTAGTTAATTTACATTGTGTTAATTTCAGGTGTAGAGAAAATTGATTCATATGTATATATATATACACACACACACATATAAAAACACATATATAAATATGTGTATACACACATATATTATTTTTCACGTTCTTTTCCCTTATAAGTTGTCACCAAATATTGAGTATAATTACCTGTACTACACAGTAGGTCCTTGTTGGTTATCTGCTTTGTATATAGTAGTGTGTATCTGTTAATCCCAAATTCCTAATTAATCCCCCCCTTTACCTCTTTGGTAACCATAAGTTTGTTTTCTATGTGTGGGTTTATTTCTGTTCTAGAAATAAATTCATTTGTGTCTTTTTAAAAAAGTTCCACGTATAAGCTATATTATATGATATTTGTCTTTCTCTGTCTGGCTTACCTCACATAGTAGGATACTCTCTAGGTAGATTCATATTGCTGCAAGTGGCATTATTTCACTCTTTTTTAAAATATATAGATTTTTTTTACATTCTTTTCCATTATGATTTATCTCAAGATATTAAATATAGTTCCCTATACTATGGAACTTATTGTTTATCCATTCTATATAAAATAGTTTGCCTCTGCTGATCCCAAACTCCCACTCCATCCCTCCTCCACCTGTCTCGCCCCACTTGACAACCACAAGTCTGTTCTCTATGTCTGTGAGTCTGGTTCGGTTCTGTAGATAGGTTCATTTGTCTCATTTTTTAGATTACACGTAAGTGTTATCAAATGGTATTTGTCTTTCTCTTTCTGGCTTACCTCACTTAGTCTGATAATGCCTAGGTCCATCCATGTTGCTGCAAAGTAGCATTATTTCATTCTTTCTTGTAGCTAAGTTGTATTCCATTGTACATGGACCACATCTTCTTAATCATTCATCTGTCAATGGACATTTAATTTGTTTCTACGTCTTGGCCATTGTAAATAGTGCTGCTATGAACATGGGGGATACATGTATCTTTGGGTTTTTTAAAATAATCAATGAATTTTATTATAGTTATAGTTTAACAACCATCATTATAACCCAATTTTAGAACATTTCCATCCCAAATCCCCAGTAAACCCTTCCCTTCCCTTAGCTGCCGCATTCGGATTCTTAACTCACTGTGCCATGGAAGGAACTCCCTGCAGTTGACTTCTATGTATTAATTTGGTATCCTGCAACTTTATCAAATTCATTGGTGAGCTCTAACAGTTTTCTAATAGTGTCTTTAGGATTTTCTAAGTGTGTGTCATATCATCTGCAGTTATTGTTTTAACTCTTCCTTTCAAATTGGTTTCTATTTTTTTCATTTTCTTCTCTGATTGCTATGGCTAAGACTGCCAAAACTATGTTGAATGGAAGTGGTGAGAGCAGACATCCTTATCTTATTCCTGATATTAACAGGAATTCTTCCATGTTGTCACCACTGAGAATGTTAGCTGCGGGTTTATCACATTGGGCCTTTATTATGTTGAGGTAGTTTCCCTTAATGTCCATTTTCTGGAGGGTTTTTATCAGAAATGGGTGTTGGATTTTTTTCAAAAGCTTTTTCTGCATCTATTGAAAGGATCATATGGTTTTTATTCTTTAGTTTGTTAATGTGGTATATCACATTAATTGATTTGTGGATATTGAAAAATCCTTGCATCCCTGGGATAAGTTTGACCTTTATACTTAGGCATGCAATAATAATTTTAAAAGCTACCACTTGTTCAGGGCTTAAAATGTGCCAGATATTAATTTATTTAAACTGCCTATAAATTCTTCTACATCTCCATTTTTTAGATGATAAAATGGAGGCACAGAGAAATAAATAACTTACATAAGATCTGATACCTAGTAAGTCAAAAATGGGATAAATCCCAGTTGATCATGTTGTAAGATCCTTTTAATGTATTGCTAGATTATTTTTGCTAGTATTTTGTTGAGGATTTTTACATCTATGTTCATCAGTGATATTGGCCTGTCATTTTCTTTTTTCTTTTTTTTTTTGTAATATGTTTGTCTGGTTTTGGTGGCCATAGGATGAGCTTGGGAGTGTTTCATCCTCTGCAATTTTGTGGAGTAGTTTCAGAAGTATAGGTGTTAACTCTTCTCTAAATGTTTGATAGAATTTGCCTGTGAAGCAATCTGGTCCTGGAATTTTGTTTGTTGGAAGTTATTTATTATTATTATTATAATTATTTGGGTTTTTAGGGCCAAACCCACTGATACGGAGGTTCCCAGGCTAGGAGTAGAATCAGAGCTGTAGCCGCTGGCCTGCACCACAGCCATGGCAACACAAGGTCCAAGCCCTGTCTTCGACCTACACCACAGCTCATGGCAATGCCAGATCCTTAACCCACTGAGCAAGGGATCGAACCTGTGTCCTCATGGATGCTAGTCAGATTCGTTTCCACTGAGCCACAATGGGAACTCCACATTTGTTATAAGTTTTTTAACCACAGTTTCAATTTCATTACTTGTAATTGGTCCATTCATCTTTTCTATTTCTTCCCGGTTTGATTATTAAAGATTATACCTCTCTAAGAATTTGTCCATTTCTTCCAGGTGGTCCATTTTATTGGCAAATAGCTGCTTGCAGTAGTCTCTTATAGCACTTTGTATTTCTATGATGTTCATTGTAGCATCTCCTTTTTTATTTCTAATTTTATTAATTTGAGTTCTCGCTTTTTTTTTCTTGATGAGTCTGGCTAAGGATTTATCAATTTTGTTGATCTTCACAAAGAACCAGCTTTTAGTTTCATTGATCTTTACTTTTGTCATTTCTATTTCATTTATTTCTGCTGTGATCTTTATGATTTCTTTCCTTCTACTAACTTTGGGTTTTGTTTGTTCTTCTTTCTGTAGTTGCTTTTGGTGTAAAGTATGTTGTTTATATTTGAGATTTTTCTTGTTTCCTGAGGTGGGCTTGTATTGCTATATAAACTTTGCTTTTAGAACTGCTTTTGCTGCATTCCATAGGTTTTGGATTGTTGTGTCTTTGTTGTCATTTGCTTCTAGATAGTTTTCAAATTTCCTCTTTGATTTCTTCACTAATCCATTGGTTGTTTAGTAGAATGTTGTTTAGTGTCCTCGTGTTTGTGTATTTTGCAGTTTTTTTCCTTGTTGTTGTTTTCTAGTCTCATAGCATTGTAGTTGGAAAAGTTGCTTGATATGATTTCAATTTTTTAAAATTTACCGAGGCTTGGCTTGTGGCCCAGAATGTGATCTATCCTAGAGAATTTTCTGTGTGTCTTTGAGAAGAGTGTGTATTCAGCTACTTTGAGATGGAATATTCTCAAAGTAAATATCAATTAAGTCTATTTGGTCTAATGCATCATTTGAGGCTTGTGTTTTCTTGTTGATTTTCTGTCTGGATGATCTGTCCATTGCTATAAGTGGGGTGTAAAATTCACACACAATTATTTTGTTATTGTCAATATCTCCTTTTAAGGCTATTAGCAGTTGTTATTGAGGTACTCCTATGTTGGGTACATATGTATTTACAATTGTTATATTTTCTTCTTGAATTGATCCTGTGATCATTTTGGGTTGATCCTATGATCATTATGTAATGTCCTTCTTGTCTCTTGTAATATTATTTTTAAGGTCTATTTAGTCTGATATCAGTATTGCTACTCCAGATTTTTTGTTCATTTGTTTGCATGGAATATCTTCTTCCAGTTTCAGTTTATATGTGTCCCTAGAACTGAAGTGGGTCTCTTGAAGACAGCATCTGTGTGGGTCTTGCCACAGCAACATGGGATACAAGCTGCGTCTATGACGTACTCTGCACCTCATGGGAACACTGGATCCTTAACCCACTGAGGTGAGGCCAGGGATTGAATCTACATGCTCATGGATACTAGTCAGGTTCATTACCATTGAACCACAACAAGAACTCCACAGTCAATTTTGTTGATGGTTGTTCAGCAGTTGGTGATAATTTTGGTGTTTTCGTGAGCAAAGGTGAGCTTAAGTCCTTCTACTCCACCATCTTAATCCAGTCTCTCATGTATCTTTTTCAATTATAGTTTTGTCTTGATAGATGCCCAGGAGTGGGATTTCTGGCCATACAGTAGCTCTAACTTTAGTTTTTTTTTAAAAAAGTTCCAAACTGTTCTTCACAGAGGCTGCACCAATATCTGCTTTCTTCTTGAAGGTGGAACCTAAACCACCTACTTTCGTTCAGCTACTTTACTATCTACATTAACCTGACGTTACTATTCCACAAGCTTCCTCATTATAATTTTATTGCTTTAGGAAACTCTTATCCAGGAAGACAAAAATTGCAAAACACTTTTTTCATTCAATCTAGGAATTTCCTGAAAGAAACTCATCAAACTATAACTTGCACTCCTGGTCTCTGCTAACTCTTGCCTTGCCTGGCTGTGTCCACCAATCCTAAACTATTATTGTTACCCTTCCCTGGTCCTAACCAAGACCCATTCCCTTAAATTGAAAGACTCACCTTGATGCAAACTTTAAATTTTCATAAATATCTTGACTTCACCCTTTCTATTCTGAGACACTGCAAAGACATTGTGAAGGTAGCTCTTGATTCAGTTTTGTCTTATTAACAGGTGATTTCAGTAATATTTTAGGAGCCAGCATTCAAAAAGTGGCCTTGGTTTGTTCCTCATTTAAAAAAATTTTTTTGTAATGACCACATCCACAGCATACAAAAGTTCCTGGACCAGGGATTGAATCTGAGCCAGAGCTGCAAGCTATGTGGCAGCTGCGGCAGTGCCAGACCCTTTAACCCACTGTACTAGGCCAGGGATCAAATCCATGTCACTGCAGTGACCTGACTGCTGCAGTCAGAGACTTAACCCACGGGCCACAGCACGAACTCCAGCATGTTTCTCATCTTTTAATTTTATGAATAAAGCTGGTGTAAACAGTCTTTTTTTTTTTTCTTTGCTTTTTAGGGCTACACTCACTGGAGGTTCCCAGGCTAGGTGTCCAATTGGAGCTAAAGCTGCCAGCCTACACCACAGCCACAGACAGCAACATCAGATCCAAGCCATGTCTGCAACCTACACCACAGCTCATGGCAACGCTGGATACTTAACCCACTAAGCAAGGCCAAGAATCGAACCTGCAACCTCATGGTCCCTAGTGGGATTTGTTTCTGCTGCACCGTGATGGGAACTCCTGAGAAGTCTTGTTTAGGATTTTTAATGGACTTCTCCACTCATTTCTCTTAGGTTGATAGCTAGGAGTGAGTTGTATGTGTGCAGTCTAATTTACCTTTAGGTTTATGTATATACATACATCACTTTAAGAATTTTAAGATATATGTAAAATTGAGCCTTTCAGATTTCCTTGCAAAACCGAAAGACCTGGCAATACCAGGTCAGCATTCCCTTCTTTGTCGTATTTGACTGGAGCTGAGTAGAAGCTGTTCCCCCCTCCACCCCACCCCACTTAAGGCATTTTTCTGCTCCCGTGGGAATCTTAGTGGTGACCTCTTCTAATCACAGGCTTGGGAGGTGTAACTCTTTAAGCTCTTATGAATTCAATTGCAGATAACTAAAAGCAGGTTTTACTGGAGGGAATAATATCACCAGGGTCTGAGGGAAAAGACCCCACTGCCAGGGATTTGGGGCGGCAGCAAGACAGAGCAAAGATGGATTAGGACACCTCAATCTATTCTTCAATTCAGTCTAAAACCATTGCTCTCCAAGAAGAGGCTGTGGTAAAAGGAGAAGTGTAATTATTGAAAAAGACCCAGTGAGTCTCCCTTAACACTAACATTAACGTTAACATTATAGTAGCATTTATAGAATTTTTTTCTATTTTGCAGAGTCAATGAAAAATTAAAATAGCTCCCCATTGCTAAACCAAAAGAATTTAATCTAATCCAGAGTCCTATGTTATAAAAAGAAATTAGTCATTAGAGACTAATAATACAGCTCCTCTGTTATTCTGGTGGGTATAGGAATAAATAAACAGAAATCAAATGTACTTCTCCACAATCAGTGGGGCCCAATGACACCAAAGGTTGGGCAAGATTCTGTGCTAATTGAAGAAATCTTTCCTTCCTCAGAATAGCTTTTTTTTTCTCCCAGTCTTCCAAGAGAATGTCTGTGTTTGGGAGGTCTTATCTGTATTTGGTATAACAGGCCTGCTAACAAAAGGAAGCTGTCTTGTGCACCTCATACAGGAAATCACCAAAAAGAAGCACTCCTTCCCATCACCCCTTCATCCAGGGGAGCAAGAAATTGACCCTTCACCTTCTTTCTGTATAAACTTGTGCCTTTCACCTGTTGGGCCTGTTCTAGTGGTATTAGCACAACTGAGTGATCTATGGGGCAAAAAAGGAAGGCTTGCATTTGCAGCAACATGGATGGATATAGAAATTATCATATTAAGTGACATAAGTCAGAAACAGAAAGACAAATACTGTATGTATCATTACTTGTGAAATCTAAAACATGACACAAATGAACTTACCTATGAAGCATAAACAGACTCATAGACATGGCGAACATACTTGTGGTTGCCAAGGGGGAAGTGGGAGGGAGAGAAATGGATTAGGAGTTTGGTGTTAGCAGCTGCAAGATATTATATATAGAATAGATAGACAACAAGGTCCTACTGTATAGGGCAGGTAAATTATATTCAATATTCTGAGATAAACCACAATGGAAAAGAATATGACAAAGAATGTGTATATATATGTGTGTGTATATTGCTGTACAGCAGAAGTATATTGTAAATCAACTATACTTCAAAATAAAATAAATTTTTAAAAATAGGTAATTAAGAAAAAAAGAAGACTTGAATCACCCCAACCTCATGGCAGCTCAACCCATCATCTGCATGAACTTCAGGAACTTCAGCACCACACAGGAGGAAAAGGGTGGCTAACCATACAGAAGAAAGACCTGAGATGCTGCGACAGTGCTAGTGGTGTGGAATCTTCTGCCTATCCCTGTAGCTAAAATGCTGCTGCCTTATGAAAGGGGATGGGAGGAATACCATGGACCTGGGGTTTTGCACTTGTGTTTAAGAGTCAGCTCAATCATAGTCAGCATCAATTTTCAGAGTTTGACACAAATCAAATGATTCCATCAGATGTCAACCACGAAGATAGAAAACTAAAAGAGCTTTTGGTGCCAAGCTAACTGTTGACTACTTAGAACAACCTGGGTGTCTTTCAGGACAGAGCCTAAAGCTTGTAGCCCTCTCTTCAACCATGCTACAAAACAGCTGGAATCAAGTCTTTACCTCCAGTCTTTACACTGCAGCAATTTTTTGAATCCCCTGAAAACCCTTCCCTGGTTCCCACTGTGCTCATCCAATCTCCAGATTCAGCCCATCACTCAAACTCAACCCTCATATTTCAGCTCACAGATTTGCCTTCTAGATCATTACCAGTCTCCTTTATCCTGGGTTCAGGTTCTAAGAAAGTCCACCTGTCAGCCTGACCTCCCTGGATATCCTCCTGAGAATTACCTCAATTTACAGCTAAGTTTCCTGCTTCCCACATAGATATTGGAAAATATTAAAATTAACAGTATCTCAAGGTAGCCCTTCAACCTAAATCAGAAGCCCATGATCCTTTATATATTTTTTGCAGTTGCTCAAAAACTTTATTGGCTGCTTCTTTTTAATGCCAAGCACAGTGCCCATTATCTCATTGAATTGGCATTTCCATGTCCCTAGAGATGTATCCTCAACAAACTAATGCTTAGAATAATTCAGAAAGTTACAGTGATGGAATCATTTACATTTTAAAAATGTCAGATCCTTAACCCACTGAGCAAGGCCAGGAGTCAAACCTGCAACCTCATGGTTTCTAGTTGGATTTAAACATTTCCGCTGTGCCAGGACTGGGAACTCCTATTTATTTTCTTTTTAGGGCTGCACTTGTGGCATATGGAAGTTCCCAGGCTAAGGATGGAATCAGAGCTACAGCTGCTAGCCTACACCACAGACACAGAAATGTAGGATTCAAGCCACATCTACCACCTACACCATAGGTCATGGCAATGCCGGATCCTTAACCTAATGAACAAGGCCAGGGATCAAACCCACATCTTCATGGATCCTAGTCAGGTTTGTTACCACTGAGTCACAACAGGAACTCCCTGGAAGCTCTTAACAATTCACTTGTACTCAAATCCTTGGCTAAGACATTGTTTCTGGGAAAACCCAACCTATGATACTATCTAAATGCATTCAAGGGTAACTTTTTTAAAGGATTACTTTTTGGTCAAAGTAAACAAAATTCAGCCAGTAAATCACCAGTTTATAATCTCTGGCTTAATCTAAGAAAAAGTTTTCTTCTCAGTCTAGTGAAGAAAGCAGGGACGTGAAGAAAACAAGGACTTGAAGAAGGTGCTAAATAATTTGACCAAGATGCTGAGAGACTCCAGAGATCTGTGTATCTAATGTCCATGGCTGTTATAAGCTCTTAGGTTTCCTAATGCACTTGCTTCTTTCTGCTTTATATGAAGCTACATAGCAATCCTAGCTATAAAGTTCAGAGCACAGGAACAGAGTGGCTAATTCTTAGACTAGTTTATGATGCAGAGTGGAAATCTCTTACTCTTTCCATATTTTAAAGACCTCATATTTTTTGTGCAAATAATGCCTAACATTTGTTAAGTGCTTTCTAATACATGATTTTTCATGATTCCTCTATCTCTGTATTATTATCTTTATTTCACAGATGAGGACACTGTAGTTTTGAAAGTTACAAATCAGAAAAATATGACTCTAAAATATGGATGTTTTTCTAGCATGTAGAGAGCTGGTGAAATATCTGCTATCTTAGAAAAATGATGATTCCAAACCAGATAGTTAATAATAGGAGAAGAACATGTGAAGGTTGACCTTAACAGAGAAAATCAGGAGAAAATATGTAGAGAGAAAATAGGAAGTTTGTAGGAGAAGCCAAACCAGTTGATATTATGGAGAGCTGGGAAAATAAGCAAAATGAAGAGAAGACAGCAAATGACGTAGTTCAAAAGAAAGGTGGAAATGCAGAGTCAGGAAAGTTTGGCAGATGGGAATAAAATCCTCTCATGAAAAGAAATAGCAAGGGTCAGCACTGAGGCTGGTGGGTCAGTTTTGAGGATAACAAAGGCCATAAGCAATATAGACTTATGATGTTACCCCAACACTGGGTTTGCCTCTTGTTGGGTATTGAGCCAAAAACACAACCAAGTCAAAGAGCAGGAGAAGGAAGGAATTGCTACTTGCAACAAATAAGAACACCAGGGCTCTTCCTAAAGCAGTGTTTCCTTATAACGGCAAAAAAAGCTAAGGGTACATTCATCTTCTTGAAGAGGTTTATGTGGAAAGGAATTCAGCATAGAACTGGGGCAAAGGTCGACGGACTCTAACCTTTAGTCAATTTAAATCATGAGGTTCAGAAAAGTCAACATCATCATCCCTTAGGTTCTAGTCCATTTGGTGGTTGAAGCTTCAGGCTAATCTTTACCACTGATACAGAACTGGGAGTCTTTACAACAGACATGTTATCTTTGCTGTTGTTACTTCTCTTGCCTGATAATAGTTTGTTCCTTTGGTCCTCTAAGGTCATTATTACTAAGACCAGTTCAAGGGCAAGCATTATGGCAAGTCTTAGATTTCAAAATAGCTTAGGCCCAAAAAATGACCTCTCTTGTGTCAAGCAAGTCAGGTCTGTCTCTCTTTCTCTTAGGGACCCCTACCCTATGTGCTTATAATTAGGCAGAAATGTTAAGACTTTCCTAGCATAAGCACGAAAGAAGTCCAGAGAGCTGTCCTCCAGGTCTGGGAAAGACAGATGCTAACAAACTAGGCAAAGACTTGGCCAAGTCAGGTGCAGAGAGGCAGCCTGGTGAGGGCCACAGGCAGAGGTAAGCAGCAGAGTCTACAAGCTGATAAGGATGTAGTTCAAAAGAAAGGTGGAAATGTGGAGAGAGGAAAGAAGAGTGTAAAGAGTGCTTAGCAAGCTGGAATCAGATGGCACCCTCATCAGGTTCTGGGGGTTTCATTCCTGACATTAGTTCTAAACAATTAGCTATCTTGGGCAAGGACCAAGGCTTGGGAATGAAGGTGGTGATGCTGAGATACTGACACGGTCATGGAAATTGAGGTCCAATCCAAAGCAGATCCAGTCTGAGCTTGTTGTCAGGTTGCTGATCTGGTCTTAGAATTATTCCTGTTTGCTGGTGAGTTTGATCCTGAACCCTAACTAAGTTCAGCTGTGAGAACTTGGAGCACAGTGCTTTATATTATTTTAGCTTTTTTTTTTTAGGGCCATGCTGTGGCATATGGAAGTACCCAGGCTAGGGGTTGAATAGGAGTTGTAGCTCCCAGCCTGCACCACAGCCACAGCAACATCAGATCCTAGCCACATCTGCATGTCTGTGACCTACACCACAGCTCAGGACAATGACGGATCCTTAACCCACTGAGTGAGGCCAGGGATCAAACCTGCATCCTCATGTATACTAGTTGGGTTCATTACCACTGAGCCATGACAGGAATTCCCCACAGTGGTTTAAAGTATAGATTCCCACAGAGTTCCCATTGTGGTTCAGTGGGTTAAGAACCCAACTAGTATCCATGAAGACAAGGGTTCAGTCCCGGCCTCACTTAGTGGGTTAAGGATCCAAAGTTGCCATAAGCTATAGCAAAATAGCCTGGGAACTTCCAAATGCAGATACTGTGGTGTAGGTCGCAAACATGCAGAAACGGCTAGGATCTGACATTGTTGTGGCTGTGGTATAGTCCCATAGCTGGAGCTCCATTTAGACACCTAGCCTGGAACTTCCATGTGCCACAAGTGTGGCTCTAAAAAGAAAATAAATAGGGAGTTCTTGCTATGATGCCATGGAAATGAATCTGACTAGTACCCATGAGTATTCGGGTTCAATCCCTGGCCCCGCTCAATGGGTTGGGGACCCGGCATTGCCATGAGCTGCTGTGTAGGTCACAGACATGGCTCAGATCCCACATTGCTGTTGCTGTGGCTGTGGTATAGGCCAGCAGCTACAGCTCTGATTCTACCCCTAGCCTGGGAACTTCTATATGCTGCAGGTGCAGCCCTAAAAAAAAAAGAAAGAAAGAAAGAAAGAAAGAAAGAAAGAAAGAAAGAAAGAAAGAAAGAAAGAAAGAAAGAAAAAAAGAAAGAAAAAATAAATAAAGTATAGGTTCCGAGAGCTAATCTTCCCGGGCTGCCACTTGCTAGCTGTATGTTCTTGGACAAACCCATCAGTTTCCTCATTTGTGAACTGGGGCTAATATAGTATCTACTTCATAGGTTTGTTTGTTTGTTTGTTTTTGTCTTTTTGCCATTTCTTGGGCCTTTCCCGCGGCATATGGAGGTTCCCAGGCTAGGGGTCCAATCGGAGCTGCAGCCACCAGCCTACGCCAGAGCCACAGCAACGCTGGATCTGAGCCGTGTCTGCAACCTACACCACAGCTCATAGCAACGCCGGATCGTTAACCCACTGAGCAAGGGCAGGGATCGAACCTGCAACCTCATGGTTCCTAGTCGGATTTGTTAACCACTGCTCCGTGACGGGAACTCCTACTTCATAGAGTTATTAAGAGATTTGAGTTAATACAGTCAAGTGGCTAGAGTGGTTCATATATGGTGAAGGTGATATAAGCTGATATAAGTGTTATTTAGGGTGGAGATGGCAACTGGTAGGGGACGAGGGGCTTTGTGACCAGGAAATCAGTTATTTCAAATGGGGAGGTAGGAACAATGCTTAAGAACAGAATTAACATAGTATCTTACCAAAGGCTGTTGGATGGCTTCAGAAAGGGATTGTGGACATTGTGACAAAAACTCAGTC